>NC_140173.1:60447806-60866428 GCF_963971535.1 Notolepis coatsorum | reverse complement strand
GCCTGTTTCTTGAAGTTAGACTCTCCTCTAAATTGTAACCCCCCTCTCTATAACAGAATTTTTGGATGTTACCCGGGAGTGAATTGTTTCGTGCTTTAAACATGATTTGTGCAGTCTTAAATTCAGCCAGGTCCCAGAGTTTCATGGCATGTGATTTAAAAAATAGTGTGTTTGTGTGTTCCAGATATCCTACCTTATTGATAATCAAAGTTCGACAACACACATTAATGTCCCTTCGGGCTATGGATTTGCGGTGTTTTCCAGCTTATACAAAATATATATATATATATTATTTTGGAATATTTCAACTACTACACAAAAACGTGAGTACACAAGTTCAACTCATGTTCAGCCCTATGTTACTCATTAGCACTAAAAGTGATTTTTCTTTATTGTGTACAAAACTTCAGAATGTTATCTTTCAAAAGAGACCAGGCTTATGCTATAAGCATAAAGTATAAAGATAAGCTTTGCAAAAAAAGTATGCAGTCCTCAAGTTCAAGTAAAAAAATTGCCACTTTTCTGGGTACATGTTTCCAAGCATATGTTAAAACAATAAGGCATCTTTGAGTAAACTTTGAGTAGAGATTCAAGGTTCAAGAGGTTTATTCATCACATACAGTACAGTACACAAGACATAGTGAAATGAAGGTGGCCATGCCCGCTTCGATTGTGCAAAGTATCATTAAAAAAAGTATCTCCCTCTCACTAACACACCTCCTTCTCTCCCTCTCTCTCTCCCTCTCACTAACACACCTCCTTCTCTCCCTCTCTCTCTCCCTCTCACTAACACACCTCCTTCTCTCCCTCTCTCTCTCCCTCTCACTAACACACCTCCTTCTCTCCCTCTCTCTCTCCCTCTCACTAACACACCTCCTTCTCTCCCTCTCTCTCTCCCTCTCACTAAAACACCTCCTTCTCTCCCTCTCTCTCCTTCTCACTAACACACCTCCTTCTCTCCCTCTCTCTCTCCCTCTCACTAACACACCTCCTTATCTCCCTCTCTCTCTCCCTCTCACTAACACACCTCCTTCTCTCCCTCTCTCTCTCCCTCTCACTAACACACCTCCTTCTCTCCCTCTCTCTCTCCCTCTCACTAACACACCTCCTTCTCTCCGTCTCTCTCTCCCTCTCACTAACACACCTCCTTCTCTTCCTCTCTCTCTCCCTCTCACTAACACACCTCCTTCTCTCCCTCTCACTAACACACCTCCTTCTCTCTCTCTCTCTATCTCCCTCTCACTAACACACCTCCTTCTCTCCCTCTCTCTCCCTCTCACTAACACACCTCATTCTCTCTCTCTCTCTCTCTCTCTCCCTCTCACTAACACACCTCATTCTCTCCCTCTCACTAACACACCTCCTTCTCTCTCTCTCTCTCTCCCTCTCACTAACACACCTCCTTATTTCCCTCGCTCTCTCCTTTCAAAGCCTCCAGCCGTGTGTCTGATCTTTTATGGATGAGTGTGGGTGGTGAGGAGTGGAGATTCCCCTAATGTGTGTAGGAGAGATTGGAGAGGAGATGAGAGTGTGAGAGAGAGAGAGAGAGAGAGAGAGAGAGAGAGAGATCCCCCCTCTAAGTTCTGTCTCCATGCACGTACAGGGGTTCTCACATCACATGGAGGACTTCACGCCCTGCATACTGTATTTAGCTCAGCGTCACTGTGTTGTGCAACTGCGTGCAACAGGTAGTCATGGGTTGAGACACAGCAGGCTGGAGTACATGTGTTTATTCATAATTCATAAGATCATTTGGACCCTTTTTTCTAAAACTGGCTGCTCCTTTAATTACAGAGCAATTGACGCATTTTTTTTTTTATCTTTCTATCTCAACAGGAAGATTTCCTAGTGTCTGGACATCTGCCCAGGTGATCCGTTACATAAAGGTGGTGTTAGAGATTATTTAAATAATTACCGTCCTATATCCAAGTTACCTGTTTAGTGAAAGTCTTGGAGTCTTTAGTGAATAATCAACTTAAGTCCTTTCTCTCAAATCACTCTGTACTAAGCCCACATCAATCCAGGTTCAGAGCCAATCATAGCACATTATCAGCCATCTCTTTAGTTACTAATGACATCATATCAGCTTTAGACAAGAAGAAACACTGCCCTCTTTGTTGATCTGTCAAAAGCTTTTGATACAGTCGATCACCATTTAATTAAACAGATTAGTTACTATTGGTTTGGATAGAAATGCATGTGATTGGTTCCAAGAATATCTAAAAAAAGAAATTAAGATGATCTGTCAGGGAGACGTCAGTGTTTACCCAATCAAAATGTTGATCAATAACTAAAGGTGTGCCACAGGGTTCAATTCTAGGTCCTGTCCTCTTCACTATTTATATTAATGATATTGTGTCTTCGCTGAATGGTTGATAGGCCCATCTGTATGCAGATGATACTGTTGTGTATTGTATAGCTGACTCTGTACAATTGACCATTGAGAACTTACAACTTTTCTTTATTACCCTCCAGGAAGCTCTTATTAAACTTAAATTGGTTCTTAATGCTAGTAAAACTAAATTGATTCTGTTTACTAGAGCCATAAACATTGAATATGATGGTTTTAGGGCTGTCCCCGACTAAGGATTTGGATGGTCGACTATGATTGGCCAAAATTTGCCGTTAGTTGACTATTGGTAAAAAAAATATATATATATATATATAATTTAAGTATATTTTGTTTTTTTATCATTCCATATGGGCTGTGGGGCGTGCTTAATGTCTGAAGGAGTCGACTGAAGGCTCCTTGTCCTCTGCAAAAGCATGCAATTGGTCCACTGATGGATACATCTTGATATTTGTCTAGTCTAGTCAAATCAAATCAAATCAAATTGAATTGATTGTAAGGCCCGACAACACACGTTAATGTCCCCATGGGCCGTACACTTCTTCTTTAAACAAGTCAAGAACAAAACAAGAACACCATAAGGTCAAAAAAATATTAAATAAATGCAATTTTTTTTATAAATGCAACACTCCCAGACATACCCCACGCGAAGGTAAGGAAAAACTCACTAATACCTAGCAATAGGAGGGGGTTAGAGAGTTCCCATATTTGTAGTAGGCGGAGATGGAGCAATAAATACAAGTAGTGAGCATATGCATACATGGTGACAGTACTGTATGTATAGTGTGTTCATTAGATGGGTGAAATCCTCTTTCAGTGCCTCTGTGCCTGTTTTCGTAGGCAGTTAGCCTCTGGTATGCGTGCCATTAGCGTTAGCCACGCTTCTAGGCCTCTTTTCTTTTGGAAAGAATGATATTTTTTTATTTAATTTTTTATTATATATAATATATATAATAAGAGAGAGAGAGAGAGAGAGAGAGAGAGAGAGAGAGAGAGAGAGAGAGAGAGAGAGAGAGAGAGAGAGAGCGAGAGAGAGAGAGACCGCATTAACTCACTTTGTTTAGTTGAAACGTGGTCCAGGAGGGCTTGATGAAGTGTATATGTCCACTGTCCCACAGTCCCAGACAGACTGTTGATGTATATCCACTGTCCAGACTGCATCCAGCTAGCCAAATAGCTTCTTGTTAGCCACCAAACACAAGTACTGTGATGATGAGTGCGTTGGTGATTTCATACCTGGTTGCACTGTGTTTTAATGACGCCACATGCACACATGCTCCCGGGCGCGTGCGCTCGCTCCCGCACATGCGCATAAATGTTCCCTCGCGTGCGCACAGAATAAAGACGATGCCTAATTGCCTCTAGGATTGGAATGTAACACATTTCATTCACAAGTTTTGTGTGAATGTATCTGAGGACGTATTTGAACACACGTATGCATAACAGTCAACGCGAAGTCCAGTTGCGAAGTTCAATGCTCAGACAATAAAAAGACCAGTGTGTTAAAAAGCACAAGTCGTCTGAATTATATCCGAAAATAGTGAATGTACATACCCATTTCTGGAAATATATAGCATAGATAATACCATGAATGTTACTGTTCTGTTGGACCGAAATGCCGTGTTAGGCGAGTGGAACGAAATAGTTAGTTGAAAGAGCCCGACAGTCAGCACAGATTGCGCTAAGATAACCAAGGCCCGAAGTCCTGCTACTCCCCGGTGCTCGCCGTCTGCCCTGCCGGGGGCGGCTCACCATCCTCGGGAGGGGTGGACGTCGCCATGTCGCGTCTGAGGAACCGCTCCGCTTCGGACGCCGATGTGAATAGGTGGTTGCAGGACACAACTCCGCGGCTGATTTTCAGAGTTGCAGGATAAATTAGGAATGCTTCTATGCCCCTCTCCCGAGCAATCCCCATGGCTTTCGAGAAGGCCCTGCGGCGCCTGGCGGTATGGTCGCTGAAGTCGGCGGCGAATCTCAGTGTATTATAGTTGCCCATTTTCGGAGGGTGTTTTCTGGCCTCTCGTAGAATAGCCTGTCGTGTAGGGAACCGCAGGCAGCAAAAGATAAAAGTGTGTGGATGTCCGGCTTTCTCCGTGGGGCCATTCCTAAAAATTATATGCGCCCGCTCAATCTCCGGTATTTTGATGGACGGAAACCATTGAGGAATCATCTTTTCTAGGTATAAGATCGGCGCATCTTCTTCAATGTCCTCAGGCAAGCCATCAACTCTAACATTACACCTCCTGTTCCGGTCCTCCAGGTCTGCAATCTTATTTCCGTAATAAAGGAATTTATCCTCGACCTCCGACAATTCAGTGGAGTTGGTTTCATTCACGATTGCCACCTCTGCCATCCTTTCTTCAACTTTGGTGATCCGCATGGTCATGCTAGCTAGCTCCCCCTGGAGCGAGTCCAGCCTGTTGGTTAGCAAGAGCATGCTAGCGTCGAGCTCAGCACGGAACAGAGTCCTGATAAAGTCACCATCCACCTCATTTAATGTCCCCTTCTTACTCGATAATTGATTCGTCATCTCTGTGAAGTATGTGAATGTATGTCGTGAAATTGACATCGTAATTAATATATATGTGGAGTGGTCACTGAGCTCGGAGAATTCACGCCGCCATCCAATCTGACCGTAAACCGGAAGTCATAAAAAAGATGTATGTATGTTGACCAGTGAATATCACTGAGCAGCCTTTTGCGTGACACCGGTGCCCTCGCATTATAATGAGCTGGAGGGGTGTGTCTGTATGCAAATGAAGTCAACAGGAACGTGCGTTCCAGTTTGTGAATGAGTGACATACGTTCATTCAGGGTTTGCAGCTGTGATCATTTTGGCAAGTTAAGACAACCTCTCCACACGTTGGTGAATCCGGGGGTAATTGTTGTCGGCTTTCTCTTACGACCTTCCAAGGAGGTTGTCGTAAGAGAAATCTTAAGACAATGTTGGTGAATGAGGTCCAAGTATAACAGATTCCTAGGTACGGGTGACCTCCCATTCCCCATTCAAACAGATAGTCTTGTTATCAAGATGGTGGCAGCATGACCTGACTTGTTTTTAGACAGACTTTGTCTTAACTCCCTCGTTATCACAGTCTTTGAAGCCAGACCCCCTGGGTCCTTCTGCTGCCTCACACTGAGCCACACTCTGATGAGACAAAGAGCAACTCTTGTGGAGTGGAATCAAGCATTCCTCTCTGGAAAGCTTAAATGTGAAAGTTAATTTAAACTGAACTATGTTTTGATCATGTTGAATGTGAACCTGTTAATTTTTGCATTTCAAAGCTATGTCCAATTGAGTTCCGCCAGGGCTGGACTGGGACAAAATATCGGCCCTGGCATTTTTGGCCCAGACCGGCCCACCACAATCGGTCGGCCACCACCCACCAATACACCATCCTTGTGGGTCCCTTAAATATGCGTAACTACTGTACTATTCCCTCAAACCACTACAACGCTGGGTAGTAAGTGCCATGGACAAGTGTACTCACTCGCTCTTGGCTGAATCTTGTAAAAACACCTGCATCTCAGGACAGGCAAAGTAGTCTGTTCATCCCTGTCTCTCTTCTCCACAACCTGGCTTGACTAGACATAAGGAGAGCAGTGGTGTCGCGTGGGTAAAATAACAGAGGCTGCCAAAAAAGATTTTTATAAAAAAAATAATAATAATTTTTTTTTTAATATTTAAGCCAAGCAGTCACCATGTACAGTATGGCTCTGCGGCCAGTCAAACCAAGCAGTCACCATGTACAGTATAGTTCGGCGGCCAGTCAAACCAAGCAGTCAACATGTACAGTATGGCTCGGCGGCCAGTCAAACCAAGCAGTCAACATGTACAGTATGGCTCGGCGGCCAGTCAAACCAAGCAGTCAACATGTACAGTATGGCTCGGCGGCCAGTCAAACCAAGCAGTCAACATGTACAGTATGGCTCGGCGGCCAGTCAAACCAAGCAGTCAACATGTACAGTATGGCTCGGCGGCCAGTCAAACCAAGCAGTCAACATGTACAGTATGGCTCGGCGGCCAGTCAAACCAAGCAGTCAACATGTACAGTATGGCTCGGCGGCGTTACTACTATGAACAAAACAAAGCCAAGAGAACAGTTTTGACTCAGTTTTGACACTTGAATCTGTCAATGTCATTAACAATGTGTTTCCCTGAACAATGAGTGAACAAAAAACCAACAGGTATTGTGCTTTGTCAGCAGATAAAACATTTGACGCTATAGGAGAGGAGACTGTTGTGGTCTTGGTCCATGAAACAACTATTACTTGGCATCTATAGGACAGCACGCCTCAAAAAGAATAAAATAAACCAAACAAACATCACAGGTACATATGTGACCAAGTCCAGCGTTTGTGCCGACATGTCTCCATTTAAGTGCTGTCACAGTAATGACTGTGAAAAGTCTACATGACATTATACAGCAGATAACATGACATTGTACAGTAGATAACTATATCATAGTTCAAGCAATTTTCATGCATTTTCAAGGTGCCTTTTCAAGCTTTTCCAACATCTAACTATAACTATAATCAAATATATAAATTAGTACTACTGGGTGTAGTGCTAATCAAATGTATGTACAGAGTTGTAGTATCAAGATGTATGGGTTACGGTTATATTGTTTTTATACAGTAAAGTATAAAAACAATAGTTTGTTCGTGGTCATACTGGCCAGCAGCGTAACTAGTAAGAGTAAGTAAGGGATATGTACAGGTATGTATACATTTATTTTGTATACTTTTTTTAATGTTTAAATATCAACATTATCTGGCAATCCTCACTATCAAACTCCTCTGATATCATCTGGTCTTTCCAAAGATATGGGACACATGCGCACGCACACAAACACAGGGAGAATGGCTTCAATTATTTTAAAATACTTCAGCTAAGTTAAGTAGTGGGTGAGAGAGAGGGAGAGAGACTCTTTCTGTGTGAATGCCTTTACCTGGCTCAGTGAATTTGAATAAACACACAGTGTGGGCGTACCTCCCAACGCGCAGCTCTATTCAGATGCAAAAATAAACCCAGCCCCCACCTCTCCTCTGTGGAGAGGACAAACTGTTTCAAAACAGCCTTTTTTAAACACAGAATTCTTACAATTAGAGTTATTATATCTGTTCGCTGTTATACTAAATATGTTCTTCAACTCTCGAACTGTAGTTATATATAAAAAATAAAAAAATAAAAAAATAATGTTTATTGTGTCTCTCAGTCATTTCACCCTGGCGACTTGTAGGCATCATCACCAGACTGGGTCACATATGTCCGTGGTGAAACTTACGTGCTGTGATTGTCACGTGTCTGGTGCGCCCAGCAATCACAGCGCTCCTACTGTAAAATGCGGAAGCAGCCATTTTAGCAATAGCTCAGTGATTATTTTACTCGTTTATAAAAATGATTTAAAATGTTTATTAGCAACGCCGAGCTTTCAAACCCCGCCGCTTGTGTGTGTGAAACCCTAATGGAACGCTGGGTACCTTTGAAATTTATATCTGATATATTTTGGCCCCACCGCTAGCTTTTAAGCAGTACTTGGTGGTGCAAATTAACCTGGCTACTATGGAGGAATAAGTGACTGCGTATTCGAGCCCCTGGCTTGCTCTCTCGTTATTTAACACAAACAGCTACAACCAAGCTAGCTTGGTTACGTTAGTTAGCATCCAAGCTAGCCTGATAACGTTAGTAGTAAGCATCCAAGCTAGCCTGATAACGTTAGTAGTTAGCATCCAAGCTAGCCTGATGACGTTAGTTAGAAACTGCTTAGGCTGCTTACCTGGCCAATAATGTGGTCCTCCTCCTGGACAGATAGATTTGTTAAATCATAATATAATCATAATCATAATATAATATAATATAATATATAATAGTGGTGTGCTGTGCTGGTCCTCAGTAAATGTCCCGCCGGCGAAAAATAAGTTGCTAATAAAGTGCTAATGTTTGATACTACTACTAGAGGATTCAAACGTGCCCGCGAGGGGATGCCGTTCAGACGTTGTTTGTCATGTTAGGTGGACGTCAGGTGGAAACGTTCTGGACTGGCCCGCCTCCAGAGCGGCAAATTTGAAGACGCTAGACTACTTGGCTGTCAGACTGCCCCGTGTTAAGGCGTGGGAACCCCTTTATTAAGCTAGAATCTTATTGGCTAATAATTTGTTGTGGAGTCCACAACCATGAACCACGATGTGGACGCTAGAAAAAGACACCTCCCCCTCTGCAAATGTTCTCTATTCTGCCTGAGCTGCAGAGTGACTGCCAGCCTGCCTCAGTGAGTCTGACAGTGTTATAGAGAGTGAGAAGGAGAAGAGGGAGAAAATTCAAAAAAAAATATTATAACACAGAGATGAAAAATAATGATTTTTTAATTATTATTGTAAACTATATATATAAACAAAAAATATTAATTTTTTACTGTTCATATTTTTGGGGAAGTCTGGCTTCCCTTGGCTTCCAGGAATATTCACCACTGAAGGAGAGAGAGAGATGATTACCATTAACTGCTACATTCAGGTCCAGAATTGTTGGAATTCCCTGACAAACAAAAAGCTGTACAATTTAAACAATACCATACTGGTAATGAGCAAATAGTTGTTTATTCAATTAATGCATGGAGCTGTTCCATCTTATTTCATTTGATACTAATATACTCAGTTCATACAGATTTCAAGTATTCAAATATCAATGATGAATATTGCATAAGGTTTACACAGTTAATAGATCACCTTTTTGTTTTATATTCATGTTCAGAGAGGAGTAATACTTAGATCTTTGTATGTGATTTATATGGCAATTAAATCAATGGTGTGCTTGTTTGTTTGGGGAGTTTGACCTACAGTTAATGTGCCTACCACGTGAAGGTGCATGCTCAATGGACAGCACAAAAACAATTTGTGTAGGTGGAGACTAGAGCTACCACAGATAGCCACAGCCCAAAGATGTGTCGGCCCACCGGGAAAATGCCGGTATGCCAGATTACCAGTCCAGGCCTGAGTTCCGCTGACAAGCAAAAAGATGTTGGCCTTCACCAAGATTTCAGCTGAGCATTCCCTACAGACGAAAAGGACGTTGGCTCCCTAGAACTGTGTGGATGAGTGAGTGGATGAAACAGACACAGAGATTCTCTCTCTCCTTCCCTGACTAATGATTTTGCTTTGGGACCAGGATGAGAAGGTGCTAGAACTGATGCAAGGAGGATTTTGAACACTTGGCCCTTGTTACAATACACTCGGGAGAAGACGACGGCTGCAGCATGCGCCGCGCCCGGGGACCAATCCAAGTGCTCCTGTCCGTCTTCGTCAGGGACGCGACAACGTTAGCGATCTGTTGTGCATGTTTTTCCATTGGGTTTATCTTATCTGGACGGGAAACCCTTGTGAGCACAGGGGGAGAACATGCAAACTCCATACTGGCAACACGGCAACCTGGTCCCCAAGCTGGAATCGAACACAGGACCTTCTATCTACAGTATAGCTGTGAGGCAACAGTGTTAACCACTACACCACCGTGCCCCTCTAAATGTGTATTTATACCACTATATATGTACTCTCTACATGTGTATTTATACCACTATATCTGTACCCCTCTACATGTGTATTTATACCACTATATCTGTACCCCTCTACATGTAGAGAGAGAGAGCGAGAGAGAGAGAGAGAGAGAGAGAGAGAGAGAGAGAGAGAGAGAGAGAGAGAGAGAGAGAGAGAGAGAGAGAGAGAGAGAGAGAGGAATGAGAAAAGGATAAAGAGAGAGTGTGATTATAATGAGTAGTGGCATATGGTCAACAAATTATTATATTAACACTTTGAGCGCCACTCACGGCTAATCTCGGGATTACGATTGTGACGTTGAAAGCCACGTCACGGCTTTTCTCGGAATTTATTTAAATTTTTTTTATTAGCAATCTGAAATCATATTGCATCACGCGAGCCTACCGTTGGAGACCCAGAGGCCGCCGGCAATCAGATGTGAAAAAAGCGCCCCTTATCGTCTCCCAGATGGTAAATCACCCTTTTGGAATGGACTCAATGAAAATGGATGGGGGAAAAAAAATATTCCAGTCCACATTTTCCAGTCCACTGATGCAGCCGGAGTTACCAGAGTTCATTCTGGAGCCTCTGAGCCGCAGCGAGCATGGGTTATACTGTACACACGTTGGATCAATATACTTATGGATTTTTTCGAATGGTGATCAGGAATTGGAATATACCATTTGGATACCATCTGATGTCAGGTAAGGAATCTGTGTTATCAATGTTAGGATAATCAGACTCGTTTTCATAGAGATATAAGCGTTTCCACTATATGTGATATGGCTGTTTCACTGTAAAAGCCATGAGGAAATAATAGCAGCGATTATCAGCGCACGGCACGAGCGTGCGTGCGCACACATATACTTTCGACCATCTAGCGTTTATTTGAAAACGATTCATAAATAGACCGACAAATGACAACGTTCTGGAATATTCCAGTAAAAGGCGATTATCAGGGAATGTGTTGTTTTTTCTTCGAAACCGAGTGGTTTTCAAAATGCTATAAAAAGGAAATGAAGCGATAAAAACACAATCTGCTTTGCCAATGTTGACTGGAAAATGATTCTTTGATAAGCGATGGGCAGATTAGACACATAGCATAATTTAAAACATAGATTAGGCGATATTAACGTTACATGGGCCGTGGACCGTGGCATCAACGGGCTAAAAAGGAAAACACGGCGTGGCGCTCAAAGTGTTAATCAAAGGGGCATGACTCTCTCTCTGCAATGTTTACATGCAGATAGAAGATACAACAAGTATTTTCTTCTCTACATGAAGGTCTCGTATACACGTCTCTTCACATAACACGTTGTTGCGCTGCCTCCTCTTTGTTCCTCCCCGACGTCTTCCCCCTCTTGCCAGTTTCATCATCATCATCATCATCATCATCTTGAAATTCAAATGCTTTCATCTTGTACTCTGCGTGCTCCACTGTTCAGTGTGGCCTCGATTATTCTTTATCATTCCAAACATCTAAAAACCATGCATCACAACTGTGTTCCCACCCGGTACATCTTAAGCAACTTCTGTTTAAGGAGGATATAATTGAGCCTTTGGAATAACGAGAAAGAGATTAATTTATGGAGAGAGAAATGTGTGCCTCATTATAGACTAATGCTGACCTGAAACCTTGTATTTCTATACCCATGTGATTTTAACAATTTTCAATAATTGCAAAGCGAAACATTAGATCTCTGTGTGCTTTCAATGATCGTTTTGCTCATCTATCTGTGTGTGTGTGTGTGTGTGTGTGTGTGTGTGTGTGTGTGTGTGTGTGTGTGTGTGCGCGTGCGTGTGTGCGTGTGTGCGGGGGAGGGGGCTAAGTTCTTTTAGCTTTTTAATGTAACCCACAGGATCTGGGTTTGTCACCATGGCAATGATATGATTGGACTATCCACACGTTAATGTCACTCCATAAGTCTCTAGAGTAATGGCTGCTATTTACCATGTCAATTCGCTGCACTTTATTAAACGAGTCAGTCAGACCAGACACTTTGATTGACATTTTAATTAGAAACCATCAATCTGTCTGTAATTAATTAGTCGTCAAGAGGAATAGACAGCCACTTTGATTATACTCCTGCTGTATGTTGTAAATATGCCATACATCAAATAAACAGTGATGCCAGCCTTGTACAAAGACTTAGACCCAGCATTTTGCCCTCAATTGAACCTGTCAGGGTGATGTGCTAAAAGACTAAAGTATTCCTCTCAGCTGAAGACACGTTCCTAAAGTGTCACCTAGGATTTCTCATACGGATCAGCATAGAAAGCAAGATTCAAGATTCAAGAGGTTTATTTGTCACATACATGCCAGGGCATACAGTGAAATGCGGGGGGCCATGCCCGCTTTGATTGTGCAATAATACTAAATAATAAAATAGACATAATAAACAGGTAATAAAATAGACAAAAAAAAGCAGCAACAGATATACATTTAGATGTTGTCTGTCTCTGTGTATTGTTGTTTAAAGACACTATAGGGTCATCTCTGTCTTAAAAAAAGGGTCACTGTTATAAATAGTAACTATTTATTTATTTAAAACTTTTTACATTTATTTAACCTTTATTTAACCAGGCAAGCAAGTAAGAACAGTTTCTGATTTTATTTATTGTCAAAAGTATGCATAATGTTGTGTTAATTCCACGACAAGAGATATGTAATGTTAATTACCTTAAATTATTGAGTTTTTGGGGGGGGGGGGGGACCCTGCATATCGGTATCGGTTGATATTGGTATCGGAAATTAAGAGTTGGACAATATCGGTATATTGGTATTGGTAAAAAAGCCAATGTCGAGCATCCCTAATTATTACTTCATCTTTGAATATCTGGCAGTTATTTAACATTACTGTATGTATGATATAATTGTGTAATAACCAAGAAGATCAAGAAGAAACAAAAAAAACGGAATGGGATTTTAGAAGATTTTATTCAAATAGTAAATTTAATTATATATGTGGAACTGTAAACACTTCACATGTTTTCAACAATGGGATTGGGAATGAGTATTTTAAATGTTATTGTTTCATCATTGGCAACAATTTATTTTGTCTTTTACTTTCAAATACAGTTAAACTAACTTACTCTAACGGTTAACCTAACCTAAAGGATACATTGAAAAAGAAATAGGGACAGTGCAGATCGAGAAACCTCTAAATGTTAGCTAGATATTAGCCCATTGGTCCCTTGCAAAAACAAACAAAAAAAGACAAATTGTATCCACTAACAGAGCACTCATTAAGACATGTTTTTTAAATTTTCTTGCTATGTTTTTCCATGTGAAGGGCAGCTAATAGGGCACGTCCTTGTTAGGAATCCAGGTAAGAATGTTGAGTTCAAGTGTGGCATGGAAGACTGGAGACGGAGAGGGTGCTGCTCTTCTCGAATATGTGTTATTTTATTATCAGAAGCACTTTGTGCGATAACATTACTTTACAAGGTAAAGCAGGTAATTTAAAGCAGAGATCACTTTAAATCATGATAACGGGCGAGATATCCGACTTCTGCCCGTGGGCGGCTGTTCCCAGTAACACTGCTGAAGAACCGACAGAAAGAGAGAGGCAAAGTATTACTATAAAGCCCTCAATACAGCCAGCAGACCCAATCAGAACCAGTGACGCAAACACAGGCAGGTGACAACAATCAGGGTAATTACAGAGACAGCAGGTGACGACAATCAAGATAATGACAGAGACAGAGTGAGAATTCCAGGATGGCAGCAGGGCTTCCAACCCTGAATAGGGAGAGAAAGCCCAGACGTTACAGTACCTCCTCCCGACGAACTGCACCTGACGTTCATCTGGGTGCCTCGGGATGTAGCCGGCGTTAATCGTCGATAAGGCTGCGATCTAAGATATCCCTTTGAGGCACCCAGGAACGCTCTTCTATCCCGTACCCCTCCCAATCCACCAAAAACTGGAACCCCCTACCCCTCCGCCTACAACCCAAGATCAACCCAGAAATAAAATCCAGGGATATGTGCGACCAGGGACGTTTAGGAATAGGAAGCGGTCGGAGGAGACCTGCCGGTGCACGGCGAGAGGTCTTACTACGCACGCACACCGGACAGGCCGCCACAAAGGAATGCGTATCCCCCTCCTCTGTAGGCCACCAGAACCTCCTACGGATAAACTCCAGGGTCCTGGCGGCCCCAGGGTGGCCGGTGAGTGAAGAGGTATGTGCCCACTGCAGCAGTCGCGAGCGTGCAGCCTTGGGCACATGCATCCGCCCCGGAGGACCCCCACCGGGATCGGGCTCTCGTGCCAGAGCCGATCTTACCACCCTATCTATGCCCCATGACACGGGCGCCAAAATAAGGGCCTGTGGAATAATAGGGTGGGCCTTCTCCTCCCGGTCCGGAGTATCAAACTGACGAGACAGAGCGTCAGGTTTGAAGTTCTTGGAACCAGGCCGGTAGGAGATGGAAAATCGAAATCGAGTGAAGAATAACGCCCACCTGGCCTGGCGAGCGTTAAGGCATTTAGCCCCTTGGATGTAAGCCAAGTTATTATGATCAGTCCAAACAATGAAAGGGTGTGCCGCCCCCTCCAACCAATGTCTCCATTCCTCCAGTGCCAATTTGATTGCCAACAACTCCCGATTACCCACATCGTAGTTCCGCTCGGCCGGAGACAGCCGGCGCCGGAAAAAAGCGCAAGGATGCACTTTCCCGTCCTTTAAACATCTCTGAGAGATCACCCCCCCCCCCCCCCCCCCCCACCGCGATGTCAGAGGCATCAATCTCCACAATAGACTGAGCCTCTGAATCGTGGCGGATCAGTACAGGGGCGGAGGTAAATCAACGTTTAAGGTCACAGAAGGCCGACTCTGCCCGCTGCGACCATTCAAAGTCAGGGAGAGAGGCCTTAGTAAGAGCTGTCAGAGGATTGACTAAGGCGCTGAAATTGCGAATAAAACGCCTGTAAAAATGTGCAAAGCCCAAAAAACGTTGTAATTCCTTGAGCGACGAAGGCCGTGGCCAGTCCAAGACTGCACTCACCTTGGCTGGATCCATGCGAAGATCACCCTTCGTCAACACAAACCCCAGGAAGGACACGGTGTCAGTGTGAAACACACACTTTTCTGCCTTAACAAATAGCTGATGCTTGAGGAGACGCTGTAGCTCATCACCCCCTACGCAGCACCCAGGTCGCTATGATCCTCCAACCAGGCTCGGCTGGTCCCCCCCCCCCGCACCAGACTAAAAAAGAGAGGCGATCGCTCCTTCAAGGCCGTAGCCCCCAAACTATGGAACCAGCTTCCCCTGGAGATTCGATCTGCCCCTACACTGGAGACATTTAAGGCCTGTTTAAAAACTCACTTTTATTCCCTAGCCTTCGATTAATCCTGATTCTCCCACACCCTAACCCACACACTCCCATGCAATTTTATCCTGCCCCCTCCCTCTTGTATCTCTTCTTGTGTTCCTCTGTCCCTGGTGTGCTATACTGTACTTTGTGCTCCCCTATCCGCTTGTCCTATTTTTTTAATGTCCTGTTGTGCCTTTTTGTATTTGTGTATTTTATAGGACATTGATTTTATGCTTTGACTGTACTGTACAGCACTTTGGTTGGCTCTCAAGCTTTTAAATGTGCTCTATAAATAAATTACTTGACTTGACTTGACTTGTAGCACCTCACGAACATGCATTTGGTGCTGCACCATATTGCGAGAAAAAATTAGGATGTCATCTAAGTACACAAACACTGACACCCCAATTAAATCCCGCAGCACGTCGTTGACCAGGGCTTGGAAAACTGCCGGAGCATTAGCTAAACCAAAGGGCATGACTAAATACTCATAATGCGTGTTGGGCGTGTTCATTGGGCGTGTTAAACGCAGTCTTCCTGTTGTAATCACAGCAAGAGCCTTCTTCACTCCTCCTCATCCTCTCCCACACTCTCGCACGCTGCCAGCTCTCCACTCAACACAGCTGTCACTCATCCCCTCATCAACACAGCTGTCACTCATCCCCTCATCAGCCAGAAGATACTTCAGCTGGCGGAGCCTGTTCCCTCGCCGTGGGAGTGTTAAACTACCTTCCAAGACCTCCGCTCCAGTGTCCCTCCTACCCGGACATCCCGTGCTGATACTGCACAAGGAGTGCTCCTGCTCTCACCCCGACACAGCCCTGTGTCTACATTCTCCCGTACTGCACAAGGAGTGCACCTGTCCTAACCCCAAGAACATTCTCCCGTACTGCACAAGGAGTGCACCTGTACAAACCCCAAGAACATTTCTATACCTGTCTGTCGCACATTCCATCTGTCAAACTGTCTGCTTGGGGAAAACTACATTAAAATACCCTAAAACGCTCCATTCTCTCTCCTCCTGTGTTTGATATTGGGCTCCGCCAAATCCCCTTCTCACAGAACACTCCCACCAGAATGATGAACCCAGCACCACCGGAGAATGGGGCAACAACATCCAGGACATCAATGGACATGCCATTCTGGTAAACTAGACGAAACCATTTCCCAACTCGGCGCTCTCTCGGTTCACTCCCTGGAACGAGACAGACAATGTGAACGTTTTGATGCATATGTCACTGCCCAGCTAGACGACCCACCTGTTGTATCCCCACCTGTTGTATCCCTGCACAGGGAGCCCCATGTCCCCGCGCCAGAACGTTATGACAGAAACGTCTCTAGGTGTCGAGCCTTTCTTTTTCAATGTTCATTAGTATTTGGGCAACAGCCACACACCTTCCAGAGTGAGAAATCCAAAGTCTCCTACCTGTCAGGTCTGCTCACGGGTCCCGCGCTAGAATGGGCAACCGCCCTCCACTTTAGTCGTTCTTCCCTCTGCGATTCATACTCTGCATATATCGGCGACATGCGAAGGGTCTTCGACCACCCTCCCGGGGGTTCGGATAGTACGGCCAACTTGTTTACAATCCGCCAAGGTAATCGCAGCGTGAGCGAATATGCAATTTAATTCCGTATCCTAGCAGCAGGTTCCGAGTGGAATGACACGCCATTACGAGGTGCTTTTCGCCAAAGCCTCAGCGACGTCCTAAAGGATGAATTGGCGCCTAAGGAGAAGCCGTCTTCCCTTGACGAGTTCATTAATTTAGCCAGAGAATTGGACACGCGCCTCCGTGAACGCCGCCGTGAAAAGGCTAGTGCCGCCCGCCCTTCATTGCCCAGCTCGTCTCGCTCCCCTCCCTCTGGGCGCGCTGTCAATAGTGTGCAGCTGCAGAGCCGCAGAGCCGAAGACTCGGAGCCTATGGAGCTTGACCGCTCTCGCCTCCCTCTCAGCGAACGCCGTCACAGACTCAAGACGGGGGCATGTTTGTACTGCAGGCAACTCGGCCACTCCATCGCTTCTTGCTTGATTCGCCCAAACGATGGGGCTCGACAGTGACACTGGGCGTATGTACAAGCCTTAATTATGCTCCCAGCTCCGGTCCAAATATGCAATTCAGTGCCACGCTTTGTTACAACGGTCAATCGCTCCCTCTGTCCGCGCTGGTCGATTCAGGCGCCGACAAAAACCTCATTGACGCTGGGGTAGTGTCCCACTTCTGCATTGCCACTGACACCTTGCCAATTCCCTGCGATGCTCAATGTCTAAACGGGAGGTTGCTCTCGCGAATAACCCGCCACACCAAGCCTCTCCGTCTCCAACTCTCAGAGAATCATAACGAGGACATCCGTTTCCACGTCACTAATTCCCCCCATATCTTGGCACAATCCCATCGTTCTTGGCATGCCTTGGCTAAAGCTACACAACTCTGTAATAAACTGGCCAACAGGCTCAGTCACAAGCTGGACTGCTCACAGCCACGCCTCTTGTCTACAGTCAGCTCGGCCGCCACTGGAAGTCGCTGGTTCTCCCGTTCCCGACGAACCTATTGACCTTTCAGCTATTCCGCCAATTTATCATGATTTAGAGGCAGTTTTTAGTAAACAACAGGCTCTCTCTTTGCCACCTCATTGCCAGTACGACTGTGCTATTGATCTGCTCCCGGGAGCTACGCTCCCCGCTAGTCGCCTGTTTAACCTCTCACACCCGGAGAGGGAGTCCATGGAGAAATACGTCTACGAGTCCCTGGCCTCAGGCATTATTACCCCCTCCTCCTCCCAAGTGGGCGCGGGTTTCTTTTTCGTTTCCAAGAAGGATGGCTCCCTTCGCCCCTGTATTGATTACCGGGGTCTCAACAACATCACGATCAAGAACAAGTACCCCCTGCCATTGATTAACTCTGCTTTTGAACCCCTGCAAGGTGCCACCATTTCCACGAAGCTGGACCTCAGAAATGCCTATCACCTTGTCCGTGTCCGGGAGGGGGACGAGTGGAAGACGGCCTTTAAGACCCCGCTCGGTCACTTCGAGTACAAGGTAATGCCCTTTGGGCTGACCAACGCCCCTGCTGTCTTCCAGGCCCTTGTCAATGACATTCTCTGATTTTTTCCCGCTCTATGGAGGAGCATGTCCAGCATGTCCGCCGGGTCCTCCAACGCCTACTGGAGAACAAGCTGTTCGTCAAGGCGGAGAAGTGTGAGTTCCACGTCTCCTCCATCGGGTTCCTCGGCTACATCATAGAGAGCAGCCGGATCCGGGCGGACCCCGAGAAGATCAAGGCGGTGTCCGACTGGCCCCGGCCCACCAACGTCAAGCAGCTCCAACACTTCCTGGGGTTTGCTAACTTCTACCGCCGTTTCATCAGGGACTACAGCCGGGTCGCTGCACCCCTTACCCAACTCACCTCGCCCTCCGTGCCCTTCGTCTGGTCTGACAAGGTGGACTCTGCCTTCGCCAAGTTGCGCCGGTGCTTCACCTCCACGCCCATCCGCGTCCAGCCGGACGCGTCCCGCCAGTTTGTGGTGGAGGTAGACGCCTCTAGTACCGGAGTATGGGCGGTCCTCTCCCAACGCTCCGCTGTGTACTCCACATGTACTACATAAGGCTTCAGGCTATGAGTAGTTTAAGCCATACCACCTTTGGGGAAATACTACCTCTGGACTACTAACTACTACAGAAAAACTTGAGTAACAAGTTTTTCTACAACTCAAGTTCAGACCTTGAGTTGTAGATTGTAGATGTTACTCTATTTCATTAGCACTAAAAGTGATATTTCTTTATTGTTTCATAAACTCCAGAATGTTATCTTTCAAACGAGACCAGGCTCATGCATGTGCTATAAGTATAAAGTATAGTATTTTGGTTTGCAAAAAAAGTATGCAGTCCTCAAAAACTAAAACTTTTGGGGGCGCAGGTTAAGAGGCATAATAATACATAATAATTATTAACTCATAATGATACATAGTATTAACTCATAATAATGATTAACTCGTAATAATAATACATGGTAATTATTAACTCATAATTATACGTGAGCATTTTAACCCATAATAATACACTGATGATGTAACCAGTGGCGAATCCTTATGGAAGCCAACGGAAGCCATGCCTCCCTAATATTAAAATATGAATTAATATCAAATATCAAATATGAAAAAAAAAAAAATATATATATATATAATTTTTTTTTAATATAGTTTACATTCTTTTTCATCTGTGCATCTGTGTTATATTTTTTTTTTTTATTATTAATGTCTCCCTCTTCTCCTTCTCACTCCCTCTAACACACTGTCAGCCTCACTATGCTCACTGCAGCAGGAGAGGAGGCAGATGGTAGGTCTCTTTCTCCAGGCTTCCAGCATTATAGAGTCCAAATCCGATCCTAGCCAATCAGATTCGAGCTGACTGCCACACCCTAAAAGTTTAAAACGGGGCTGAGAGGAAAACACTCAGCATATTTTCCCCTTTGCACTCTGAACATTGTATTAACCCATAACTGTTCCCACGGGCCGAATATTGCCCCGATCCTCGCGAGATTAAATCCACGGGGACCTCTCGGCGTGCCGAAACTTTTCCTAAATCACTTCCATCATCGAAAACGAGGGGAAAAGGTCGGCTCGCGACCCTGAAAATGTCGCGTGATTTTAAAAACGCTGTATTAAGTGAGCCTATTATGGGATCCACGCGAGCTTTCTATCGTGGAAACATATGGGCGTCCCGCAACTTTTACTCATTCACATGTAGCCCCTAAAATGCTTAGAAAAGGAAAACAGAAAGCGTGGAATAAACTCGCCGAAACGGAAAAGTGTCCCACGGGCGCGCCGTGATTCCGATCCGTGTGAAAATATTCACGGCCATAGAGGAGACCGTGGGACACCTTTTTGCAACCGAATATGTGTCTCGGATTTGCTCCCACGCGGCGCGCAAAATCGTGCAAGGAAAAATCGGACCAAAAATTAACCAATGCTCCAGCAGTATTAATGACCCTGATGTAAACAAGACAAACGTCTTTCTCTGGTCTGCATCCCCTTATACAATTGTGTGTATTGAGCCGTACTGTATTGTACCCATTCTGCAATCTGTTAAATAAATAAAAAGAAAGTTTGACTGGCCGCCGAGCCATACTGTAGTGTACATGGTGACTGCTAGAATATTTAATAATTTTTTTTTGTATAAATTTTTTTTGGCTTCCCCTGTTATTTTACCCACGCGACGCCACTGGATGTAACGTGTGGATTTCAACCACGTTGGGAGATTTCAGACTTCATTCCCTCTTCCAGGCACCAAACGCTGTGGGAGGAAACATCACGGGTTGAAAGCAGCTCACAGAGGCAACAAAACATAGTGATGATCATATTCATATTATGAAAAACAACAACAACTAAAAACTCGTAACAACATCAGTTGTTGCCCTCAGTGCTTTGCTCCATTTAAAAATGAAACCAGACACTAAAAACACCATTATGTTCCCATAATCTTCTGGTCTGATCCTTCAAAACAGATCAACTAACGTTGTAAAAAACACTTCTATGTTCAGTCTATTGATCCCTTCCCTCCAGTGCTAAGACTAAATAATTCTCAAATTTGATTTTTAAATAAGGAAATTACCCAGATTTGGAATCTGAGGTCTTTGGTATGAGATGAGAAGAGGTTAAAACATAGAGAGAGAAGAGAGAGTGTCTATTCATTCTGTTTAAACCAATGGGGTTTTTCTTCACAGTTACAGTTGAATGTTGTGCTTGAATGTTGCATACTTTGCCGATGGTGCACGGCTGAGCTAGTGTCTGTGGTTTTGCCAGTCCGTCACGGTGAGATTCATGTGGCGGAACTTTGGTGTGTGTGTGCTCCGATTGAATGTGAGCCTCTGTCTTGTCCCGTTGCATGGGGTTGTGTCGTGTTTGAGACGACGGGTTTGAATGGCTGTGAGATGCGGAGGAGGAAGTAAACATTGCCAGGTATTCTGGTAAATGTAGTTATTGTAGTTCTCCCTCGTTCGCCCACTGTTAACACTTTGAGTGCCAGCGACGAGATTTCTCGTTAGTTCATGCCGACCGTTGAGTGCCAGCGACGAGATTACTCGTTTTTTTTTTATTAGCAATTTGCATTCATATTTCATCAATCTAGTCTCACGTTAGTGCTGCAAACTCTCTCTGAGCTCCATTGGGAAAATACAGCCCCCTATCGTCTCTCCCCGTTGTACTGCACCCCTTTGGAATGGATTGAATGAAACACATGGGGGAGGGAAAATCCTGCTTCCTCATTTTACTTCTCGGGCAAGTCACCCGAGAGGGTCGGATTCATTGCCGAGCCCCAAAACAGCGTGGAATACATATTTCCAGTACCCAGCGTTGGATCAATAAACGCGATCGATATTTGGAATGGCGATCAGGAATTGGAAAAATGTTTTTGGAGAACATCTGATCTGAGGTAAGGAATTTACCAGTCTTAGGATAATCAGAACTTTTTTCACAGAGATATCAACGTGTGCACTATGTGTGTGTGTGTGTGTGCTGATCAGGAAATGAGAGAATAGATTTTTCAGCTCGCTTCTATAGCGTACATAAGTACACATATACTATTGATAATCTAGCGTTTATTTGAAAACTATTCATAACTAGGCCAAAAAATTACAACGTTTTTTGTGTATTCCAGAATATTCCAGTAAAGGGCGATTATCACAGAATCTTTATATTTTCCTGAAACTTAAAAGAGACGTCTGGGAGGTTGGAGACATCAGGAAGATACTAATTCAATGTGGCTGGGCCAACTGATGAGATTATCAAGTAACATTACTATGTGAACAGGAGCTCTCAAAACAGGCTCACCAAAGAGGAACTCACACATACTGTAGGATCTAAACCAGTTTATTATAGGAGACAGGAACATTGATTAGCACATAGAAACACACACAGACACACTTAACCACACACACACACACACGCACACACACACACACACACACACACACACACACACACACACACAGACACATTACAGATCAGGTGACACACACATGAACTCACTCACCCACCTGGTGACCATTGTCTCATCTGAGAGCCAGTTTGACGAGCTGGGTCAAACTGTGGGCATGTCCAGACTTATTTGGTTATTGGAAAACACTATAAGGCATGTCTGTTTGTAACAAGGTCGGGACAGAATCGTAGCTGTCAGCTTGAAGAAGGACTTGTGAATGCTGTAACTTGCTTTGACTGCTGAAATAAACCAACGAGAATCCAGAAGCCATTGCTTTGAAACCAGTTGTCCCATCTTCTTTGCCTTTTTGACCACAGAACCATCTTTTTGCCTAAAATATCTACCTCAACAGCACCCACAACTGATACAGAGTAACAACAGGGAGTGGGTTGGTTTATGAAGTTTGCACTGTTCTCCTGTTCTTACTCTGTAGTTCCTGGAAATTACAGGGTAAATGTTGGGGAAGTTATACTCTAAATACTCTTGTTTTCCTCTGCTGTACCTACATTTAAGTACCTGTAGGAGATGGTAAATATTGTATTGTTTATAAAACATTTATTTGCATTGTTGATATAGTCTTTGTATGTGAATTTAAGCAAAGTTGCAAATGAGAGTAAGGGAGAGAGAGACTGATTAAGAGATAAAGACAGACACAACAAGACACAGCAAGACACACCTTTGGTGTGTGGATCTAAGATCAGGGCAAACACCAACAGTGAGTGGAGAAGGTCTGAAGAAGCTTGTCGCTGGATATATTGTCAAGATCATTTTAAGGCCCCACTCAGAGAGGCAGACTTGGTTTCCACCACAGCTGACATCTGGACAGCTACAGAAGCATGAAGTTACAAATCAGCTGTGACTTTGTAAACAACAATGGCAACTGATCAATTCACGGCAAGAAAGTAGATGCTTGGATACAGGTTTGAAAGTCAATGGCTTCAGGTTCTCAGTCGATTTATTCAGCAGGGCATCAGCGGTAGAATACAGCAAATTCACAGGATACAAAGAATCTCTCAGTGACACGGACAGCTTGGGTCTGTAGTGTGTTCTAATGTCGAGACAGTTTGATACATATAAATGTTCTCGACCCCCGTATCCACTAGAGTGGACTGGTCCAAAATAGCATAATTACAATACATTTCTTTGATAACAAAGGCTGACCTTCGTCCTACACCTTTACATGGTAATTCACTCATTCTGGCTCAGGGAGGGTGATCCGGCACCAGTTTATGAGTACTCAATCAGTTAATAATAAATAATAATGCAGGACCTCTTTAGGGGGTCTTTATTCGGCATGCAACAAACTCGACATGCAATTGGAGCGGCACACACACCGGGATACACACACACACATGCATTGTCTTTTTCTCAGTCGCCGATGCGATTGAGTCTCTGCGCCTAACCCATCCCGTCGTCCTTCCCCCCATGGGCAGCCGGGAGCAGATAGGGCGTCAACATGAGCCGTGCCCCCGGGGACCAATCCAAGTGCTCCTGTCCGTCTTCGTCAAGGACGCCACAGCGTTAGCGATCTGCATGTTTTTCCATTGGGTTTATCTTATCGGGGGGGGGGGGGGGGGACCCTTGCGAGCACGGGGAGAACATGCAAACTTCAGTCACACAGAGGGGCCTGGGAGATACCCCACCTGGCATCATGGAAACATGGTCCCCAAGCGGGAATCGAACCCTGGACCTTCTTGCTGTGAGGCGACAGTGTTAACCACTACACCACCGTGCCGCTCCACTACACCACCGTGCCGCTTAGTGCTGATTAGTTTCGTGTGTGTGTGTGTGTGTGTGTGTGTGTGTGTGTGTGTGTGTGTGTGTGTGTGTGTGTGTGTGTGTGTGTGTGTGTGTGTGTGTGTGTGTGTGTGTGTGCTCAATTCATTTGCATTGGCTCTGATGAAGGGAAGCTGACCAGTTTGGCCTGTTTAGAGGTTTGATCTTACTTATAAATGAATATGTGCCATAATTACTGGTGTTATTTGTCTACTAGCCTTCAAAAATATATGCGTGTGTGTGTGTGCATGTTTCAGACAGACAGCTGTATTTGTTTAACTTAGTATCAAATCAATTGGCCATATGAATTAAATGTTACTTCACTCCACAGGTTGTACATAACTTTTTTCGGAGGGGGGTAAGCGAGAGTAACGAGAAACGTAACTAGTAACGTAACTAATTACTTTTATAGTAAATTACTTTGAAGTAATTAGTAAAGTAATTGAGATCAGAATCAGAAGAATCGGTAATAAGTAACTGCACTTCCTTAGTAACTTGCCCAGCACTGCTCGTGACATTTAAGATTGTGCTTGAACTGAAGCATCGGCACAGTGAATACAGTATGACTGTTATGGTTTCAAGAATGGCCTGTCAAGTTTCCTCTATCTTATCTTTCATTATGCTGTTTACCAAGTGTTGTGAAGGGCCAGATTAAACCGAATATATATATTTATTTATATATATATATATTTAATTGTATTTGTATATTCTCTAATATTCCCTGATATCCCTTGTATATTCCTTGTACAATATGCATTGAATATCCATTCTAGCCTACTGAACATCCCATAATAGTCTCCATTCTACTATTGGTCGAGACCTTGGTGCCAGGCTGCCATACCCCTCAGACCCAGTTCAAACGTACCGCTCCACATGTACGAACAAGTCCTAGTTCCGCGTAGGAATCTGGCTACCGCACCACTAATGGGACTATTTGTTCATAGTGCGTATATATACTGCGCTACTAAAGTAGGACTTTCTTTTCAGTCCAGTTTCTTACCCTCCAATAGAGTCACAGACGTAAAGCCTCCCCGCGACGCCACGTGTGGGAGTAAGGCCAAGTTCGCCTACCATCGGTATTGAGACATCGTGTATATTAATATTTGAATAGTCATATTTGGCACTATATCGTCGAGTTGGACGTAGTCTATTAAGCTAATAATAGTCTGTTAATATATAGTGCTTCGTGCGGTGAGAATACTACCGTAGTCAGTACCCCATCGTTTCGGGCAGAGAACTGGCTGCTTATCCAGGGTGGTTGACCCCACGTGAAGCTGCACCCGAGGAGCCCCAGAGCCGACGAGCGAGTGGACCTGTATACCGGATTATTCTGCCGACGACAGCCCGCCTTCCCAGGCACGGATCATGCTTTGTATACTTTGATTATTCCATGGATAAAGACCCCCGACACTGCCGTGTGTTGGAACCCCCCCCCCCTGGAGAGGACGCAAGGTGAGGAGATGCTCTGCAAGACGAGGTCGCTTCACGTCTCTCCTCCGTGGACCGGATGACGCCGGCCCACAAAGAGTCCACCTGCTTTCATCTGTGGTCCAAGGATCGCCGGCGCATTGAACGGCACTACAGTGGGTTCACCTGGGATACCCTTGGCCGGATGAGGCAGCCAGATTCTACCCCCCCCCCCCCTCCTACTCCTGTCGGCTTACAAGCGACCGGATTAACCCCCCCTAGTGTGTCCAGTATATAATCATTAAAGTATCATTGCTGTTATAACTTAAACTATTCCAGGTCGTATATGTACCACCTGCGCCTTCAGAGATTGGACATTCTCTATTGATATACCGACGAATACTCTTGCCATAAAAGTGCATACTAATTTCCATTCATAAATGTGATTGATTTGATTAAGTGCTTGCTCTACACACCATCGCTGTGTAGAAATAAAGACCTATTTCTAATTCGTACATTTGTGTTGGATCCGTTTCATCTACGTGACAGTGTTCATCATAATATATTTATGCCGTGTACTGGGTGGCCGAATATTAAGTACAAAGGTAGTGGTAGTAAGTATCATATCTAGTAATACAGTCAGGGAATTGTACCCCTCAGTTACAATTGGTCCTTCGAGCCGGAGGGTAATTAGTGTAATATTAATATAGTGTTATTAATATTGAAATGGCCTATGATGAACACTCCACGAAACGATCCTCCTAACCAACGCCCGCAGCGCGAACGACGGCTCCCTCAGTACTTAGAGGCTTACGCTGTCAGTCAACAACCTAGTCTTCTACTAACAGTAGACGCGGTAAAACTAGAGAGTAAAGGTATGTCTAACCCCAACGCCCAGACTACCCCGACCATAGAGGCCCCTACGGGCTCTAATGTAACTGACCAAGTTCACGGTGGGGACCAGTGGGAACCAGACATGACTTCACACCCCGCCAGTACTGAAGAAGTAGTCCCCGATGAGTCCCGGGAGGAATACAACGCTACCGAGAGAGAACTCGGCACGGAAGAAGACGGGGAGAGCACCGTGGAGATAGAGCTCCAAGGCTCCGCAAGGAGTACCCCGAGGGAAGGCTCCCCTATACAACCGCCTTCTCCCAGCGAGGCAGAGAGGACCCTACAGCAGGCCTTCCTCATCAGCCTGAACGCCGCTGCTGAACGCGACCGACTGCAGATCCAGCAGCGGAGCGAAGAAGAGCATATACGTCTAGAACTAAGACGCATTCAGAGAGAAGAGAATGTGGCCCGAGACCGAGCAGACAGCCAGCGAGCAGCTGCTGGTGCTCTACGGGACGCAGAGCGCGACAGACAGCAAGCGCAACTAATAGAACAGCTGATCAGACGGACAACACCCTCTCCCTCCGCCAGAGGCTCCAGGAACTCGTCTAGACACACCTCCAGGGCGGCATCCCCTAGCCGAGTAAACAACCCTGAACTTGACCAACAGACGAGGTCTATACCCCCCACAGACCACCTCCCCCCACCGGTCCAAGCGAGACCTAGCAACCGGGAAGGAGCAGCATATCCTGTGGAGAGGCTAAACCAGAGACTACAAGCACTGGATGACCTAACTGAAGACGAAGAGGAAGAGGAGGAGAACCACGCCCGACGACAGCACAGTACTCTACCGGACCAGGAGGTCCGGTACAGCCCAGGCTATACTCCCGCGGAGCTGCGCTACAGACCCCCGACTCTATACACGGGTGAGCACGACGCACGACCCGCACCGAGGAACAGCACCTGGACAAGCGGGCCATGGTACACTGCCAGTACCAGCCCATACCAAGGAGCGGGAGGAGACTCGCCTAGGAGGCCTCTCCCCCAACGCTCGCCGATGTATCCACAGTCAGCGTCATACATTGGCACGCCTATGGTACCCGACTTCACCCAAGAGAACCGGGCCCAGTATACGGAACTCCGCATGTGTCTGGAGACCATGTTGGTGGATGTATTGGATGAACGCCATAAATACGCCATCCTACTGAAGCACTTAAAGGTGCCCCGCGCACATAATATAGCGCTCGCCTACGCGACTTCCACCACCCCATACACAGCAGCGCTGGTAGCATTGGACCAGAGGTATGGGCGCATATGGGATTACGTGATCCAGGAGATCCGACACATCGACCGCTTACCCCCAGCAATAGACAATCGAGCACTGGGCGACCTGTCCATCAGAGTGCAGTCCCTGGTAGGGATGTTGGGAGCGCAGAGAGAGAAGGGGAGGCATGAACTTTACGCCAACTCAAATGTGGAAAGGATCTTGGAGAAGCTGCCGCCCGCTCGACAGGAGCGTTTTAGGCGACAGAGGGACCACCGAGACCCGAATGGCCCCGAACCGAACCTCCTCGATCTAGCAGACTTCCTGGCGAGAGAAGTCAGCAGCCTACGGCTAGATACATTCGGACGGAGCACCCCTGGCTCCAGAGAAGGAACCAGACGACTAAATGATGGAAGAAGATCGGTGACTGTGATGCACCAATCGGAGTCAGTACCGAGCAGCAGGAGCCACAGTACCCCCTCCAGAACGGAGAAGTGGAAGATAGTGTGCCCCTACTGTGAGAAAGAACACTGGCTAGCGCAATGTGACTCCTTCCCCAAGCTGAACGCGGAGGAAGCAAGTCAATGGATAAAGTCCAACAAGCGCTGTTTTCGCTGTGCGCGCTCACACATGGCAGCCAAATGCCGCTTAAAGAAAAGGTGCACCAAGTGCGATGGAGCCCATCTGGACATACTTCACGACAGTAACAGACGGCGCCCTTCACCCGCACCATCCAGCAGCAAAGCGAGCGTCATGTACATCGATCCCGCCAGCAGCAGTGGAGCCCGAGTACTCCTAAAAGTAGTGCGTGTGACACTAAGCTACCAGAATAAAGTCCTGGACACTTACGCCGTCCTCGATGACGGGTCAGAGAAGACCCTGCTGCTCGCCTCCGCTGCGGCCCAGCTAGGGCTGCGGGGAAGCGAAACCCAAATGACAATTCGGACAATAAGACGAGATTTGAAGACGATAAAGGGCGAGAATGTCTCATTCTCTATCGCAGCAAGCGGCCAGCCTGAGCGACGGTACCAGATTACAGACGCTTTCACCAGCCAAGAAATAGGACTGTCGCGGTACACATACCCCGTCGCCAAGCTGATGGAGAAATATGCACATCTGCGCAAGTTACCGATCCCGCTCATAGACAATGCTATGCCGACCCTGTTGATAGGCTCCGACCATGCAGACCTCATTGTCCCGATAGACCGGGTTCATACCGGACCCCGAGGCTGTCCTGCAGCAGTCGAGACCCGTTTGGGATGGACTCTCCAAGGCCCGCTCGCCAAATCTCTCAACCGAAGTACAGCCACTAGATGTCTCCACTCCCGAGTCACAGAGGGAGAAACCGCACTCCTGCAACACGTAGAGCGGCTATGGACCTTGGAACAAATGCCCTTTAAGAACGGAAAGAAAGACATTCGCTCTAAAGATGACATTTACGCCATTCACCTCCTCGAGACAGGGACCAAGAGAGTCCCGGTCAACGGCATGTTGAGATACGCCACGCCACTCCTGCGGCGAGAAGGAATGCCTACTTTCCACGCCAAGACAGACGCCACAGAACGGTACCTGCTGAACCCGGAGCGGCGCTTAGCCAAGAACCCCGCCCAAGAGAGTGTATACCGCGCTGAGATTGAGAAGCTCATCACAGCGGGACACGTCACAAAGATGGACATTAAAGAGGCTGACCAGACCACTGAATCGTGGTACGTGCCTCACCACAAGGTCCATCACAACGGTAAAGACCGCATAGTATTTAACTGCAGCTACCAGATCGGATCCCAAAATCTGAATAAAGAGTTACTGCCCGGTCCCACACTCGGCCCCTCCCTACTCGGCGTTCTACTCCGCTTCCGCCAGGAAAAGGTGGCCATCAGCGGGGACATTAAAGGAATGTTCCTGCAGGTGAGATTAGTAGAGGCGGACAAGCCCCTGTTACGGTTCCTATGGAGAGAGAAGCCAGGAGATGAGCACCCAGCCATCTACCAATGGGAAGTCCTCCCCTTCGGAACGACGTGCAGCCCCTGCTGTGCTACATTTGCACTACAGAAACATGTAGCAGAGGACCCAGCAGCGGACGAAGAGGTCCGACACAGCGTAAAGAACAGCTTCTACGTAGACAACTGTCTACAAAGCCTTTCAACCCAAGAAGAAGCCGAGGCTCTCCTGATTAAACTCCGCGCCTCATTGATCAAAGGCGGCTTTGATCTCAGGCAGTGGGCCAGCAGCGATCCGCAAGTACTGCGCAGCCTCTCCTCCGAGGACAAGGCAGCCAGCAGCGAGACCTGGATGGCTACAATCCCGGGAGAAGCCCAGGAGATGACCCTGGGATTGGTGTGGCGATTCAAAACAGATTCGCTTCACTACAGACACAAGCCCCTGACTACGGAGCAGGGAAGGCCGGCGGCGGCGCCGACCACCAGACGGAGTGTGTACACAACACTCGCCCGACAATATGACCCGCTAGGATGTATTCTACCGTACACCACCAGGGCAAAAATGATTGTACGAGCATTGTGGGACAAGGACCAGGGCTGGGACGACCCCATTCCCGCACAACTTGCATCCACCTGGAGAGAGTGGGAGATGGAGCTCCACTCACTCCCAGGCGTTAATATGCGCCGAAGCTACTTCCCACCCACGGTGAGGCCAGAGACATGTAAAATGGACTTACACGTCTTCAGTGACGCCTCAGAGGTCGCATACGGATCAGTAGCCTACTTGCGGGCCCAAGAAAGGGGGGGAGAGATCTACACAGCATTTGTCCTCGCCCGCTCGAGAATAGCCCCACGCAAGCAACAATCTATCCCACGTCTAGAGCTCTGCGCAGCCCTAGCCGGAGCGCACCTAGCCACGCTCATCCAACGTGAGCTCACCATACCGGTGTCTAGAACAATCCTGTGGTCAGATTCCACGACGGTACTCGCCTGGATCAAATCGGACTCATGCAAGTACAAAGTCTTCGTGGGAGTCAGAGTCACCGAGATTCAAGACTTAACCGAAGAGTTAACCGGAGAAACAGAGTGGCGCTACGTTGATACAAAACAGAACCCAGCTGACGTCATCACCCGGGGGATGCCCCTGGATGACCTCACCCGTCGCAATGTCTACAGTGACGGCCCCGCATTCCTAAGACTCCCGGAAGGACAGTGGCCCATGCCTATCCCGAGGGAAGCAAGTCCAGAGGAGGTGGAAAATAAGAAGTCTGTGTTCTGTGGATTGAGCACCGTAGCCTCCACCGACCCTAACATAGACGATTGCACGTCCATAGAGAGTGCACAACAAAGAACATTCCTGCGGTACCACCCGGAGTGCAAGTCCCCCGCTGATATGTCAGCAGCTAACTACGAGGAAGCAGAATTGCTTCTACTGCAGCGAGCCCAGAGAGACAATTTGACAGAAGGAACAGTCGTCATGATTATTGATCAATCACTGCCCAGAGCTATGTGGCCGGCCGGCCGCGTAAGCAAAGTGATCACCGGTGCCGACGGCAAGGTCCGAGCAGCTGAAGTGCTCGTCCAGGGTCGCACTTACACCCGTCCCGTGGCGAGGCTCATAGAACTGCCCCGACTCCCAGACACAATCGATGATGACCATGACCCTATAACCCTATGACTTTGTGAAGTTGACTGACCCCTACAGCAAACCCTTATGTGTAAATAGACAACGCGATTAATCTGTCTCTGTTTAACTGATTAGGTCTGGGACCAATCAGGGGGTGGCTGTTGTGAAGGGCCAGATTAAACCGAATATATATATTTATTTATATATATATATTTAATTGTATTTGTATATTCTCTAATATTCCCTGATATCCCTTGTATATTCCTTGTACAATATGCATTGAATATCCATTCTAGCCTACTGAACATCCCATAATAGTCTCCATTCTACTATTGGTCGAGACCTTGGTGCCAGGCTGCCATACCCCTCAGACCCAGTTCAAACGTACTGCTCCACATGTACGAACAAGTCCTAGTTCCGCGTAGGAATCTGGCTACCGCACCACTAATGGGACTATTTGTTCATAGTGCGTATATATACTGCGCTACTAAAGTAGGACTTTCTTTTCAGTCCAGTTTCTTACCCTCCAATAGAGTCACAGACGTAAAGCCTCCCCGCGACGCCACGTGTGGGAGTAAGGCCAAGTTCGCCTACCATCGGTATTGAGACATCGTGTATATTAATATTTGAATAGTCATATTTGGCACTATATCGTCGAGTTGGACGTAGTCTATTAAGCTAATAATAGTCTGTTAATATATAGTGCTTCGTGCGGTGAGAATACTACCGTAGTCAGTACCCCATCGTTTCGGGCAGAGAACTGGCTGCTTATCCAGGGTGGTTGACCCCACGTGAAGCTGCACCCGAGGAGCCCCAGAGCCGACGAGCGAGTGGACCTGTATACCGGATTATTCTGCCGACGACAGCCCGCCTTCCCAGGCACGGATTATGCTTTGTATACTTTGATTATTCCATGGATAAAGACCCCCGACACTGCCGTGTGTTGGAACCCCCCCCCCCCTGGAGAGGACGCAAGGTGAGGAGACGCTCTGCAAGACGAGGTCGCTTCACGTCTCTCCTCCGTGGACCGGATGACGCCGGCCCACAAAGAGTCCACCTGCTTTCATCTGTGGTCCAAGGATCGCCGGCGCATTGAACGGCACTACAGTGGGTTCACCTGGGATACCCTTGGCCGGATGAGGCAGCCGGATTCTACCCCCCCCCCCTCCTACTCCTGTCGGCTTACAAGCGACCGGATTAACCCCCCCTAGTGTGTCCAGTATATAATCATTAAAGTATCATTGCTGTTATTCCTTAAACTATTCCAGGTCGTATATGTACCACCTGCGCCTTCAGAGATTGGACATTCTCTACCGACGAATACTCTTGCCATAAAAGTGCATACTAATTTCCATTCATAAATGTGATTGATTTGATTAAGTGCTTGCTCTACACACCATCGCTGTGTAGAAATAAAGACCTATTTCTAATTCGTACATTTGTGTTGGATCCGTTTCATCTACGTGACAGTGTTCATCATAATATATTTATGCCGTGTACTGGGTGGCCGAATATTAAGTACAAAGGTAGTGGTAGTAAGTATCATATCTAGTAATACAGTCAGGGAATTGTACCCCTCAGTTACACCAAGTATTTGTAAAGATCTCTTGACGTTGTATTCTCCTGTATACAACTCTCCTGTGATTTTTTTTACATTTCATTCTCTTGTGGTTTTCTAACATTTTATTTCCGTATACAATCCGCTCGTGTTTTAATTTTTTTACTTTGTAATCTTTCACATGTGCTGTGTTTTTTCGTGGAGACTTTTATCTCTGTGTCCTCGACAGCCCACTACAGATGAAGCCCTTAGAAGTCAAGCATTTACTGCCACTACTCCACCACTCTGATTTTGTGACTCCTATTGTTCTGGACCGGGCCAGATTTCACACCTCCACTGCCTCCCACAGGCTGGGGAGATTTTCATCTTACATTTTTATTCGTCCCAAATGTCCCAGCCCCATCCGATTTCTTTGATTTTTTCACTGTTTATTTATCATGCATTGCAACACTAATATATGGTCAGTACGCCAAGTCAGACTGCCCATATAAAAATTATCTTGGGGGTCTGAGGGCAGTAGCCCCCGACCCCCTCCCTGGGGAAGCACTTAAGTTAAGTACCCTCCCTTTGTTTACGGCCAGCAGCCCCTGAAAATGAACACCTGAGTGCTAGTTCTAAAGTGACATAGGAGTGGTAGAGGAGTGGCAGTGGGGACCTGATTCTGGAGGGCTTCTACTGTACCTCCAGTGCTCCCCACCGGCCACGGTCGTCCATCCGCCAGGCGCTAAAGACACACACACCGCACCTGTTATTTCCCCCCTTCTGCATAGTAATAAATGCCCTACAGGGTTGAACATTATCCTGCCTCCCACGTTGTGCATTTGAGCCCACCAGTTTCAAATATTACAATTAGCCTACTGAGAAAGCAAGCTTGTTTTTGTCAAAACCTTATGGTTTATTTTCAGAAAATACCGCTTGACTGGTGTAACTGATTACTCACCGTGTGTCATCCTAAATTGAATCGCCACGCCAGGAAACTGGATACAATAAAAACAGTGCGTTTACATTCAAAGAGCGTGTTCTTGGCTGTCAACAAGTCACCGCCATCGATGCAAGGAAATTAGTTTGCATTATGGTTCCCCCCGGAGTGTCCATTATTAACTCCGGCAAGACACCTTCTCCATGGGGTTATATTTAAGCTCTCTTTCTCCAGGCCTGATGAGTGCGCGTGTCTGTGCACAGGGCGGACTGGATTAGCAGAGTTCCATGCAGTTCCAACGTGGCCACACAAGAGCCCTCCCCAGGGGCATCATCACGCATCATTTCTTATTGACACCGTGATCTTCAAACTGATGCCTTTCACCTTTTATAAGGAAGTAAGACTGAATCAAAGGTCACTCTGCAACACATGAAGATGTTTTTGTTGTTGTTGTTTGAAAAGGTTGTGTAATAATAAAAAAAATAATCATAAAAAAGACATTTACAAAGTAAAATGTTCTCCGTCAGTGTTTATTTTTTACGTTTACAGTAGTGGGCTAGTTAGGCTACAGTCTACAATATGTCAGTCCAATCTTGCTTAAATATGTAAATAAAGTACTAATTTACCACAGGAGAAAAGGTACTGTACATCATGTATGTTATGTAGTAATAAGGTATATGTACATATTGTATCGATCATAAAAATGTAGATAGTGGTGAGAGCACTGCAACAGTTCAACTCCTGGTTGTGGCGTTTTTTTTTTGCCAATATAATACGTACATATACTGTATATTACTTATGGCTATAACATAACTTTTGTACCTTTTTTCCTATGGTCGATTAGTACTTGATTTACGTTTTCTGATGAGACTGTTACAGCAGCGTAGACAGGATGGGGGACATGCATGTATGTATATAGGAACCTAGTGTAGCTATAAAAGGTATGGGTCAGTTTTGGGTTAGGGTTAGGCCAATTTTATTTGTCACGGCATACAGGGCATACAGTGAAATGCGGGTGGTCATGCCCGCTGCGATTGTGCAATAATACAAGTAATAAGAATAAGACATGACAGGTATAATGTACATAAAGTTTAAAATGCATGGTAAAAGACATGCTAAGGTCCTGCGATAGTGCAATACAGTGTTAAGCTACAGATGAGGCACTGAGTCTTATGTACACTACTATACAATACTATACTATACAATATACAGTTCTACTATATATCCTTATGCTATCTTGCTATATACACTGTGTGTGTGTGTGTGTGTGTGTGTGTGTGTGTGTGTGTGTGTGTGTGTGTGTGTGTGTGTGTGTGTGTGTGTGTGTGTGTGTGTGTGTGTGTGTGTGTGTGTGTGTGTGTGTGCGCCTGTGTGTGTGTGTTACAACGCAGTATGTCTCTCCACACTGCTCTATGGAGCAGAATCCTGGACCCCATACCGCCGGCACATCACCAACCTGGACGCTTTCCACATACGTTGCCTCCAAAGGATCCTAGGCCTGACCTGGGAAGATCGAGTCCCGCACACAGACATCCTCAACAACACCAACTCAATCTGAATGGCCGCAGCTGTGGCCAAAAAACATCTTCATTGGATAGGGCACACCATACGTATGCCTGACCACCGCCTGCCCGGCCAAGTCCTCTATGGCCAACTGAGAGGAGCAAAGCGGGCTGCTGAAGGCCAAAAGAGACGCTTTAAGGACTACACCAGGGACCTCCTAAAGTGTGCAAACATCACGCAGCTTGAAACTCTGGCACTCGACAGATCAGCCTGGCAAGTCACTTGTGCCACTGCAGTTTCCCAAATACACCAAACGAACCAAGACCGAAGATCTGAGAGGCGCACGCAACGACACCAGCGAGCGGCTGGCATCCCCCAGGTATCTGGCTTCCCTTGCGCCATCTGTGGACGGGTGTGCAGCTCAAGGATCGGACTCAACGCCCACGATAAGTGGCACCAGCGGCAGCGGCGCTAACCCCCCTCACCCCATCCCTGGAGCAAGCGTCATCATCGAACATGATGGACAGCTAAGAGAGTGTGCGCGTGTGTTCGTGCTAAAATGACTGTTAGTGTGTGAGCGTATACAGTATGTGTGTTATGTGTGTGCTCATCTGTGCTTGTGTGTGGAGAGTTCAGTGTTCAAGACTCTGATGGCCTGGGGGAAGAAGCTGAGCCAAAGTCTCTCTCTCAGATGTCTCTCAGAAGTAGATGGTAGTAGAAGTAGAAGTAGACAGTAGATGCTTGTGTCCCAGAGCTACTCTCTATACCTACACCCAGCACTGCCATGCTATCCTACCTAGGGTGGCCAAACATCCCGATTTGTGCGGGACAGTCCCGCATTTCAGCCCTCTGTCCTGCATGCCCTCTGTCCTCTCATTAATCCCCAAAACATGCACTAATGCACGCACCGCAAGTACTACATACGTAACGTTATGTAACATAGCCTATAGTCTAACCAGCAGGAGCGCATTATATAGTACCTGGCGGAGCTGTTTATTTCCGGTCGCTCAAGTTGCGCGGCAATAAACAGCTCGCGCCAGGTACTATATGCAAGCTGCTATTGGTTATTGGGGGATGACGTGACTGTATGCGAGGTCTACCCCATCCTCTCTACCCTGCGTGGGAAACTCCAGCAAAGGCTCACGGATTCCTTCTTTGGAACAGAGGCCAGTGTCCTTCTCCGCCACTTCCCAAATGCAAGAGCGACAAAGACAAGAGCAGACTTCACATCGTTCTACACAGGTCTGCCATCGTCTACCTCGAGAAGTGGTTCGATTTCTCAGATGATAATTATCTCAAGGCTCTTTCTGTCATGTCTCTAAAGAGAAACGTCAGCTTCACTGACCTGCGCGCTACAGCTGAAGCCCTTAAGATCAACGGCATGTTAGACATGGATGCGCTCTATGAGGAGTTTTGTTTAATCGTTCCACGTCAGAAGGAAGTGGTGGAGATGGAGGCGACTGTTGGAGTGAAGTGGGGGCTGCTGTTGAAGGACATCCAGACCCCCGAACCTGACCCAGCTGGCTTCATTCTTCCTGAGCATCCCGGTGACGAATGCGTTCGTAGAGAGGTTGTTCTCCCTCATGACCGGCGCGCCGTGGACGGACCAGAGAAATAGATACAGTGTAGAGCTTGTGAAGAGAGAAATACAAGTCAAAACTAATTTCTCTCTGACATGTGCAGCATTTTATAAATATGCTCTTGGTCAGAAGGCTCTACTGGAAGCTGCACGGTCCAGTCATAAATATAAATTCCTCAAGCACTAAGGCACTATGGTGCTCTCCATGGTGCTGAACATTTCAGAGGCACATTCTATGTTCGAGACGCAAATCGCGCAATGCGAAGGCCATAGTGTTTTACAGCCATTTGCTTAGCCTATCCTACTGTTCCCCATAGGATAAATTTTGTATAGTTGTTTCCTGTTGTTCACTGCTGTTTTCATTTGTATATATATGTATTTCACTTAGAGGATAACACTCTAGGCCATAACACAGGCCTACCAATGCTCATGTCAATTCATCCTGTATATACCCATTTACATTTAACCTGTTAATTAAAGTTTAAAAAAATTAAATGTATATATGATAAAAAAAAATATTAAAAGTATTATCATTTTAATAATTGTACAATTTTGTCAGATTATCATTGAATGACAAATTAAATGTTTGTAGTGTTCTGCACAGGTTTAGAATCAAGGAAGCCACTACCATTGTAGACAATGTAATACATGTATGCACTTCAGTATCACATTACAAGAGAGATCTCCGGGGTTCATGTATCTTAACTCTATAGCCATATAACCTCTAGGAGTCGGTAGGTAATTTAACAGCATGTTGGATTGTGGTATTCTTCTATACAGAGATTATGAGTATAATAAGCAATTAAGACACAACACTATTGTGTTTTTAATACATTAAATGCTTATATTTGGATAAAAATGAATACATTATGTAAACATGATTATTGTATACATATTCATTACTGTCCCGCAATTTCAACAAATGTCCCGCAAAATCGACACACTGTCCTGCATTTGGATCATATGGATTTGGTCACCCTAATCCTACCCTACATGCAATTATCAGCCTCCAATACTCATACAGTATTCAGTGGCGTAGGGGAGGCCCCGGAGTTTAGGGGGCCCCACCCCCACTGTAGGCTATCATCTTAGATTTCCTAGCGCAGGAACAGGGCGCAGATGTTGCTAAGCACCCCATCCCCGTCATGTGTACGCTGTAGAATTATTTGCTCACCTGCGATAGGGCTAGCCGGCTGATAACTAATGTTCATTGGCAGGCAGGGCAGCATTCAAAACAAAGCGGGAAGCGCCGGTAAAAATTAAGCGCAAATACCCGAGCGGTGCTCAGAAAAACAAGATGAGAGCGAAAGCCGAACAGGAGACGGCAAAGCAACAAAAAATAACATCATTGTTCCAGCAGAGGTAGACTGACTATTATTACTGAAGATGCATCGGTAGCAGGGGTGCAGTCGTGGTCACACGCGGTTACACGCCGTGTTACCAGATCACTGAGGCAGAAGTACGCGCGATCGCGCACGGATGTGTACTCGCGTGTACGCGCACACAAAAATGCGCTGTATCCATTCGTTGTGACTAAGTACCCGGCCACCGTTTTACATAACAAAAAGCGCAGGTAGACTAAGTGTCTGGGTGTTGGCTATCTGAATGCATCTCCCCCTTCATTCTGTGTGACACAGGCAGTGGAGGTGAATACTAATGTGGCTCGGAATTCGTGATGGGGATCTACCTGCTTATGATATTGAATCAAGCGTCTGTGCTGCGCGCCAGCTTTCCACGTGCACATTCACACAAATAGAGAGCAAGAAGAGCTTGTATGATAGAAAGATTGCACTTGCGTATATGCGCTTGTGTGTGTGTGTGTGTGTGTGCGTGTGTGTGTGCATGTGCGTGCGTGTGTGTGTATAAATCAGTTCACGCGTGCGCGTGCACGTGGCGTGGCGTGTTACCAGTTCCCATATTACGACTGCACCACTGATCGGTAGTAAGCTCCCCACCCACGCCGGCCGCCCAGCCTGGCCACCGCTATCAACCCCCCGGTCAGCTCCGAGTCCAGGCAGACAGCAGACACACATCCCTGTCAGGACACCATCCACGCTACAGCTGCCCAGACAGGCTAGAATAATATAACGTTTTATTCGCCATAACCAGTACGAGTAAGCTACAGGTTACATTGGAATTGGAATCTAATCCGTAAATGTTTTAGTACATGGTTTAAATTGTGCGCATAACGCGCTATAAGTTCTATGGTAGATAAGAAATGACCGAACAGCCAGCACACAATTGAATTATGTTGTGTCTGTTCACTATGTTTGTTACTTTTGTTATTTCCCCCCTATGTAAAGCGACCTTGGGTCTTTAAATAAAGCTATTATTATTATTATTATTATTATTATTATTATTATTATTATTATTATTATTATTATTATTATTATTATTATTATTATTATTATTATTATTATTATTATTATTATTATTATTATTATTATTATTAACGTTTCTAGTATTGAGAGCCGACGAGTGCGGAGTCTAGATTTAAAGAGTGTTATACAGGACTTTGCGCAGAAGAATGCCAGGAGACGTGCTCGTATAAAATAATAGGCCTACTGTAGGAGACGGGAAATCACGACCAAAGAGAGTGAAGTTTCTTTGACCACACATCAGTGTGCATCATTTAATAGCATAGCCATGGATACCACAACAAACAAAGTCAAGCGTTAATATGGCCGCTCTAGATACCCCGGATGCCCCGTGTCCTTAAAGTGACAGTGTAGGTGGATTATGTCCCGTCCAGGTAAGTGCCCATGTAAGTGCCCACTACATATGTCCCCCCAGAATTCACCCTACTAACTCACAAAACGGGTCGGTAGACGGACCTCGCAACCATAACGGCTCCGAACAACTGGAGCCGGCATATGAGCTACCGTGGGACCCCCTGGGGCCTTGCGGTGGCGGGGAGGGCAAGGGGCAAGGTGCCTAATGGGTGGTGAGGGACTCATATTTTCAAAAAGCGACCTAGGGTGACGAGGTTTAACACGGGGAGGTCGCCCCCGCCGCGGGGGCTGAGCGAGTGCCACGGGGTGATCCACATCCAAGTGAGCTGGCTTAAGCCTGTCCACAGAGACATGTTCCGGTTTACCGCCAATGTCCACCACGAAGGTCTTACTTCCCGTCTGTAGGACCCGAAACGGGCCATCGTAGGGGGGTTGAAAGGACCCGTGGTGGGCATCGTGCCGTATGAACACATATTCCGTCGCCTGGAGGCCGGGTGGAACACGAGTCTGTGGCAAACCATGCTGCGAGGTGGGGACCGGCACAAATGCCCTAGCGTTCTCCAAGTTTGAAACGCGCTGCTGGGTCGCAGACCAGGGGTCTGTGGTGTCAGGTAAAAACTCCCCGGGGACCCGCAGCGGTTGGCCATAGACCAGCTCAGCCGACAATGACTGGAGATCATCCTTGGGGGCGGTCCTGAGACCCAACATGACCCACGGGAGCCTGTCGACCCAACTACCATCGCTAAGGGCAGCTCGGAGAGAAGCCTTCATGGACCGGTGAAACCGCTCACACAAACCGTTAGCCTGTGGGTGATAAGCGGTAGTGCGGTGCAGTCTCACGCCTAAGTTTCTGGCAATCTCGGACCAAAGCTCAGAGGTGAACTGAGGTCCGCGGTCCGACGAAAGGTCAGACGGAGCACCGAACCGGGCCACCCACGTATATATAAACGCCCGAGCCACATCAGTGGACGTTGTGGATGACAGCGGAACGGCCTCTGGCCACCGAGTGGTTCTGTCCACCATCGTGAGGAGGTATGTGAAACCATGCGATGGGGGTAATGGACCCACCAGGTCCACATTCACATGGTCAAACCTCCTTTCGGGCACGGAGAACTGGGCCAAAGGAGCTTTAATGTGGCGATTGTGGCGGTGTACCTTAGCGCGCTGGCACATCACACAGGTCTTAACCCACCCGCTCACATCCTTTTTCAGCCCGTGCCAAATGAACTTGGCTGCCACCTGCTTTTGAGACGCCCTGTTACCGGGGTGAGAGAGACCATGTATGATGTCAAAAACATGACGTCTCCAACTGCTGGGCACCACCGGTCGCGGCCGCCCCGTGGAAACGTCGCACAGGAGTGTGCCGTTAGCCTCATTAAATGCCACATCCTCCAGCCTGAGTGCTGTGATGGCCGTCCTGTAGGCCTGAACGTCCAGGTCGGAAACCTGGTCTGAGGCCATGCGTGCATAGTCCAAACCAACATGGACGGCCCCGATCAAGGCCCGAGAGAGACAGTCTGCCACTAGATTGTCCCTGCCTGCGACATGCTGAATATCCGTGGTAAACTCTGAAATATATGACAGGTGCCTCTGCTGACGGGCAGACCATGGCTCACTCACTTTAGCCATAGCAAAAGTGAGTGGCTTGTGGTCTACAAATGCCGTGAACGAACGAGCCTCCAGCAGGGAACGGAAATGCCGCACGGCCAGATAGAGGGCGAGGAGCTCCCTATCAAAAGTGCTATATTTGCACTCATTAGGACGAAGCTGTCGGCTAAAAAACGCCAGTGGCTGCCAAGCCCCACTCACCCACTGCTCGTATACCGCTCCAACAGCATAGTCTGAAGCATCAGTGGTGATGGCAACCGGGGCGTTGGGAAGTGGGTGTGCCAGCCTGGTTGCATTGGCCAGGGCGGTTTTAGTATCGACAAACGCCTTGCGTCTCTCGTCCGTCCAGTCCACCACATGTTTGGCGATTTTACCCCTGAGAGCCTCGTAAAGAGGTCGCATTAGCTGAGCAGCCCGGGGGACAAACCGATGGTAAAAATTGACCATGCCAAGGAACTCTTGCAGAGCCTTGATGGTGGGTGGCAGTGGAAAATTTGCTATGGCGTCAACCTTAGATGGGAGGGGAACTGCCCCATCTTTGGTGACGTGGTGCCAGAGGAAATCGATCCTAGACAGCCCAAACTGACATTTAGCTGGGTTAATTATGAGCCCATGCTGACTGAGTCGGTGGAAAAGGGTCCTGAGATGGGACAAGTGCTCTGCCTTGGTGGTACTGGCGCCTAAGATGTCATCTAGGTAGACAAACAAAAAAGGCAGGTCCCGTAACACAGAGTCCATCAAGCGCTGGAATGTCTGTGCTGCGTTTTTAAGCCCAAATGGCATGCGCAAGAACTCAAACAAACCAAAGGGAGTAATCACCGCCGTCTTAGGGATGTCCGCTGGGTGGACCGGCACCTGGTGGTAACCTCGAACTAAATCTATTTTTGAAAATATGAGCTTCCGGGCCAGGTGGGTGGAAAAATCCTGAATATGTGGAACCGGGTATCGGTCCGGTGTGGTTACCTCGTTAAGGCGGCGGTAATCGCCACACGGGCGCCACCCGCCGGCAGCCTTGGGGACAATGTGAAGGGGTGAGGCCCATGGGCTGTCAGAACGACGGATAATACCCAGGTTCTCCATGTTGGAAAACTCTGCCTTGGCCACGGCCAGCTTGGCAGGATCTAGGCGCCGAGCCCGGGAGTAGACTGGCGCACCTGCCGTAGCGATGTGATGCTCCACACCGTGCTTACTGGTGGAGGACGAGAAAGTGGGCTGGGTAAGGACAGGGAACTCGGCTAGCAGCTGGTGAAACTCATCTGTAACAGACAACATGTTAGACAAACCCACAGGAGGCGCTGCCCCGACAGTACATTCAAATGAACAAAAGGTGGTGGCGTCGATCAATCGATTGTTCCTGACATCCACCAACAATCCATAGGCACACAGAAAATCAGCACCCAGCAGGGGCACAGACACATCAGCAGTAATGAAGTTCCAGCTAAACCGCCGCTCACCAAAACACAGCTCCACTAGCCTACTGCCATACGTGCATTGTAGTACCATTGGCAGCTTCCATAGGGAGCCCATGCCCGTCAGCCAGGGTGTCCACCCTTGACGCAGGCAGCACGCTTCTCTGTGCCCCTGTGTCGCACATGAAACGCCTGCCTGAGATGTTGTCCCGAATAAACAGTAGCCTGCCGGCCTCACCAACGCTCATGGCCACTGTTGAGCGCCGGCCCGGGCGTTTCCCGGCCCCTTGTAAGTACATGGGGGACGGCATTGGTTAGCCCTGGCTCCATACTTGGTGTGAAAGAAACACCAGCCAGTGTCTCTCCCTCGCTGGCGAGGGGCTGCCACCGCAGCAGCGACGGTATAATCCCCATGGTGAGAGGTAGAGGGTTGGTCATGATAGAACACGGCCGTACAGTGTTGCTGCTGGCTGGCCAAAAAGAACGTATCCGCCTCCGCGGCTAACATACGGCAGTCATTTATTGTTGTGTTTGCCAAGGCGGCCCTTACCTGAGCCGGTAACTGGCGCAAGAACAGCTGTCGGAAGAGAAAATGGTTGGGCTCATGTTCCCCCATCAACGCCAACATCCTATCCATAAGCTCGGACGGTTTACTGTCGCCCAGACCTTGCAATGAAAACAGCCGGTTAGCTCGTTCCACCTCAGACAGTTCAAAACACTTCAACAAGTGTGCCTTCAGCGTGCCATATTTGTTGTGCGCCGGAGGGTTTGTGAGTAGACTCACCACTCTGGCTGCCGTGTTAGTCCCCAGCACAGCGACAACGTGATAGTACTTAGTGTCATCCTCCGTTATTTTCTTTATTGCAAACTGCGCCTCCGCCTGCACAAACCATGCAGTAGCTTGCGTTTCCCAGAACTCTGGCAATTTCAGCGCGACTGCTGCTTCCACAAACTTCAGCGCGACTGCCTGTTCCATTGTTCAATCGTCCTTGAAAGCGTCCAAGAACGTCAGGTTCACCAATGTAGGAGACGGGAAATCACGACCAAAGAGAGTGAAGTTTCTTTGACCACACATCAGTGTGCATCATTTAATAGCATAGCCATGGATACCACAACAAACAAAGTCAAGCGTTAATATGGCCGCTCTAGATACCCCGGATGCCCCGTGTCCTTAAAGTGACAGTGTAGGTGGATTATGTCCCGTCCAGGTAAGTTCCCATGTAAGTGCCCACTACACTACTACAATAGAAAGCAGCTCCTGACTGCATCCTCTACTATGTAGCCTATAGGATGTGTTTTGTTTGTTTTTTGTAGGCTACTTTTCTTTTATACAGAATTATGTTATGTGAACCGTTCCGTTGTGTGAACTCAAATTATGATATGGCTATAACGTTCTACAATACCTTCATGTTAAAAAGAATACAAAGCCACTTGTATTTGTCAATGAATGATGCCTGAAAAAATAAACATTTAAAAAAAAAATGCTTTAAGTGGCCGCAATGTCTATCCCATCTCACTTTATTATTGATTTAGGGGAATGGGCGGGGCCCCATGGTCCGACCTGCGGGGGAGTCCCCCACATATTGCGCAACGCCACTGACAGTATTCCTAACAAAACTCTGCCTAACAAAGCCCTACTCTGTAGATTACCACCTTATATCTCAGTAAGCATTGGTACCTGTATATTTATAAAGCCCATACTCTGTAAATTACCACCTTATATCTCATGCTTTATTTTTGACTGTGTGTTGGTGATTGATTTATTGTATATTTTAAATTGATTGTGTTTTGTAATCTCATATGCCATGTGCACTTTGTGCTATTTAAGATGAGGGTCTCCCTCACTGACTCCCAAGTTTAAATAAATTATATATATATAATATATATATATATTAGGGCTGTCAGTTTATCGCGTTAATTAGATTAATTAATTACACAGCAAATTATCGCGTTATGAAAATTAACTCAAAATTAATTACAATTTTTTATTTAATTTTTATTTTTTTGTATCTCATTCATTCCATAAGAATGTAGAATACACATTTACAGACTTTTTTTAAAATATGGTCCATTTGCATGTTCTTGGTATCTGATTCTAGGGACATCTATGAATCTCAGGGAATGTATTCCCAGTGTCAGAAATACTGTGGGCTAGATCCACAAAGAATGGATTGCACGGAGCAAGTTGCACCCTTACTTACAATTCATTATGAATTGAAAATGGGGGACCCTGATGTAAACAAGACGAAAGTCTTTCTCTGGTCTGCATCCCCTTAACAATTGTGTGTATTGAGCCATACTGTATTGTACCCATTCTGCAATCTGTTAATAACATTTTCATTCAATCAATCAATCTGCGCAGTGATTGATTGAATGAACATTTTATTTTTAGTCAATTGTAATGAACCAAATGAGAATATCAATACATTTTTTTTTATCTTAGACTGTGAATAACACCATGCTCAAATTGACCAGACCTGAAAAATCTAAGCAAATTAATAGATGGAAGATGATTAAACAGAAAGTTTTATAGATACAGTACTGAATTCTGCCATCCGGACACATGCTATTTGAAATATGATTATAGAATATAGAATATCAGGCATAAAATGGTTATGCGATTAAAATGCGATTAATTAGATTAATTAATTACAAATCCTGTAATTAATTAGATAAAAAAATTTAATCGCCTGACAGCACTAATATATATATAAACTAAAAGGAGAAAACCTTCAAGGGAAAGAAGGGACCGCACACTCCTCAGGACTGGTTTTTGCTTTTTTATTGTTGCACAACGCGTTTCGCTATCGCTTCCTCAGGTGCTATGCAGCAGGTGTCAATGATCATCATTATGTACAGCATACTCCACCCCACATCGTAACACATCAAGCCCATTGGCTACTCAATTATCACATTTAATTTGATCATTTTGCAGCATGTAATGCATATAAATTTGTCACTTCTCTCATATTGTTTTATTATATATAATTTTCAAAAATGAGTTTATGTGTATGTATGTGGTCTCTAGGCATCATTTCTATACATAAGAGTTATATGTATCCTGCAAAATGATAAAATTAAATGTGATAATTGAGTAGCCAATGGGCTTGATGTGTTACGATTTGTCACTTCTCTCATATTGTATTATTATATATAATTTTCAAAAATGAGTGTGTATATATGTGGTCTCTATGCATCATTTTTATACATAAGAGTTATATGCATTACATCCTGCAAAATGATCAAATTAAATGTGATAATTGAGTAGCCAATGGGCTTGATGTGTTACGATGTGGGGTGGAGTATGCTGTACATAATGATGATTGACACCTGCTGCATAGCACCTGAGGAAGCGATAGCGAAACGCGTTGTGCAACAATAAAAAAGCAAAAACCAGTCCTGAGGAGTGTGCGGTCCCTTCTTTCCCTTGAAGGTTTTCTCCTTTTAGTTTATATATCTCTCTTGCGCTGACCTGCACCTCCAGTCGGGGTCCAACCAGATGTGCACAAGTCTTATTTAGTTTAATATATATATATATCCACTCCTGCTGCAAGCCCTCCAGAACGACGTTCCGGGCCAAAGACGGGGGTACATATAGATCCAATTATATAGTATCCTGCTACCCAGTGTCTGTGTACTACTACTCCCACAAGCAGGGATAATCCACCCTTCTACACAAGTACCAAAATACAGTACCAAAATCAAACATTTTGGAAGATAGACAGGTTAATCAGCCAGGAGTGGATGGGGCCCAGGATTTACTAACCTGGGGAATGGTACTCTGGTCTCCCTCGCCTTCCAAGGCGGTCAGCAGTAGCTCCCCACACACTCTGACTCCCCCCAGTACCTCCGACAGCCCTCCCACACCCGGTGACTGTCAGTTCAATAGTATTATTGGGCTTCCCTGTAAGCAGTACCCTTCCTTGACCACCTGTATAGACCCTTCAAATGCTATTCTGTGAATGGGGTGTAAGGGTTAAATAATTATGCAGTCACAGTATTTACCCAGGGGTTAGGTTAGCAAATGGAAGAAACAGACACACACACAGTGCTCCCAATTATATCTACTTTGTATTTAAGCCTGGGCAGGTTATCAGTTACAGGTTGTACTTCAGATTTATTCAGATAGCACTTATTCATGAATGGCACCGGGTGCTCTCACTGATAATGTAGGGGAACACTATTCCCACCATAGGCACCGCATGCTCAATACATTAATAACACCCCGCTTGTACTAGGGGAGATCCAGGCATAAAGTAGAGAAACATTGGGAATTCAAACAACAAGAATAATAATAAAAATACAAAAGAAACCAAGATACCAAAATAAAACCTACACTAAAGCCGACTTATATTGTTTGGGGTACCCCTTAGACACTGGTTGTTAGCGTTCACTTGAATGGACGTTGATGTGGATACACAAGGTACCGTTCGTACTTAGCCAAGATGGCGGACCCACTCTTATCACCTCTCGTCCAGGTGACAAGATGGCGTCGGGCGATCCCGCGAGCACAGCCAGCGGGCTGGGGCGAACAGCATGGGCAGTGGTGAACTGGAGGAGCGTGCTGTGATGGCGACCTCTGCTGGTGGGAAGAGGCATCCTCTGCGACGTCGGGGAGACGTCCACTGCTGGCTGTTGCTTGCTGCTGTCGCGCGAGCTAATACTGTTGGCTACCCTAAACACAGCTAAACTTTGGGTCTGGATGCACCCTCCTGCTATATCGGTTGTACTACTAACGCAACGTGGCTGACTGTACAACCGGTCTTCAGCGCCGCGCGCCCGGTAGTCTACTGGAGTCAGACGGAGCCGTTAGCAGCATGCTAATACACCGCACACTTACTACTATAACCCGTTAACTATAGACGTTAGTCCTGTTAACTATGGACGTTAGTCCTTCGTTCTGTATCGCTTACTCACACACTATCGCTGGTACTTCTAGGATAACACGTCAACTAGCAAGTACTTCTTATCACCCGTCGCTCTCCAACAGGGCTCTCTTCTTATCACCCGTCGCTCTACAACGGGGCTCTTCAACAGCACTCCTTCAACGGGGCTTGTTTGAGCACACGCCCGCTGCGACTGTTCACGGTCGAGTTCACTGCCGAAGAGAGCTTCCTGGTCCTCTCGCCCCCAGGTAATTCCCTCTTCCTCGTTGCTTCCCTCTCTCCTCCGCTCCACCTGCCACCACTGCCACTCCGCCCCCTGCTGGCAACCGCCACTGATCCCACTCTAGGACCACTCCAGAAAGGGAGAAAGGTGCTTTTATGTTATTGTTAGTGATCCATACTGAAGCCGGAGAAGAGTAGCACCTCACCTCGTTATTAGACCGGGCGAGATATCAAAAGGAACACTGTTTATCACACTTTATACACACACAGGGAAAGTAACAGTTAGTTAGCACTTCTGAATACTTAGTAGAATATTTAGGCTGCTACACTTGTCTCAGGGATATATCCTGCAGACTACAGTATATGTTGGTACTTGTCTCCGGGATATATCCTGCAGACTACAGTATATGTTGGTACTACAGGTGGCACGGTGGTGTAGTGGTTAACACTGTCGCCTCACAGCAAGAAGGTCCAGGGTTTGATTCTCGCTTGGGGACCTTCCATGACGCCAGTTACCCCAGGTGGGGTATCTCCCGGGCCTTTCTGTGTAGAGTTTGCATGTTCTCCCCGTGCTTGCAAGGGTGTGTCGTCGCCCCCCCCCCCCCCCCCCCCCCCGATACATGATGGAAAAACATGCAAAACAACAGATCGCTAACGCTGTCGTGTCCGTGACAAAGACGGGCAAGAGCACTTGGATGGTCCCGGGGCGTGGCTCACGCCACAGCCCTCGTCTGCTCCCGGCTGCCCTTGGGACGACGGGATGGGTTAAGCGCAGAGGAGTATCGCATCGGCGATCCTATAGACAATGCATGCGTGTGTGTTCCGGTGTGTGTGTGCTGCTAACATTGAGTGTCGTTGCATGCCAATTAAAGACCTCTGCGACAGGTCCTGCATTATTATTATATTATTATTATTATTACTTGTCTCCGGGATATATCCTGCAGACTAGGGGTGTAACAATTCGACCTCCCAACGATTCGATTCGATTACGATTCTTCAGGCAACGATTCAATGCATCATGAAATCTCTTCATTTGACCACGATTCGATTCGATTAATTATTGAAACATTTTCTATCAGTTAATTCCCCAAAAAAAATGTATACACAAATGTGGCTGGGGGAACTGATTCACTCAGCATGAATGGACTATAGGTCAATAAAAACAATACACACAAAAAAAAACATTAAAAAATAAATAAAATGTATTTCGATTCATTTAGATTATAATCGATTATAACATATTCAAATCGATGCATCGAATCAAACACATTAAAATCTGGGGGCGGTCAGGTGGCGTAGCGGAGATTGTGCTCGTCACCAATGCAAGAGGCTGCGGTCTCGACTCCCGGAGAGTCAGCATTGCCTTGGCTCGGGCTGATCGCTATACTAACTCGTTTGGCTGAGTTAGGGGGAGGGGAGCCGTGGGTGGGTCCTGGGCGTTGTGGACAGCGACCCCTACAGTTTGGTCGGGGCGCCTGCTCAGCAAGGGTAGGATCTGGAGAGAGGATTGTGCGACCTTCCACACGTTACACTCTCCCGGTGAGAATCTGCGCGGCCAGGCTGGCTGCCGGCTGGCTGCACATGCGTCGGAGGAAAGCATGTGACATGTGACAGTCTCCGGCCTCTCGGACCAACAGTAGGGGAAAGTGCGCAACAACCAGGAAGGGGGTTGGGAATTGGCATAACGACTAAACAGTGGGATGGGAGAAAAATCGGGGAAAAAAGGAGGGGGAAAAAGATAAAAAATAAAATAAAAAATCGATGGATTTTGATTAATCGATGCATCGTTACACCCCTACTGCATGACTAACAGTATATGATGGTGTTTGTCTGAGGGCTATATCCTGCAGATTACAGTATATGTTGGTACTTGTCTAAACCTAAGGCACCTCAAGTTACCTTTGCCCATGCAGCTTCCTCTCTTCTGCCCTGAACTATTAGTCTCCAATGATATATCCTTTCCACTTCTAGTTATGTCCATTCCAGCGCCTGTTACTGTGTTGTCATCCTGTGTTTTTTTTTTTTTTACCAGCCTCACTCTTGCAGACTCGAGGGATAAACCACTGTGGTCTCTGGACGCATGAACAGAATTTATCAAAAGTGCTTAGCTTGCCTTAGATACTGCTAACCCATGACGGCCCTAGTGGGGTCCATATTCCCCCCTGTCAGATGTCTTTCCAGGCCGTCACACAGTCTCTCCATAGCTGTTAGCTATACTCTATTCACAGTCATAATAAGTCAAAGCTAATTTATCTGTATTTAGTCCACATGGTATTTTCCATGGATATAATAACTCAAACTGCCAGATATTCTGCTTGATCATTGTGTATTAGTGTGTGATTCAGATAATAGTGAGGTGCTTGCAGTTTGGATGTATTACAGCTCATCTCAGCAGAGGCTACAGGACTAAATCAAAATGGTACATTTCCTGTGTGAGGTTTGTTTAATTAGCTAATCAATCTGACATTATGGTGTACATTTATAAGAAACTTATTAATTAAACATTACATTATCAACCTAATATATATATGCTTCTGCTGTGCAATTTAATTCAGCAACTTAATGTTGGCATAGCCCACTGAGAACAAGCTGGATTGCTATGTACAGACAATTAAAAGACAGGCATGGCAGGATAATACACAGAGAAACAACAGGACAATATACAGAGAAAAAACAGGACAATATAAAGAGAAACAACAGTAACAGTACAGAAACAAGCATTTCATCATAACGTATTCTGTATTTTGTTGTGACTAATAATAAACAAACTTGAAACATACACAGGGAAACAACAGGACAATACACAGGGAAACAACAGGACAATACACAGGGAAACAACAGGACAATACACAGAGAAACAACAGAACAATACACAGGGAAACAACTGGACAATACACAGGGAAACAACAGGACAATACACAGAGAAACAACAGGACAATACACAGGGAAACAACAGGACAATACACAGAGAAACAACAGGACAATACACAGAGAAACAACAGGACAATACACAGAGAAACAACAGGACAATACACAGGGAAACAATAATACACAGGGAAACAACAGGACAATACACAGAGAAACAACAGGACAATACACAGAGAAACAACAGGACAATACACAGAGAAACAACAGGACAACACACAGGGAAATAACAGTACAATACACTAGGGCTGTCATAATTGGCCAAAAATGACATTCAAATATTCCTTCTAAACCATTCAAATCCATTGTTGCGCATTATGTCTACAAGAGGGCAAACCAATACAATGGGAGACATAACTAGTAGGCTATATTTATTTAAACAAAATAAATATCAACATAGAGGATACAAATAGAATAATGTATTATCTCAATCTCTCAGAAGGGTCTGTATCTCGGAGCAAGATCAAATTAATGAAAGTTCACGGTATATAGAACGGACATTTATACATTCATACACAGCAGCGCGCCTCCGAAAAAGCCGTGATAAACATCAAACAATATATTTTCCTTGACATGAAATGTGAAATAGTATCAAACTATTGGGGATCCGTATGATGCTTCTGTCAATTAATTATTCAATAGCTGTTCAGTAAGCCTACAGTAGCCTATACTTGTTTCATGTTTTGTTTAAATAAAATTAAGGCAAACAATTCCTAGAAATGTGACTAAACAAAGTCGTTTAGCCCTGAGGGATGATTTATAATAAAGTGCTTTTTTTATTGCGCCCTGTAGCCGGCCTCCCAAGAATTACCCCGGATCATTCCGAAATTATACTTATATTCACCACGGGATAACGCGTGAACGTATTCATGAAAAGAATTCGTCTTTTTTGCATCTTGAACGTAAGATAGGTACTGTGAAATGACCATGGTATTGTATCCATAGCTATAATATAAAATATAGATTTAGCTCTACAAACAAGGTGACGCACAGTGAAACTATGTAATAGAAAGCTGGCCCAGCTATAGCTAGATGGGGAAATCGAATGGCCGCGAATGTGTTAAGTAGAGTCCGCTACCCGAGACATTCTCCTTGATGTGTACCGCAATTTGGGACCCAAATTGGAGCGAGGAACAAAATGCAGTGTTGGATGTCATAATTTCCCCAACCCCCAACTACATACAATATCCATATATCAATAATAAAGCAGGCCGAGGCCAAGAGAGGATTTTACGCCAGGTTACCCAACATCATCGGAGCAATAGACTGTACCCGTGTACCTTTCAAAGCTCCATCAATAAACAAATCCAGTTATGTGAATAGAACGGGATTCCACTCGGTCAATGTACAGATAATCTGCGATGCGCATTTGGCTGATAATGACGTTGCCGGTGGCCGGGAGGAACACAACTCATTCAGGCCTAATTGTATTTAATTCAATTGTAATGTTATTACTGGGGTGGGTATCTGTAATTAAAATAGCACTTACAGTAAATGCAGACCCAACGACCCCACAGGAGCGCAAAACGGGCTCACACAATTAGTTGGTTAGACCTCCGTGATCAATCTCGGACTTTCAGTGAAGTTTCTCATAGTTCGCTTAGCCCATTTTTCCACATTCCATGGGGGTGTTTCACTGCCATATATGGTTAATTAGGGGCGGTTCTGAATGCAAATACTTACAATCGTGCACGAGCGCGGAGTGTAGAACTAGTGGTATTTATCAACATGGAGTACTTGCAGGTGTGCATAGGACCTGTGTACGCACGCTTGATAAATCCCGATTTTTCTGTGCGTAGAGACATTCTAAACGCAAATAGAACACTTTCTACGCATTATTGATAAATGAGGACCCAGGGGTCTCAAACTCCTTCCATCGTGGCCCAAGTTTTCATTAAAAAAATTAACTACACATTGCACCAGGTGAGTTAGTTGAAGAGGTGAGCCAATTAGTGAAATCATCAGCTGATCGTTTAGTCCTCTTCATCACTTGTACTATAATTTGTGGCCATCTTCTGTAGCTTGTCACTCTGACTGTCTATTCCTCTGATAGCAGGTGTTTCATCAAAGACCCCCGCTTTCTAGTCTTGCACAAGGACCAATCAGCATGGGTATGGGCGGGTTAATTTTCCAATGATGGGGATTTGATTGGCTGTTTTTTTTTAATTATTATCTTTTTCCCCCTCCATTTTCCTCCGATTTTCTCCCCATCCCAATGTTAGTCATATGCCAATTCCCAATCCCCTTCCTGGTCGCTGCGCACTTACCCCCCACAGTCAGATCATCTGGGAGAGTGGAGGCTATCACGTGCTTCCTCCGACACACGTCCAGCCAATCAACCGCTTCTTTTCACCTGGCAGGGCGGATCCTCCCTGAGAGGGCGTAGCGTGTGGAAGGATCACACTTATCCCACTCAGGTCCTATATGCGCTTAGCAGGCGCCCCGACCGAACTGTAGGAGTCGCTGTTTACAACGACCCGGACCCACCCCGCCAGCTTCTCCCACCCTCTAATACAGCCAATTGTATTAGTGTGAAGGGCCAGCCAAGCTGGCGACAACCCCGGAGCTGTGAGCTGGATTGGTGACGAACGCAATCTCCGCTACGCCACCTAACCGCACTGATTGGCTGTTTTTAAATAAAGTGTGGCCGCAGGATTAATAAGGTTAACATTAGTTCAGCCAGAGAAACAAATATACTAATTCAAATGGTTGGACCTGCAAGATTTGTACTTTGTAGGTCTGCATTTTAAATGTAAGGAGTAAAAGGTGTTTTTTTTCTCTGAAATGTAATTGAGTAAAAGTACAAGTATACAAACCTAATAATACTTGAGTACAAATCCCCCAAAACAGTAATTAAGTATTATAACAATTCGAAGTTCAATTACTCAAGTACTTTACACCCCTGGTGTGATGCAGGGTGGTGTGATGCAGGGTGGTGTGATGCAGGGTGGTGTGATGCAGGGCAGTGTGATGCAGGGTGGTGTGATGCAGGGTGGTGTGATGCAGGGTGGTGTGATGCAGGGTGGTGTGATGCAGGGCAGGGTGGTGTGATGCAGGGTGGTGTGATGCAGGGTGGTGTGATGCAGGGTGGTGTGATGCAGGGCAGGGTGGTGTGATGCAGGGTGGTGTGATGCAGGGCAGGGTGGTGTGATGCAGGGCAGGGTGGTGTGACGCAGGGTGGTGTGATGCAGGGCAGGGTGGTGTGATGCAGGGCAGGGTGGTGTGATGCAGGGCAAGGTGGTGTGACGCAGGGTGGTGTGATGCAGGGCAGGGTGGTGTGACGCAGGGTGGTGTGATGCAGGGCAGGGTGGTGTGATGCAGGGTGGTGTGATGCAGGGCAGGGTGGTGTGATGCAGGGTGGTGTGATGCAGGGCAGGGTGGTGTGATGCAGGGCAGGGTGGTGTGACGCAGGGTGGTGTGATGCAGGGCAGGGTGGTGTGATGCAGGGTGGTGTGATGCAGGGTGGTGTGATGCAAGGCAGGGTGGTGTGATGCAGGGTGGTGTGATGCAGGGCAGGGTGGTGTGATGCAGGGTGGTGTGATGCAGCCTTCGACACAGTCAACCATCAGATCCTCCTCGCGGCCCTCGCAGGAATGGGAGTGGCTGGCTCTGCACTGACATGGCTGACATCATACCTCAATGACAACTCCTACCAAGTGTCACAGAGAGGGACCCTGTCGGCCACCCGCCCCCTGCCGACGGGTGTCCCCCAGGGCTCTGTCCTTGGACCCCTTCTCTTCTCCCTCTACACTAAATCTCTGGGTAACATTATCATGTCTCATGCCTTCTCGTATCATTGCTATGCCGATGATACTCAACTCTTCCTCTCCTTCCCTCCCTCAGATATCCACGTCTCTGAGCGGATCTCGGCCTGTCTGTCCGACATCTCCGCCTGGATGGACCAACCACCTCAAACTGAACCTAAGCCAAACAGAATTGCTCCACCTGGCTGCCGGCCAAATCCTCCCCCCTGACCGACCTTTCCATCACAGTCGAGAATGCAGCTGTGACCGTGTCCCCGACCGCCAAGAACCTTGGTGTTGTCATCGACAACCAGTTGAACTTCTCCGCTCACATCACAGCAACAACCAGAACCTGCAGATTCCTCCTGAGCAACGTCAGAAGGATCCGCCTCTTCCTGACAAAAGAAGCCAGCCAACTCCTCGTCCAATCAACAGTCATCTCAAGCCTCTTCAACTCATTCAGAACGCACCGGCCCGCCTGATCTCAAACCTACCGAAGTCAGCCCATGTCACCCCACTTCTTAGGGACCTGCACTGACTCCCCATTGCCGCACAAATCCGCTTCAAGGCCCTCAACCTGGCATATCGTGCGGCAAAGGGAACCGCTCCCGCCTACCTCCGGTCAATGGTCTCTAACTACACACCCTCAAGACCCCTACGCTCTGCATCTTCTGGCCATCTCAGACCCACTCCTATCCAAGCTCCGGGAGGGTCATCAAGGAGAAGCCGCCTTTTCTCAGTCCTTGCCCCACAATGGTGGAATGAACTGCCTACCACAGTTAGTACAGCCGAAACCCGTCCAATCTTTCACCGGTGACTAAAGACGCACTTCTTCAACCATTATCTGAAAATAAATTAAATAAATTAAAAAATAAATCTAACCCTAACTAACCTTACTGTCATGCACTTGTCCTAATATACTAACCTACACTGTAGCACTCGACACTTTGATGAACATTGTTACTCAGCTGATAGAGTTGTGCCCTTCCTGATGACTTGTCGTTCAGAACTTGTAAGACCCTTTGGATAAAAGAGTCAGCTAAATGACTAAATGTAAAATGCAGGGGTGTGTGATGCAGGGCAGGGTGGTGTGATGCAGGCCTGTTATAAATGAAAATAATATCATAAAATAAAACTTTGATGATTTAACCATGCAATGACCTCAGTAAGGTTGCATAACTCCCTGTCACCGTGAGGAACAACCGCCCTCCGTCTTCCTTCAATATCGATTATAGATTTTAGTTCAGCCTTCAACACCATCTCCCCCAACAAACTATTCTCCAAACTTCAGGACATGAACATCAACCCGGCCATAAACTACTGTATCCTTGACTTCCTCAACAAGAGAACCCAAAAAGTCAAGGTGAACAACCTCATCACATCCCACTCCCTGACACTCAGCACTGGTGCCCCACAGGGCTGCGTCCTTTCCCCCTGGCTCTTCTCCATCTACACCAACCAACTCGTCTCCCTGGACAGCTCAGTAAAAATCTTTAAATATGCAGACGACACCACCATCCTCGGCCTGATCACAAACAACGACGAGACCTCATACCGGCGAGAGGTGGACAGAGCAGCGAGATGGTGCTCCATCAACAACCTCCTGCTCAACACCTCCAAAACTACAGAAATAGCCATCGACTTCAGATCTGCCAACAAAACACACAAACTCCCACTATCAATCTCTGACCAATCCATAACTCTGACGGACTCACTCAAATTCCTCGGCACCCACATCAACAATAGCTTAAAATGGGACACCAACATCACCTACATCACAAAAAAGGCCCAGCAGCGCCTGTACTTCCTCAGGCAACTGAGGAAGTACAGGGTCAAACACCACCTGCTGGTCCAATTCTATACCGCCATCATACAAAGCATACTCACCTCTTCAATCACAGTCTGGTACGGTCCCGCACAAAAACTCTCCATTCAAAAACGTCAGCGCATCATAAACAAGGCCTCCAAAATCATAGGATGTGACCTTCCCTCCCTGGACTCCATCTTCACCTCCCGCACAACCACCCGCGCCAGAAAAATTGCTAAGGACCCATCACACCCAGCACACCCCCTGTTTCTTTTTTTGTGAACAAATCTTTTTTTATTTTCAATTTTTTTTGACATGACATAAAACTAGACACACAAACATTAAAAGTAAAAATCCACAATAAATCATAGGACTATGATAGTCCAGTATTTAAATCAAAATAAATGTAGATTAAAGGATATATACATAATAATTACGATACACTACAATACATACAAATGCTCTTGCTAGCTCTTCTGCACCCCTCCTTTCTCCTTCCCCCCACCCCCCCCCTCAGGACCCCCCTTGGACAATAACCACCATTTCGTTCAACACCAAGGATTACAAATTCAAATGCTGTGCTTTATCTTCTCCACCATATCTGACCAAATTGCTATGTTGGCTTCTTTGACACCTAGAATTTGTGCGGTAGATATCTCTAAATAAATCACATCTAGATAGGTAAGAATCCATACCTTCAGGCAAATTTTTTCCGGTTGAATCCAGCGTGATGCTATTAGCTTTTTGGCAGCCATAAGACCGGACAAGATTAGCCTCTTAACATGTATTGAGTGTGATAACTGAGAGACTATTTGCTATTTTCGATTTACATGCTACCCCTCGGCGATATCATACGCAAATTTGGCATAAACTTTCATTTTTACGCTGATGACACCCAATTATATATACCTATTAAGCCAAATGATTCCTCCCAACTACAAAACCTTGAGGCCTGCTTGCTTGCCGTCAAAAAATGGATGTCGCAAAACTTTCTACTCCTTAATGCAGATAAAACTGAGATGTTAATTGTTGGCCCCCCAAACCACAGAGGCCTGTTTCAGGACATCTCCCTCAACTTTGATACCTGTCATGTATCCCAGAGCTCCACCATAAAAAACCTCTGAGTCATTTTTGATTCCTCCCTCTCATTTAATGCACATATAAAAAATGTCACCAAAATTGCATTCTTCCATCTTCGTAATATCGCAAAAATACGCCCCATTTTAACTCTGGCTGATGCTGAAACCCTGATTCATGCTTTTGTCTCATCACGTCTGGACTACTGTAATGCACTTTTTTCAGGCTTACCTAATTCAAGCATCAAAAATCTTCAACTCGTGCAAAATGCGGCTGCACGGATACTAACTAGAACTAGAAAATTTGATCACATCACACCAGTTCTGTCCGCCCTACATTGGCTTCCTATCCAAGCCCGCTCTGACTTTAAAGTGCTACTCCTCACCTACAAAATTTTAAATGGGCTTGCACCGCTCTATCTATCTGATCTCATCTCCCGATACTCGCCCGCTCGTGCTCTGCGCTCACAAAATGCGGGGCTTCTATCGACCCCTAGGGTTAAAAAGAAATCCGCCGGCCACAGAGCCTTTGTCTACCGCGCTCCCTACCTGTGGAACAAATTACCTGCCGTCATCAGGGGCGCCTGCTCTGTCGAAGCTTTTAAATCCCTGCTTAAGACTCATCTTTTCTCTCTCTCCTTCAACCTACCTTGATCTCACCTGGTCGGGGACTGACCTTTAGATTAATCTGTGTAGTTTAGTTATGGTACAGGGTACTACATGGTACCACTGGGTAGTTTACTATAGGGTAGTTTAGTTAGGGTACAGGGTACTACATGGTACCACAGAGTACTACTTGGTACTGCATGGCATTACAGGGTACTACATGGCTTACATAGCTCTACATGGCACCACAGGGTACTACATGGCACTACAGGGTACTACAGGATACTACGGGGTACTACATGGCACTATGGGGTACTATAGGGTACTACATGGCACTACGGGGTACTACATGGCACTACAGGGTACTACATGTCTGCTCCTTTGCAGCACCACAAACATGGGAACTCTCTAACTCTTTATTTGCATTCATCTAAAAAAATTTTGGACCCTATGGTGTTCTTGTTCTGTTCTTGACTTATTGTTATGTTGTCTTCTTGACTTGTTTAAAGAAGACCTGTACGGCCCATGGGGACATTAACGTGTGTTGTCGGGCCCTATAAATAAATTTGATTTGATTTGATTTGATTTGAGACATCATTCAGCAACAATACCGAAGGCAGTACAGGTATGGTCAGAAACAAAAGTTCTGATAATTGTGTAGTTACTTCTTCCCAGAATATCTTAACAGGGGGACATTCCCAATACATATGCATAAATGTACCGATCTCACCCTTTAAACACAATGAGCATCGAGAGTCCTGTTTAAGCCCCATAAGGTACAATCGTCTAGGAGTCAAGTAAGTCCTATGAATAAAATTAAGATTAATCTGTTGATCCGGGTTGCGTGACGACAGCCGAACGTTTGCCCAGACTTCATCCCAATCAAAATCCACTTCCAAGTCTGGTATATCCTTCCTCCAAACTGAGTCTAGGGGAAGGACTTCATACGAAGACGTAAGTAAGTGACGATAAAAGTCAGAGACGAAGCCTCTCGATGTTTCCTTTTCATAAAAGAATTTGTGATATCTGTGGTGCTCAAGTGGACTATTTAAAGGAACTCCATGAGCCTTCAAAGCAGCTCTTAATTGTAGATAGAAATAATAAGTAGAGCAGGTGAGGTTAAATTTGTTATGTATATCTCGATAGCTACAGAAACCCTGTTTGTTGAAAATATCCCCTAATGTATGTATGCCCTTCTTTTCCCATTTGGTAAATCTGATAGGTTGTTTTCTAATAAGGAGTAAATTGTTATTAAATATGGGAGAATGACTATGCCATTTATATTGGTTAGTAATTTTTTTCTGTGTGTCACGCCATATCCGGATCACATGTGTAATAAGAGGGCCAAATTTCAAGTTGCATTGCTTAATTGACAAGTTGGTGTACACTATATACTGTAGTCTATGTGGTGCCACTATATTCTCCTCTAATGGTCTCCAGGATACAGCTGCTTGAGAGTCAAACCAGGTGATCAGTGGTCTTAAAGAGAATGCTTTAAAATAGTAGTAGAGGTCTGGAAATGCTAAACCACCGTCGGCTTTATTTCTATGTGCTGTGGATCTTTTTATTCATGGAGGTTTGTTGTTCCAAATAAATTTATATGCGACGGAGTGTAATTCTTTCCAGTAACCAACAGGGGGGGGCGGGGGGGTAACGGCAACATTGAACTGAAGAAGTTGATTCTTGGTAAAACATCCATCTTAACTATTGACGCTTGGGCCTGTACTGAGTTTTTTAGTTTTGACCATCTGTCGAAATCATTTGTGATTCTATCTAGGATTCCGGTATAATTATACTTCACGTTTGGCATATAGTGGGGAATATTTCAACTCCAAGACATCTAAAGTGTTCTACCATTAGTATATTTTCTGGGAGGGAGGTAGCCTTCGCAGTGACATTAAGTGGAAGGAATGCCGATTTTGGCCATTTACCTGTTATAATCATGACCGAAGGATCTTTGTATAGTACTTTGATCATATTAATGAATCCATCTCCTAACCCCATCCTTCCAAGTACTGCCCATAAATAAGACCATTCTAATCTATCAAAGGCCTTCATCGCATCCAAGGATAATACAGCTATAGGAGGTACGGTATCCTTACTGGCGTCTATCACATCGCTGCTGTCGGGACAAAACCTCATAACTCCATTTTTTGAATTTTTTTTTTATTATATAAATCAACTCCGTAGATCATCCTCCATATGTGTGTGTGGGTTTTACAAAGTTTAAACAATGGGAAAGCATTAAACCGATCATCTGTCTAAATCTCTTAACTCTATTCACCCTCAAATCTGTGTTAGTTTTTTTCATCTGCTGAAAAGTTGGGTTTTTGGAGTTATGAGGTTTTGTCCCGACAGCAGCGACATGCAGTATCCGTCTAATATTATCCGTGATCAGACGGCCTCTTATGAAGCCCGTCTGATCAGGATGAACCAAAGATGTCATATGCTTTTGAAGTCTGATGGCTAGTACCTTAGCATACAGCTTGAGATCGGTTCCGAGGAGGCTTAAGGGTCTATAGCTACCGCATTCGTTGGGGTCTTTGTCCTTTTTAAGGAGGACAGATATGAGTGCCATATTGACGTCCCTGGGGAAGTTCCCCTCTTTAATTGAGTATAAAATCATATCAAGTAATAGGGGTCCAATTACATCCCAACATGTGAGGTACAGTTCTGGTGGGATACCATCCCATCCAGGAGCCTTACCACTTTGCAATTCAGATATAGCCTCCCTAAGTTCCTCTAGTGTAATATAGCCTCCCTAAGTTCCTCTAGTGCAGTGGTCACCAACCTTTTTAAGCCCAAGATCACTTTTTTTTTTGTGAAGGCAAGATCTACCTATTGAAGTGTTGAGAGAAAAAGACAGCCAAGATTGTACTTTAAACTAAATTACTTTTATTTGCCTGTATTCTAATTACATGCAATGCTTTGGTCCAACATTAAAACGTCAAAGTAGAACTATTATGTACTTTCTCAGTCAGTGCTAAGTGCAGTCATCTTATGCAGCATCACTTTTCACATCAAAACAAAAGTAGAACTGTAATGTGGACTTTCTCATATTATTAACATTGACAAACATATTTACAATTAGCATTTTATAAAGTAGAACTGTAATGTGTACTTTCTCAGTCAGTGCTAAGTGCAGCATCACTTTTCACATCAAAACAAAAGTAGAACTGTAATGTATACTTTCTCAGTCAGTGCTAAGTGCAGTCAGTGCTAAGTGCAGTCAGTGCTAAGTGCAGCATCATTTTCACATCAAAACAAAGGTAGAACTGTATGTGTACTTTCTCAGTCAGTGCTAAGTGCAGCATCACTTTTCACATCAAAACAAAAGTAGAACTGTAATGTGGACTCTCAGGGTAAGATCTATCTTTTTTTTTTTTTTAAGATTTTCATGGAAAGATCTACAGGGACAGTCTCAAAGATCGACCAGTCGATCAAGATCGACGGGTTGGTGACCACTGCTCTAGTGTAATAGGTGCATCTAACTGTTTAGCATCTTCCTCTGAAAGTTTAGGTAAGTTAATTTGATCCAGAAATGTATCCATTTTATTATGATCAAAATCCACTTCTGATTTGTATAGGTTGGAGTAAAACGCTCTAAAAGTCTCGTTGATTTTTTTGGGGTCTGTAACAAGTCCTTGTTGGTCATTAATAGCAGGGATATCAGAAAATTGTGCATTGGATCGTATCCTCATAGCCAGTAGGTGACTCGGTTTAGAGCCATGAAAATAATAATGCTGTCTTGTACTGTGTATTTGAAATTCAGAATGTTGTTTTAACACGTTGGTTGCCTAAGGTTAAATGAATGATATACCATAGATTGCCAGCGCTATTTGTCTATGGAGAAAGTCCCCTTCTTTGCAGGGCTATAACTTTTTAAATTCTATTGCTACATTGCCATTATTAGGGCCCATTCAAAGTCCTATATGTATTGTTCATTGTGTAGCAACGTTAAACTTTTTCATTCACATATTCATAGTAAAGTATGGTCTAATGTATAAGTATGTTTTCATCTCTTTCTGCAGCTTTCTCCAGAACGTGATATATAGCCCCAAATGCATTATATTGATGATGAAATACAGTTTGATGGCAATCAGCGCGATATAAAAAATTCCAACTAGACGTACTTCTAGAAGTTACTACACGTCATCTGATGTTGACCGGATGGGCGAGGGGGCGTTTATAATTCCGTGGGCAGCGTTATACCAATCATCTAATGTGGGTCAAATGTTGATAATATCAGTTATTATCGAAGACGGTAACGTTACACGCTGAAACTCACCCCAGTCTCCGCGCGCCGTTGGGCGATCATCGTCGAGTAGAAATTTTATCATTATGGGATATATTATTACCCGGTCCATCTCCAGCTTGTATAATGGTATATACGTCCAAATCATGTTGTTTATCGAGTTATTGGCAATCGATCGCTATGTAGAGTGACGAGCTAGAGTCACGGGACATGTACCGAGTGGCCGGAAGCAATACGGACGTCTAGCAAAACCTCTAGTGCGCTTCCTGTTAAGCGCTTGCGCCGATCGGCCACCAGATGGCGCTCCTGAACCGCCAGAGAGCTCAGTGGGTCCTGCTGGTGGATCTCAGGCCAGCGGAGGGACATTATGAATCCGATCGCAGATTTTTGAAATATTGATATAAAGACGACGTACAGTGTCCCCCGGCAACTTTAGCATGGCCAGCAAAGACGTCTAAAGACGGCTCCCGGCACCCAAAGTGTTAAGATGGAGTTAATCTCTTTTTTTAACACTTTAATTCGAGACTCCAATTGAAACGAGTAGTTGCGTTGTAAAGCAGAGAACAATGACGAATGATGCGCTTCCAGCTCTACCAATTTGGAATGTCGTTTCTTGCGGAGGTTGGAGGCAAAGACCGTAGTGTTTCCCTTGATAAAACCCTTTACCGACATCCATAACATTCTGGGGTCTAGTACCGACGCCGCATTAACCTGCAGGAATTTATTTCGTTCATCTTTGAATTGTGAAATTAATTCAGTATTTTTCAGCAGTGTTGAGTTAAAACGCCATCTTGGGGCACGGGATGTCAATCTACTAAATGAGCCCTTTAGGAGTAAATAGCTATGATCTGATAGTGCACTAGGTCCCATTTCCACGTCAAAGCTATCAAATAGTCTAAGTGATGCAAAAACATAATCTATTCTGGAAAATGTCTTGTGTCTACCTGAGAAAAAAGAGTACTCACGGGCCGTAGGGTTGAGTAATCGCCACAGATCATTAACGCTTGTATCCTTGGCCCATGTAATGCATTAGAGGTCTGTTTCTGTTCATTGGAAGTGGTGGGGTTAGATTTATCCATCGAGGGCTCCCATATGGCATTAAAATCCGCTCCAGTTATAAATGAATACTCAGGGAGATCAAGCATTGCTCTAGTGAGTGTATCGTAGAAGTTAGTGTCGTACAGATTAGGGGCATAAGCTGCTACCAAAGCGATTTTCCTGTTACTGTAGTCTATTTTAGCAATGGTTATTCGGCCGGCTGTATCAGACCATACGTCCAATAATTTAATATTCAGATTTCGTTTCACGACTATAGCTACACCACGAGATCTAGTTCCAAAAGATGAGTAGCTTATGTTTTGATATATTTTATCCGCCAACTTTACATTGTCATTCAATAAAAGGTGCGTTTCACTTAAAAGAGCCACATCAACCTGTTTGCTTTTCATCAATGTAAGCACGCTTTTGCGTTTATGTGGTATGTTTAGTCCCCCAGTATTCCAAATCAGTATATTCAAACTAGCCATAATCTAAACATGTTGCAGTATTCTTGTGTGTAATTCATCTAAAGTATTGATTCATAATAGATATATATCCAATTGAGGTCCTGTTGTGAGCCGAGCTTGAGCATAATAACCAACATATAGAAAACACATACGAACACATATAATCCCCTATTCCCCCTACAAGAACACAAACATAAAACACAAACATAACACCCAACAGTGAACTTCCAATTCCTGCAACCTCTAACCGGTTACAGGAGATATTCCACATTATTATGGTTATGTGGAAAGAGGGGTTATCATTAAGTAACCCCTGCCACCAGATGGTGAGTGTGGCTATGGTTATGGGACAAAAGGTTGCCCATATCTGCATGGTAGACGGCATGCGGGTGCACAGTCCCTCCAATAATTTCTTTATAGCTAATTTGTGTAACTCACGTATATATCTAATACTAATACCATTCAAAGAATAGATTATAATAATAGTCATAGTATATGCAGGTATGCATACATATACACGATACTACATATGCATACACACGCATACAACAATTAACAGCACCCTCCCCTCCAGACATGTCTCTCTAATCTCTATAGATAATTTGTATAACTCACATAGATCTCCAATACCTTTCAAAGCATAGATTATAATAATAGTCGTAGTATATACCGGCATGCATACATATACACAAAACTACATACATACCGACTGTAGCTAAGGGGCTACACAACCCTGACTGTATTTAGATTGTTTAGATTAAACCACTACTAAAGAATATTAATTTAGCCAGACAGTACAGTTACTCAAAATGGCGGACACTCCATTAACTGCGCGGGGAGCGTCTCTACATTTCGTAGCCGCATTTCTGCAGACCCCTCTCTGATTGGTTGAACTCCATTTCTGCAGACCCCTCTCTGATTGGTTGAGCGAAGCCCCTCTCTGATTGGTTGAGCGTGCGCATGTGCATGAGCCGCGACAAGCTCCTCCAGAAACTCCGGAGGAAACTCTGTTAAGCTCCAGAGAGAGAGGCTGAAAACCCACAGTTCTTGCCCGATGGATGGGAGCGAATCCCGGATCTGAGGTTTCTGATGACTACCCCCAAAACATGGAGGTCGCGAACGCAATTTATACGCATGGAAGTATTGATTACGCCATAACGAATCATTAAAAAAATATACCGTTAACTGGAATATGTTGTGTGTGCCTTTCTGAATATGATTTGGGAGGGTTATAATAGAAGAAAGACAGTGTAAACAATATAACGTTATGTGAATAAACCGCGAAATAATAACTAATTCCTTGGTCAATAGAAGTCTCTGTGATACTTTCTGAATATGATTTGGGAGGGTTATAATAGAAGAAAGACAGTGTAAACAATATAACGTTATGTGAATAAACCGCGAAATAATAACTAATTCCTTGGTCAATAGAAGTCTCTGTGATACTTTCTGAATATGATTTGGGAGGGTTATAATAGAAGAAAGACAGTGTAAACAATATAACGTTATGTGAATAAACCGCGAAATAACATAACGTTATGTTATAATAATGTTACAATGTACAGTTTCTAACAGCTGGCTGTGTTGTGAAATGTGCATAACGTTATGAATAAACCGCGAAGTCACGCGAAATAAATAACGTTATACGCGAATCTGGTAGTACATTTCTGCTTATCTTCTTGATATGATAACATTACATCCGCCTTTTACCGCGTGACGAGCTAAACCAATCAGAGAGGGGCTTCGCTCACATGACGCTCAACCAATCAGAGAGGGGCTTCGCTCAACCAATCAGAGAGGGGTCTGCAGAAATGGAGTTCAACCAATCAGAGAGGGGTCTGCAGAAATGCGGCTACGAAATGTAGAGACGCGCGCGGGGACAGGGATACAAGTTGAACAAGCATCAGTTTAATGTTAATAGTAAACATACATATTATTTAACACAGCTCTCCTTTAATACTTTAATATCAGTGTCACAATGTCCGCGGTAACGATAGTTCCTATGCTACGGGTACCCGAATCGGTGGAGCTCTGAATGGAGTGGATTGAGACGAAGCACGCAGAACAGGGAAAGCAAGATGGTGGCTGGAAACGGTGGTTCTCTCTAGAGCTCCGGCTCCAGAGAAACTGTAGACTGTTGGGATAATCCTGTCGTCGCTGGGAGAATGGGTCTCGTACGGACCGGTCCTTGTATTCCTAGCGCCCGATGGCAGGATTAATAGCTATTAGTCCAAACGCCCGTTGGCATGGTTGATAGCTAGTTAGCCCTTGGTGTTAGGCTAACCCGCATGAAGTCTTTGATAAATAGTTATGTCCAGAACGTCGCTGAGTTCAACTATAAGTCTCTCCACGTTACTTCGCTTACACAAGTCACTATACTGTGCCAATAATGGCTCGACAATATTATAGTTGTATCTAATTAGCCGTACGGCTCTCTATAACGATACACTGCTCTCGGTCTGTGTACAACTGCACCAGACGTCTTCTCTCTCACTCTGTTAGTTTTCCTGTTAATGCTGCTGCTGCACGTCTTCTACACAACACACTCTATCTTAGTTCCCTGTTGGACTCCGCCTGTTCACCTGTAGAGAATCAATGCGCTCGCTCCCTTGAATGGGCATGCCTGAACATGTTCTGAAAACATGTCTAGGGGGGGCGCGCGCGCTGGCGCCTACAGCGTTAAGAATGGGACATACAATAAGCGAATGATGAATACTGGTAGGTAAACAGATGACGTAAAGATATATATCTTATATATATAAACAATATATAAGTTATACAAAATAATAAACGCAGACTTTCAGTGTTAATCTGGACCTTCAGAACACCGACTCTCACACACACACACACACACACACACACACACACACACACACACACACACACACACACACACACACACACACACACACACACACAAATCACTATTATGTGCATGTATAGTGTCCCTAAACTGCCATTTTAGCCTCTATTTTTTTAGTTAAGTTAAAGGGGAACTATCTTATAAATGACCTTTTCCAGTGTTTAGGGTTATTTTCTAGCTATGTGGACTTATAGTAATAGGATCTATGTCTCTAATTCTCGATTTGGCGCATTCTTCCAATTCTCATCTCACAATAATGTCCCTCCCTCAAGTGAGTCATCTGAAAATTAGCGTATTCGGGACGTCAGATGGTCCTCATTTGCATAATAACGCCCGCCCCCCTCTAGCTGCCAGGCAGCCACGAGCCACCGCAGGTAAACACAGTCAAACAGTATTTATTGCAGGATGCAACCGCAAGCAAATTGAATTGAAGTGAGTTAGCATTGGATTAGCTAGACGTTATGAGCAAATCGGGCAAGCTACGTTGTGCTGTTCATAACTGCCGAGCAACGAATGTGTCCTTGCATTTATTCCCTGATGATAGCGTGACCTGTGGACCAAGTTTATTTTCGGCGACCCGCCGAATGGTTTTCCAACTCCTCGCAGTCGAGTCTGTACCGCACATTTTTGCAAGGATGACATTGATAATAAAGGACTTTATGATGCTGGGATGAGTTCCAGGATTACACTAAAGAAGGGTGCTGTACCGTGTATTCGGGACCCGAACGAATCCGTAAGTACAAATGTAATTAGTCAGCTAACTAAATAATTGTTGCTAGCTTAGCTAACGTTATTTTAGCTCTGTGCTTCATTATATATATGTAGACCTAGTTGTGTGTATTGCGAATGAATGATTGTGTTCCTTGTGTGTGTTTGGGGGGGAATAGCTAGGTTTATCTCAGCTGTTTATTGCGCCAAGAAAATCGAACGTTAGTACACGCTGTGTGTGTGTGTGTGTGTGTGTGTGTGTGTGTGTGTGTGTGTGTGTGTGTGTGTGTTAGACGGAGTGTAAGGTATTCCATCCTAATTGTGAAATAAATGATCAGATAATCCAGTCGGGCCTGACTATATTCAATATCTAAACTTTACCTGCACTATTCTTACCCTACCTTCAATGGTTTTATTCCAAGTAGTGAATCAAAATATGTTAGACAGATTATGCATTGTATTGTATTATATATGTAATTGTTTTTATCCTTAGGGCAGCAGGCCTTTGCAGCGCCCAGCTTCCCGGGACATCTGTTGCCAGACCGACCCCCCAAATAGAATATCTGTTGGCACTCAGCTCTCGAAAAGAACTTTACAGACACATGTCAAAAGTCGAGGTTTGTAACATTTCTGATCAATTAGCAAATTATGTATTCCAGTTAGTGCTGTGATGTGTTGCTTAGAATATCAATTCTGTAGCTATTGCACATGTAATGCACACATGTAGTTTTGGCAGCTATAATAGCCTTTAGATATCAATCTATCTACTGTAATATCATCCACAGACAAACTGAACAGGCCATCAGACTTGTGAATGCCTAGCAATCTGTACACATTGAACTAAAGTCTGCCTTCTTTGACTAAACTACTGTATGTTTTCTAAATAGCTGTTCAGGCAAAAGTGGCGTTTGTAGAGGTTGGAGTTGGAACCCCAGGCTGCTGGTTCAATGAACCTGCTCCCTCCACCTCAACACCAGTGAAGACGTTTCGATCCGGTAAAAGACCACGGCTGGATTTGGATGATGATGATGATGTCTTCTTCAGCTCCCCCTTTGAGGACCAAGAGCCTCATGACTCCACGTTCACCCCTGACTCACCCCTGAATCGAGTCCTCGATTCTAGCGTAAGTTCTTAGCCAGTAAATACTCAACTATTTGCTGACCATAACAAATGAAGCTTCGAAGCACAATGATGAGGCCGCTGTGGCGGACATTGCTCTGCATTTTGTTATACGAGCAAATTATGTGGACTTCAATTCACCCTGTCCTGTAAACTGTACATCCTATGTGCATTACACAACGGCTACCTCCATCACCTTATCATAAGCTCTCAGTTGACCGATGTAAAGCTTTCTAAATAGTCATAGGCTGATTTTCAATGACCTAACCTTAGTAAATAGCATTTGTACTATTTTGTGGTAAATATTTTGCTAACTAGATATTGTTACTTGTTGTAACATTAGCATGTAGAGCAGTGGCGGCCAGTGGGTACTTCGCCACTAGGGGCGCTATACCAAACATCTCTCCCTCTCTCCTTCTCTCTCTCACACACAGCGCGACGTGGAATCGATTCGTTACACAATCAGACCTATTATATACCAAGAATAACTTCAGTATGAGTACAGGGCTGTACACATATTTTGCATATTGTTAAACGAGCCAAGGCTAGCTATTAAACTATGGATATGAATCGAAAATCTGGGACCCTGATGTAAACAAGACAAACGTCTTTCTCTGGTCTGCATCCCCTTAACAATTGTGTGTATTGAGCCGTACTGTATTGTACCCATTCTGCAATCTGTTAATAAAGTTCTCATTCATTCATTCATTCAAACATAGACGATATTGAACAAGCCATAATCCACGTATTTTCAATCCGAGAGAGCTGCAGTAGTTAAATCAATGAGCCATCGACATAGTCAGTGTGGTAACGACGTAACGTTATTATTGCATCCAAGATTGATACACGGCTGGCTAGGCAGTTGGTAGTCATAGTCTTGTGTTATAAAATAAATAAACAATCAGCAATGTCTCGCTTCATGAATGGCCAGCAGTAGCCTAACAGTACTGCTCCTAAAAAAAACTATTTACAAACGTTAACGTTAACCAGAGAGAGAGAGAGAGAGAGAGAGAGAGAGAGAGAGAGAGAGAGAGAGAGAGAGAGAGAGAGAGAGAGAGACTCACTGTTTAGTTGAAACGTCCAGGGCAGGAGAGCTTGATAAACGTGTATAATCCACTGATGATGTATTCCAGTCCAGACCACTGTCCACTGTAGTCTGTCTCCAGACTACATCCGCCATATAGCTTGTTAGCCAAGTGTTAGCTCGTTAGCACAACACAAGAACATTCCTTTGTCCATTTCCGCTCGAACAGACTGCAAACTACCTGGCGTTCTATCGCCATGCTCTAAGACAAACTCTAACCTTAACCAACTTTGAAAGAGTGCCTAAGCTTAACAGTCTAAAGAACTTGCAGTCACGGCACGCTCGTCTAAGACAAACAGCTGCCTGCATCATTCTCACAACAACACAACGATCTCCACCGACCAACCTAGGAACCAACCTAGCCGGAATAACCTAGAATTGGAACATTAGAAATTGGATTCGGCCAATCAGAGATCGTCTCTGTGAAATTCTGCTACGGAAAAAAATACTGGCGTCGGCCAATCAGAGAGCGTCTCCGCGAAATGCGGCTACAGATATTCTTGACGCTACTGGCTAGACCGCTTCAAATCGCGCCCAGATTCCAACATAATAGTCATATTTCAACGCACAACGCGTTATGCACTGATTGGCTGTGACGGATACAGCGATCAAACTGTGACGCGCACTCAGAGCGATATCGCGTATAGCCCGGGCCGAGAAATACGAAAAAATAAAAGAAATAAAAGTCACTTCCTGCTCTGGAAAACAAGTGTTTTTTAATTGCGATAATAACGTTATATTGTGCATTGGAAATACAAACATACTTAAAATGAGTAAATATTATTCATTTTAAACATGTTTATATTATTTATAGGGCTATAAAACAAAAAACAAAAAGATACTTATTCTTGTTCTACTCTCATATAACCAGGCAGGGCCTGAAGGGGGGTGCGGCGCCCTAGCGCCCCCCAGTGGCGGCCCCCACTGATGTAGAGTAATGTATATAGCTAGCTAGTGGTGTATGGAAGATGCTGTTGGAATTTTGTGAGCTTGTCTCAGAGTTCAGAGTTTATACGGTTGTGTGTGTGTGAGTGATTATGCTTGCCATAGTGATTGAAGTGGTGAAGACACCATTGCTAGGCAACTGGGCAATGCGTCTTGAAGCCACAACACTGGGTCCTTCATGTGGACTATTCTCGTGAACACTGTAAACACGACCCTGTTACGATTCTGGTTCTTGACTACGGTCGGGAACCTCCCACCTTCTCTGTCATCTGTCACTTGATTACTGTCACTTGTTTTCCCTGTCATTTAGTGCTGTCAATTAGGGGTTGGCTTCTGATTGGCTGTCACGGGGGTGTGTGTGGAATGTTGGTATTTGGTGGCTATGTAACATTCCTTTCCTCTGCTTGTCATTTGTCAGGTCTTCACTATAGGCGTTCGGAGATAACGCGGGCGGTTCCAGTTATGGACCACCACTAAGCTCCATTACCTAATTCTCTCGTTCCCTTGCCTTGTCATAGTATCCTAGTATTACTCTTTGTGTTCTTTACTATTAAAGTCGAACCTGTTCAAGAGTATACCTTCTCCGTCTCTGTGATTGCCTACAACAATTGGAACTCACCTACCTCCATCCTGACAGAAGACCTGACCATCAGAGTTCCATGGAGGCAATCATGGAGATGCTCCGGGCACAGAAGAGTGCACAGGAGCGCATGGAGGAACACTAACATCTGGTCAGCGCCGAGTTGGTTCGGCTGGGCGGGATCGTCAGCGCGTCGCAGGAGACGGCGCAGTCGGCGCTCATCACAGCCCAGCAGGCACAAGTCGAGGTGGCGGGGGTAAGGACGACGGTGGGTGAGACGGCGGCAGGAGAGGCGGCGTTCAACACCACGTTCAACACCGAGGAGAGTCGGGGAGCTCTTGGGCACCAGGATCGGAACCAGGAGCCACGGCTACCCGCACCAGGCCGCTATGCGGGAGCACCGGAGGGATGCAGGGAGTTCATCACCCAGTGCTCACTCGTGTTCCAGCTGCAGCCACGCTCATTCCCCTCTTCCAGAGCACAAGTCGCATATATTATCACCCTCCTCACCGGTCAAGGACTCTCCTGGGCTACAGCCGAATTAGAGAGCGGTTCGCCTCTCTGCGACTGTGTGGACAACTTCATCAGGGAGTTGAGAAGGGTATTCGACACTTCCCGAGTACTCTCGGTCTTCGAGGCCGGTGTGCGGCTTCTCGCTTGCCGGCAGGGCTCCCGCACGGTCTCAGAATACGCCATCGAATTTCGGATCGTGGCTCGGGAGGCGGCTTGGCCGGAAATTCCTTGTGTGGTCCTATTTCTCAAGGGACTCTCCGCACGGATGCGAGACGAGTTCTCCGTGCGTGAGATCCCCGAGCAGCTGGAAACGCTCATCAACACCGCCATACGGATGGACAACCGACATCGGGAGAGAGAGAGGGAGCGTGAAGATACTACCCAGGTACGTGTCCTTTCTCCTCCCGTTGTTGACATCTTCCCGCATTACACGAGTGGGCCACTGGGTGATGAATCCATGCAGCTGGGGGCGCTGTCGCTCTCAGACGACGAGCGGCGGCGCTTCATCGAGGAGCGACGCTGCTTCCGGTGCGGCCGCACCGGTCATCGTTTCGGCAGCTGTCGGGAACAGGCTGGCTCAACTCGGCGCCAGTCAGGAAGGGGAGGTGCTCCGCCGGGCCTCGAGAGGGCGCCAGCAGGTGGGCTCACCCCAGCACTACCATCTGACTCACGTACATTTCTGGAGGTGGCGGTTAACTGTGGGGGTAACGTTAGGGGAACGAAGGCTCTCATTGACTCAGGGGCGGCGGGCAATTTCAATCACTTTGGGTTGGTGAGAGAATGGGGAATCCTGGTAGAAGAGTTGGGGGTTCCCATTCCTGTCTACGCCCTGGACGGTCAGCCCCTGGGCAGTGGGAGCGTCACACAACGTACTGTTCCTATGCACATCCAGGTGGGGGGTGGGAGTGGGTTCAATTATTTGTTATTGTCTCCCCCTATTCTGTTATGGTGTTGGGTCATCCCTGGTTGTCTTCATGTGTACGGAATATTAATTGGAGCACGGGCAAGCTCTCAACGGAGGTCGACGTGAAGTCGGTCGTCGGCGAGAGTTTGTCCACTCCCTTGTCTCCCTTCCCCTCTTCTCTTTTTTCTCCTTCTTCTCTCTCCAGGGTGGTGGGGAGCGTCGCAGATTCTGTTCCACCCTCTAATCCCGATTTGATAGGGGTTCCTGAGATCTATTGGGACCTGGCGAACGTTTTTAGCAAGACGCGTGCTAAAGCACTACCGCCTCATAGATCATACGACTGTCCCATTAATCTTCTACCCGGTACCTCCCCGCCTCGCGGGCGAATGTTCTCTCTCTCACGCCCCGAGACCTTGGCCATGAACACCTACATTGAGGAGGCATTGCTTGCGGGGCACATACGTCCTTCCACATCCCCGGCCGGCGCTGGTTTCTTCTTTGTTGACAAAAAAGATGGGGATCAGCGCCCGTGCATTGATTATAGGGGATTGAATGACGTTTCCATCAAGAACCGATATCCTTTACCTCTCATGGACACGGCCTTTGAGTGCTTACAGGGGGCGCAGGTCTTTTCTAAACTTGACTTACGTAATGCATACAATCTGGTCAGGATTAGAGAAGGAGACGAGTGGAAGACTGCATTTAATACACCCAATGGTCACTATGAGTATTTGGTCATGCCCTTTGGTTTGGCTAATGCTCCGGCAGTCTTCCAAGCCCTGGTTAACGACGTGCTGCGAGACTTGATTGGGGTGTCGGTGTTTGTTTACCTAGATGATATCCTAATTTTTTCTCGCGATATGGTGCAACACCAACTGCATGTTCGGGAGGTGCTAGACCGTCTCCTCAAGCAACAACTATTCGTTAAGGCTGAGAAGTGTGTGTTTCACACTGATACCGTTTCCTTCCTGGGCTTTGTGTTGACGAAGGGTGATCTACGCATGGATTCGGCCAAGGTGAGTGCAGTCTTGGACTGGCCACGGCCTTCGTCGCTCAAGGGGTTACAACGGTTTTTGGGCTTTGCAAATTTTTACAGCCGCTTTATTCGCAACTTTACCGCCTTAGCAAATCCGTTAACAGCTCTCACTAAGGCCTCTCTCCCTGGCTTTGAATGGTCGCCTAGGGCAGAGTCGGCCTTCTGCGATCTCAAGCGTCGGTTTACATCCGCTCCTGTATTGATCCGCCACGATGCAGAGGTTCCGTTCATTGTGGAGGTGGATGCCTCTGACATCGCTGTGGGGGGGTGCTCTCTCAGAGGTGCTTAAAGGATGGGAAAGTGCACCCGTGTGCTTTTTTTTCTCGTCGTCTGTCATCAGCCGAGCGCAACTACGACGTGGGTAATCGGGAGTTGTTGGCTATCAAATTGGCACTGGAGGAATGGAGACATTGGTTGGAGGGGGCGGCACATCCTTTCATTGTTTGGACCGATCATAAGAACTTGGCTTACATCCAAGGGGCTAAACGCCTTAACGCTCGCCAGGCCAGGTGGGCGTTATTCTTCACACGATTTCGATTTACCATCTCCTATAGACCCGGGTCCAAGAATATCATACCCGACGCGTTATCGCGCCAGTTTGATCTTCCTGGCCGGGAGGAGCAGCCCCATCCCATTATTCCACCGGCCTTGATTTTGGCACCCGTGTCTTGGGGCATAGATAAGGTGGTAAGGTCGGCGCTGACGCGGGAGCCCGATCCTGGCGGGCGCCCTCCGGGGCGGTCGTATGTGCCCAAGGCGGCACGCTCACGTTTGCTGCAGTGGGCACATGCCTCATCCCTCACCAGCCACCCTGGGGCCACCAGGACCCTGGAATTTATCCGTAGGAGGTTCTGGTGGCCGACAGTGGAGAGGGATACGCGTTCCTTTGTGGCGGCCTGCCCGATGTGCGAGCGCAGTAAGACCTCTCGCCGTGCACCGGCAGGTCTCCTCCGGCCACTTCCTATTCCTAAACGGCCCTGGTCACACATATCCCTGGACTTTATTTCTGGCCTCCCCCTTTCGGACGGGTTCACCGCCATTTTGGTGGTGGTGGACCGGTTCTCGAAGGCGGCTCATTTTGTTCCTCTCCCCAAGCTTCCATCGGCCCGAGAGACTGCTGATCTGGTGATACAGCATGTCTTTCGGGTCCACGGGCTTCCGGTGGATATCGTGTCGGACCGGGGTCCTCAGTTTGCTTCCAGGTTCTGGAAGGCATTTGCCGCCGGTCTCGGCGCCTCCGTCAGCCTTTCGTCTGGGTTTCATCCGCAGTCGAACGGGCAGACGGAGCGTGTCAACCAGGACCTGGAGGGGGTCTTGAGATGTTACGTTGCCGGTTGCCCGGCAACGTGGAGTAGGAGGTTGGCATGGGCTGAGTACGCGCATAATACCCTCCTCTCCTCCTCTACCGGTATGTCTCCCTTTCAGTGTCAGTATGGTTTTCAACCTCCTTTGTTTCCCGAGCAGGAGCAGGAGGCGGAGGTGCCCTCGGCCCAGGCACATGTGGCTCGCTGCCGCAGGACGTGGAAGCGGTATGTCTTCGAGAACCGGTCCGAGCGGTGCTGCAGAAGGTTTCGGTTAGTACCCAGCGGCAGGCTAACCGCAAGCGTCGTCCGGCTCCGGTTTACCGTCCTGGGCAGCGGGTTTGGCTTTCCACCCGGGATCTCCCTCTCCGGGTGGAATCCAGGAGGCTGGCTCCTCGCTTTATAGGACCCTTTAAGGTGGTACGTCGGGTGAATCCTGTGGCTTACAGGCTACGGCTTCCGAGTTCTATGAGCGTTCATCCGACGTTTCATGTGTCCCTGTTGAAGCCGTTCCTCTCATCGCCCTTGGCCCCGCCACTGCCTACGGTTCCTCCGCCTCGGTTTATGGGTGGTCAGCCCATTTACATGGTGCGGAGGATACTGGGTTGTAGGCGGAGGGGTAGGGGGTTTCAGTTCTTGGTGGATTGGCAGGGGTACGGGATAGAAGAGCGTTTTTGGGTGCCTCAAAGGGATATTTTAGATCCCAGCCTGATCGATGATTTCCGGCGGCTGAATCCCGAGGCCCCCAGGTGAACGTCTGGTGCCGTTCGTCGGGGGAGGGTACTGTTACGATTCTGGTTCTTGACTACGGTCGGGAACCTCCCACCTTCTCTGTCATCTGTCACTTGATTACTGTCACTTGTTTTCCCTGTCATTTAGTGCTGTCAATTAGGGGTTGGCTTCTGATTGGCTGTCACGGGGGTGTGTGTGGAATGTTGGTATTTGGTGGCTATATAACATTCCTTTCTTCTGCTTGTCATTTGTCAGGTCTTCACTATAGGCGTTCGGAGATAACGCGGGCGGTTCCAGTTCTGGACCACCACTAAGCTCCATTACCTAATTATCTCGTTCCCTTGCCTTGGCATAGTATCCTAGTATTACTCTTTGTGTTCTTTACTATTAAAGTCGAACCTGTTCAAGAGTATACCTTCTCCGTCTCTGTGATTGCCTACAACAATTGGAACTCACCTACCTCCATCCTGACACGACCCCATAATTAAAAGACTTTGGCAAGTCAGTGCTATTTACTTTTTTTTTTTTTTATAGGAGCTATTTGCTCTTATAGTAGTGGATTTATTCCTCCCAGTATTAGTATGTGTTTATGGAAGCCATGTTCTTTTTATTGATAACTGCTCCTTGGTTATCCAATGTTTATTATTTGGATAAATAATAAGTATATACTTGAATTGTCACTATTTGCACAACTGCCTTTGTTCATTTACAATTACACAATTGTATGATGTACAAGTAATATTCGCTGGTATTATAATGTAAAATAAATTGTGTTTTGTGCTGTACAACACAGTGACATTCCTTCATGCACAACACAGTATTCAAATACATTATAGAGCTGTACTGTTATTACATTATACATACTTGTTTACGCCCCGGATTGGCAGACGCCCATAATCTGCCCTGTAGATATTGTTTGCCATTTGCAGCGAATATGGGTTTAGGCAGACCGGTTCCAAACCTGGGTGGTCTACCATGCACAAAGGGGGTTCCGGTGCTTGGTCACATCTTCTCCTGACCTATATAAAACAACACAGTTAGTCCATTTATTCACCCTAAACCCTGTCCTCATCCTTCAAGGTCAATCTAAAGAATGCAACATTAGCCAGATGCATGTTTTCTGTAACTGTTAGCCAGTTTATGTTACTCATAAACAGTACTGTATATTTGTAGATCTGGTATGTCATAAATGTCTAGATGCAACAGTACTGTCTACCTGTATGTCATTTATGTTATGATGAATTGAAAATGGGGGACCCTGATGTAAACAAGACGAAAGTCTTTCTCTGGTCTGCATCCCCTTATGTAATTGAGCTGTACTGTACTGTACCCATTCTGCAATCTGTTAATAAAGTTTTCAATCAATCAATCAATCAATACCTGAGGTATTTCCAGGCAACAAAGATTCTCCACCGTGGTAGGCATTAGAGCACAGTTGCCACAGACACACCTGCATAACCGAAAGTGCATATACTGTAAAGTGAACAGATTCAACACAATTCCTACTGTACTTGTAAGACGTGGATGCAATATATAACATTATGCTTCTCTTTTCGTTGGGCATGCTACCTAATTTACCCAAAGAAAACTAACTTTATAGCTCGCTAACGTTATAGCTCGCTATAACGTCATAAACTAACTAACTAACGTTACTGTTACTGACTGTTGTTAGACAGTATACATTACCCACCACTCAGAAACAACTTGAAGCCCTCTCTCAATCTCGGCTTCCTCGTAGTCGCAGTCGGGGTCACTCTCCGGATCAAAAACATATGCTTGCGCTATGTTTGTGTACGAGTTAACTTTTGCACGTGTATGGGCGGAGCTACAGGTGGGGGTCTCTCTCTCTCTCCCTGTCACTCAAATCGCATTCAGAGTATGGGCGTGGCCAAGCCTCAAAACGGCTTAAAATGTTGAGGTAGACAAATGCCGTTTTTGAGTACTTGATTAGAAAGATTTTCTTTTTTTTTTTTTTTAAATAAACCTTACATATGTGTTCCATAAACTCACAGGAATTGTGTAAAAGTGCCCAAATAATGAAAGAAATAGTAAAATAGTTCCCCTTTAAAATGGAAAGTCTCTCTTGGTAGCCAAGCACTCTTGTGCGTTGAGTGAAAGTACCTATATGCTCAAGAAAAGAAGATAGAAAGAAAAACAATAAGAATAGTATAAATATATCCTCTTAACGTTCAGGGGGGCCCCATACAACTTTTTGTATAGGGCCCCCAAAGAGCCAGAACCGGCCCTGCCTGCACACATGCATGCAGGTATGCATGCACACACACCACACGTATGATACATACACAATGCTACACACATCACCACACCCACCCACACACATACATTCTTGCATACATATACAGACACATACTGCATGTACATTATACCCACATAAACCTATGCATATATAAACACATACACACACATATACACATACATATATACATGCCCACATACACCGATTCCTAATAAAAAAAAATATATATATATATACATAAACATGCCTACACACACTACTCATACTTAAGAGAATAATGAGGACTTTTTTTCATAATAATAATAATAATAATAATAATAATAATAATAATAATAATAATAATAATAATAATAATAATAATAATAATAATAATAATAATAATAATAATAATATATCACTTCTATTTGTTATCATCCATAGATCATTTAAGAATTCACCTTGTTCTCATCCTTCTGGCTCTTAGTTTAATATTTAATAATTGGGGAAAATAAAAATAAAAGTAAATAAACACTGTTTGCGGCATAGGTCTACAAGGTATATGCTATTAATTAAATAATACATCATTTTAGAGTAACAAAACGAAAATCCTTTCACAATCATCTTTCGTTTGTTGTCCATGTGTAAGCTCACATGAGTTCACATCTTCTAATGGGAGTCGGGGAAGATAGACGCAAGAGAGAGGGCTGGGGGGGGGGGGGGAAATGCAATTGTCTTATAAAGTTCAATATTCCATATTGGATAATCATGAAAAAAAAAAGGGAGGATATGGCGATGGTGGGGAATTGTCACTGGATTCCAGTAGATCTATTCTATTATGTGGTCATCACGTTTACAGTACCTTAGTCTCTCAGGTGTGAGCCACCGTCTGCTCCGTGCCTCTGGTCGCGCGTCCTCTGGAACGCGGTGGATTGGGCATCTGCGCTGCGCACCGGGGCCTGATTTAGTCTCGGCTCGGTAGTAGGGATAATTCCCTGCTCCCTTAAAGCCCAACTTGCAGGTTAAACCCTACTCTGCAATTATGGGTAGTTTACATCATTGGTATCTAATTTAATTATTTTTTTTTTTCCATTTGACGCCGGAAATTTCACTAGAGGCAGTTAAATCATTTTGTGTCCTGTACTGTGCAGGACAGTGATGCAACAGTAGCAGGACAGTGGATCACAGTGATGTAGCAGGAAAGTGATGTAGCAGGACAGTGATGTAGCAGGACAGTGATGTAGCATCACAGTGATGTAGCATCACAGTGATGTAGCAGGACAGTGATGTAGCAGGACAGTACATCACAGTGATGTAGCAGGACAGTGATGTAGCAGGACAGTACATCACAGTGATGTAGCAGGACAGTGATGTAGCAGGACAGTACATCACAGTGATGTAGCAGGACAGTGATGTAGCAGGACAGTACATCACGGTGATGTAGCAGGACAGTAGATCACAGTGATGTAGCAGGACAGTGATGTAGCAGGACAGTGATGTAGCATCACAGTGATGTAGCAGGACAGTACATCACAGTGATGTAGCAGGACAGTGATGTAGCAGGACAGTGATGTAGCATCACAGTGATGTAGCAGGACAGTACATCACAGTGATGTAGCAGGACAGTGATGTAGCAGGACAGTACATCACAGTGATGTAGCAGGACAGTGATGTAGCAGGACAGTGATGTAGCATCACAGTGATGTAGCAGGACAGTACATCACAGTGATGTAGCAGGACAGTGATGTAGCAGGACAGTACATCACAGTGATGTAGCAGGACAGTGATGTAGCAGGACAGTACATCACAGTGATGTAGCAGGACAGTACATCACAGTGATGTAGCAGGACAGTACATCACAGTGATGTAGCAGGACAGTACATCACAGTGATGTAGCAGGACAGTGATGTAGCAGGACAGTGATGTAGCATCACAGTGATGTAGCAGGACAGTGATGTAGCAGGACAGTGATGTAGCAGGACAGTACATCACAGTGATGTAGCAGGACAGTGATGTAGCAGGACAGTGATGTAGCAGGACAGTACATCACAGTGATGTAGCAGGACAGTGATGTAGCAGGACAGTGATGTAGCAGGACAGTACATCACAGTGATGTAGCAGGACAGTGATGTAGCAGGACAGTACATCACAGTGATGTAGCAGGACAGTGATGTAGCAGGACAGTACATTACAGTGATGTAGCAGGACAGTACATCACAGTGATGTAGCAGGACAGTTAAAGGTGTATTCCACCCAAATGGTTAGCAGGACAGTGATGTAGCAGGACTGTACAGTACAGTACAGTGGACAGTGGTAAAATGGCTGCAGGACAGTTAAAGGTGTATTCCACCCAAATAGTGTTAAAGGTTATAACCCAAATCGAATGATTTAAAGGTGTATTCCACCCAAATTGTTTTAAAGGTTATAATACAGTAGCAGTACAGTGGATCACTGTGATGCAACAGTAGCAGGACAGTTAAAGGTGTATTCCACCCAAATGGTTAGCAGGACAGTGATGTAGCAGGACTGTACAGTACAGTGGACAGTGGTAAAATGGCTGCAGGACAGTTAAAGGTGTATTCCACCCAAATAGTGTTAAAGGTTATAACCCAAATTGAATGATTTAAAGGTGTATTCCACCCAAATTGTTTTAAAGGTTATAATACAATAGCAGTACAGTGGATCACAGTGATGCAACAGTAGCAGGACAGTTAAAGGTGTATTCCACCCAAATGGTTAGCAGGACAGTGATGTAGCAGGACTGTACAGTACAGTACAGTGGACAGTGGTAAAATGGCTGCAGGACAGTTAAAGGTGTATTCCACCCAAATAGTGTTAAAGGTTATAACCCAAATCGAATGATTTAAAGGTGTATTCCACCCAAATTGTTTTAAAGGTTATAATACAGTAGCAGTACAGTGGATCACAGTGATGCAACAGTAGCAGGACAGTTAAAGGTGTATTCCACCCAAATGGTTAGCAGGACAGTGATGTAGCAGGACTGTACAGTACAGTGGACAGTGGTAAAATGGCTGCAGGACAGTTAAAGGTGTATTCCACCCAAATAGTGTTAAAGGTTATAACCCAAATCGAATGATTTAAAGGTGTATTCCACCCAAATAGTTTTAAAGGTTATAATACAATAGCAGTACAGTGGATCACAGTGATGCAACAGTAGCAGGACAGTTAAAGGTGTATTCCACCCAAATGGTTAGCAGGACAGTGATGTAGCAGGACTGTACAGTACAGTACAGTGGACAGTGGTAAAATGGCTGCAGGACAGTTAAAGGTGTATTCCACCCAAATAGTGTTAAAGGTTATAACCCAAATCGAATGATTTAAAGGTGTATTCCACCCACATTGTTTTAAAGGTTATAATACAATAGCAGTACAGTGGATCACAGTGATGCAACAGTAGCAGGACAGTTAAAGGTGTATTCCACCCAAATGGTTAGCAGGACCGTGATGTAGCAGGACTGTACAGTACAGTGGACAGTGGTAAAATGGCTGCAGGACAGTTAAAGGTGTATTCCACCCAAATAGTGTTAAAGGTTATAACCCAAATCGAATGATTTTAAAGGTGTATTCCACCCAAATTGTTTTAAAGGTTTTAATACAGTAGCAGTACAGTGGATCACAGTGATGCAACAGTAGCAGGACAGTTAAAAAGGTGTATTCCACCCAAATTCTATATGAATTGAAAATGGGGGACCCTGATGGAAACAAGACAAACGTCTTTCTCAGGTCTGCATCCCCTTAACAATTGTATGTATTGAGCCGTACTGTATTGTACCCATTCTGCAATCTGTTAAATAAAGTTTTCATTCATTCATTCATTCATGGTTAGCAGGACAGCCCCATCACAATGTGCAGGAGGTGTGTACAGTAGCAGTACAGTAGCAGTACAGTAGGTGTACAGTAGCAGTACAGTAGGTGTACAGTAGCAGTACAGTATGTGTACAGTAGCAGTACAGTAGGCGTACAGTAGCAGTACAGTATCAGTACAGTAGGTGTACAGTCGCAGGACAGTTAAAGGTGTATTCCACCCAAATGGTTAGCAGGACAGCCCCATCACAATGTGCAGGAGGTGTGTACAGTAGCAGTACAGTAGCAGTACAGTAGGTGTACAGTAGCAGTACAGTAGGTGTACAGTAGCAGTAGGTGTACAGTAGCAGCACAGTAGCAGTGCAGTAGGTGTACAGTAGCAGTACAGTAGGTGTACAGTCGCAGGACAGTTAAAGGTGTATTCCACCCAAATGGTTAGCAGGACAGCCCCATCACAATGTGCAGGAGGTGTGTACAGTAGCAGTACAGTATGTGTACAGTAGCAGTACAGTATGTGTACAGTATCAGTACAGTATGTGTACAGTATCAGTAGGTGTACAGTAGCAGTGCAGTAGCAGTACAGTAGGTGTACAGTAGCAGTACAGTATGTGTACAGTAGCAGTACAGTATGTGTACAGTAGCAGTACAGTATCAGTACAGTAGGTGTACAGTCGCAGGACAGTTAAAGGTGTATTCCACCCAAATGGTTAGCAGGACAGCCCCATCACAATGTGCAGGAGGTGTGTACAGTAGCAGTACAGTAGCAGTACAGTAGGTGTACAGTAGCAGTACAGTATGTGTACAGTATCAGTAGGTGTACAGTAGCAGTACAGTAGCAGTGCAGTAGGTGTACAGTATCAGTACAGTAGGTGTACAGTCGCAGGACAGTTAAAGGTGTATTCCACCCAAATGGTTAGCAGGACAGCCCCATCACAATGTGCAGGAGGTGTGTACAGTAGCAGTACAGTAGGTGTACAGTAGCAGTACAGTATGTGTACAGTATCAGTACAGTATGTGTACAGTATCAGTAGGTGTACAGTAGCAGTACAGTAGCAGTGCAGTAGCAGTACAGTAGGTGTACAGTCACAGGACAGTTAAAGGTGTATTCCACCCAAATGGTTAGCAGGACAGCCCCATCACAATGTGCAGGAGGTGTGTACAGTAGCAGTACAGTATGTGTACAGTATCAGTACAGTATGTGTACAGTATCAGTACAGTAGGTGTACAGTCGCAGGACAGTTAAAGGTGTATTCCACCCAAATGGTTAGCAGGACAGTACATCACAGTGATGCAACAGTAGCAGGACAGTTAAAGGTGTATTCCACCCAAATGGTTTTAAAGGTTCTAATACCCAATTGTGTTATGGTGTCTTCCCCAAATCCTTTTAAAGCTTATAACCCCAAATAGTTTGAATGAATAAATGAATGAAATGGGACTATTAAGTCTTTATTTGTAACACATGTGAGATGGGCAGCACACACGCATTCCTTTGGGGGGGTTGCCATTGAAATGTCATCTGCGCTTGACCCATCCTGTCATCCTTCATCCTGTCGTGGGTCCGCTCCAATACAATACCTTGCCAATCCAAGTGCTCCTGTTCATCTTCATCAGGGACGTGACAGCATTAGCGATCAGTTCTGCATGTTTTTCCATTCTTTCGTTTTTATTTTTGTATGTGTATTCCCACAAATAGCTTTAAAGGTGTATTCATCCCAAATGTTTCTAAAACTTTATTCCACCCAAAGTTAAAATACTACTTCATGTTCAACTCCTAAAGGTATATATGCTTGAATTACATTCAAGTAATCTCATGACTTCCAGCTGGCTATAATGGAGGCGGTGAGCCCTCTAGTGTTCAAACATAAATAAGACACTATTCTAGACAAAATTAATTCTAATATTCTACACACCGGCGCCTAATTGTGCCTTAAACTAAACACAATTACAAAATATATATATATATATCGGAGAAGCTACCGACATAATCAAAACACTCATATGGCCCTTACACTGTGTCTACGTACGTGACTTCTATTTTTACTTCTATTTTTTTTACATGCTATACTATTTTATTTCACTTATCTTTTGTCTAGCAGTCTCTGGAGCGTAACAGAAAGAAGCATTTTGTATAAAAGTATTCTGTACTTCTGTATGACAACTATTAAAGAAACTTGAACTTGAAACTTGATACATGACATACAGATAGACAGTACTGCTACATCTATACATTTATGACATACCAGATTTGCAAATACAGTACTGTTTGTGATACATGGCAGGCATGTTAGACATCGTTTTGCCTCCTGAGCACAGTGATGTACAGGTGCAGCTCAATAAATTAGAATATCGTGGAAAAGTATATATTTAGCTGTATTGATGCAGTAATTTGTGCAAAAGGAGCCCCAACCGCGTGAATACTTTCGGTAAGCAACAAGCCCTTCCGCGTTGCTCTGATTGGCCGAGCGTGCGCATGCACATGAGCCGCAACAAGCCCCTCAGCCAGGCAGCAATACTAAGGTCCGCTTAATGCAATTTATACAAATGGAAGTATTGATTTCGCCGTAACGAATAATTAAAAAAATATACCGTTAACTGGAATATGTTGTTTCTTTACACATATGTTGGATTATGTAATTGGTTTGTCATGACAAACCAATAAAAAAGACAAACCAATTACATAATCCAACATATGTGTAAAGAAACAACATATTCCAGTAACTTTTTCTGATCAGTTAGGAGTTGTTTAGAAACAGTGTAAATAATAACAATCAAATAGCACACAAGCTAACACTACTACTACAAGCACAACACATAAACAAGCACATCATTTGTGATCAACTGTAATCCTCATTGTGCAGGTGTTCTCAGTGAGCATGGTGAGGTTATGTGCACACATTCAGATTGTCTTGTCCTTTCATGGTGCTGGTCCTCAAAAAAATTGCAGTTACTTTGTTGGGCAAAAAGAGCAATAGACTTAAGCTAAATTCAGGCAGCCAACCACGTCCAATGGCTGCCGATATCCTCCACCCTAAAAAGGTGCAGGATCACAGAGCCTGAAGAAGAGTGGAGCAGGAGACCAAACACACCCAGGACAGGATGACCACAGTCAGCAGATGAGGGATGGAGCAGGAGAGATGAGGAATGAGATAGGACTAAACAGACCAGTAAGTAGTGATTCCGGGCCCCCTGGGAGACATGCCAAGGAAAGAGAAAAAGTAAAGCATTGTTAGTTAGTATTGTGGCTATATGATGCTAATTATGTGAGTTAGTCAACTGGCCTACTAGAAGGCCTTTTATATGAGATCAAGTCAAGTCAAGTCAAGAGTTTTATTTGTCACGGCATACGGATATACAATGAAATGCGGGTGGTCTTGCCCGCAACGATGTGCAATTGGTACAACATATAATAGAATCCAATACAAAAAAATGTGTGCAATAAAATTGTGCAATAACAGGTAGCAGGTAACAATACATTTGTGCAATAACGGGTAACAGTTAACAGTTAACAGTAGTAGTAATAGTAGTGCAATACACTGTTACTGTTGCTAATACTAATTTAAATTGGCCTTTCCTTTTGGCAATATATTTGGTATTTGGTATGGTCAAATATTCAGTATACTCAAGTCCCATTATGGAATATGGGTTTATTTCTGTGGCCACTACTGATGACCATTTTGTATAATGCGTCATTGACAGCAACATCATGTGAAAATGTGCCCCATTGCATTGGAGCCTGGTGAGAGGATACAACATAGTGCTATGTGTCTAAGTACTAAAGCGATCAGTGAAATCTTGGCCTGTACAGCAATATCAGAACCTGAACCAATCCCAGCTACTCACATAACCTAGTTTTAGGTAGAAGCATAAATGTCATAACCTGGCAGATCTCAAAACAAACTGGTCAGACTACTGCTTGACCTTACTCCTAGAACCCACCTCACCCCTGCCCACTTTGACAACCTAGGATGGCTTAGAGTAGACGACAGAGTACAGCAACTTGCAATGGGCCTGGTCAACAAGATACACTATACGACTAAGGTACCCATGTACATGTCAAAATACTTCCCAAAGGTCAGTGAATACCACGATCACAACACCAGAGGGAGCTCCACAAATCATGTTAAACCCAGATTCGGCTCAAACAAGGGACTAAACACGGTTCGCAATTATGCCACATCGATGTGGAACGCCCTACCCAAAGCTGTAAAGCAGGGGTCAGCAACCTTAGGCACGAGTGCCACCATTGGTACACATTATCTAAACCAACATGGCACACTAGCAAATGTGTAAGAGGAACCTTTTTGGAAATGTTGAGTTACCTCCCCATGCAGTTACCTCTTTCACAGCCATTGGCAGTTGCACAGCCTGTTATTTATGGTACTGTAGGTTGACTGATATACCAGGGATATTTCATGGTCAGAGCCAATGAGAAGGGTCAGTCTGTTGTTGTTTGCCGAACATTGAGTGTTAAACGCCATTTTGAGACCAAACATGAGAACTTTAAAGGATGAGGCAGACAAGGCTGAATGTGTCCAGGTATGGCAAGCAAGCATCTCATAAAGACGGCAGCATTCTCTTATATATTTATGAGAGGAAAATGGTTATTAAAACTATTGCTATGCACGTTGCCTATATGGATGGAATAGAATTACAGATCTGTTGGAGATTTACATTGTGATGTGGTGTCATAATTAACCTTAACATTGATATGGCACACTGGTTAACAAGAACATTTTAAAATGGCACTTTGTATCAAAAAGGTTGCTGATCCCTGCTGTAAAGGAATGTGAATCACTACCCACTTTCAAAACCACTCTCAAAGAGCAACTACGGGAGACTGCAATTCGAAACTGGACCCTGTAAATGTCCTAACCCAACCCCCTCCAATGTACAGTAAATGACCAAGTATGGTTTCGTCAATATTCCAATGTACAGTTTTGCTTGTACAGTTGTACAGTGTACTTAGTATAATAGTAGTAGTAAAGTATAATTTCTGGGTACTTTTTACACCCCTGTTTATGATGAATTGAAAATGGGGGACCCTGATGTAAACAAGACAAACGTCTTTCTCTGGTCTGCATCCCCTTAACAATTGTATGTATTGCGCTGTTTTGATTGATTGATTGAAAACTTTATTAACAGATTGCAGAATGGGTACAATATAGTACAGCTCAATACACACAATTGTTAAGGGGATGCAGACCAGAGAAAGACTTTCGTCTTGTTTACATCAGGGTCCCCCATTTTCAATTCATCAGGACAGACATACATGACATACAGATAGACCCATTCTGCAATCTGTTAATAAAGTTTTCAATCAATCAAACACAACTACTGTACATAACGTTAAATAGACCGTGGACGACGTACCCCCCCCCCCCCCCCCCGCACACAACCTACAGCATAACTTCCCACAGTAACGTTAACCAAATACTGTGGGCGACGCAGCCCCCCGCCCCCCTCCCACATACAACCTACAGCATAACTTTTATATCAGTATAATACAACTCTCAAAGCCAACGTAGAGTTTGTGCACTACTGTACATTTTAACTAGCACTTACCAGCCTCGGGACTCGGCAGTTCTGTTGTACAATGTGGTAGAAAAGATCGCTCCTGTGAATTGAAAAGCAAGCCCCGCCCCCAGCCTAGTGAATGAGAAAAGCCTGCCCCTAGTGGAGCAGGACAGTCCCTACACAGTACACTACACAAAATGATCACATCACTGTGATCCAATGTCCTGACTCCTGCTACATCACTGTCCTGCTACAGTACATCACTGTGATCCAATGTCCTGACTCCTGCTACATCACTGTCCTGCTACAGTACATCACTGTGATCCACTGTCCTGCTACTGTTGCATCACTGTCCTGCACAGTATGATGAATTGAAAATGGGGGACCCTGATGTAAACAAGACAAACGTCTTTCTCTGGTCTGCATCCCCTTAACAATTGTATGTATTGAGCTGTTTTGATTGATTGATTGAAAACTTTATTAACAGATTGCAGAATGGGTACAATACAGTACGGCTCAATACACACAATTGTTAAGGGGATGCAGACCAGAGAAAGACTTTCGTCTTGTTTACATCAGGGTCCCCATACATGACATACAGATAGACAGTAGGCCTACTGCTACATCTATGTACTGTACTGTACCCATTCTGCAATCTGTTAATAAAGTTTTCAATCAATTCAATCAATCAAACATGTATATATTCCCTCCCCGCCGTATGTATATTTCTCTCCCACCCACCCACCCCCTCCTAATGTACAGTCCCCTCCCCATCATATGTATATACTCTGTCAGGATCTAGGGGTAACAGTACTGTATATTTGAATACCGGTTATGTCACAATTTACAAATGTATCAGTACTAAATACCTATATGTCCCTAATACCCTATGCCATAAATGTCATGTATGTTGTGTATGTCATAAATGTCTATATGAATTGAAAATGGGGGACCCTGATGGAAACAAGACAAACGTCTTTCTCAGGTCTGCATCCCCTTAACAATTGTATGTATTGAGCCGTACTGTATTGTACCCATTCTGCAATCTGTTAAATAAAGTTTTCATTCATTCATTCATTCACAACTCTCAAAGCCAACGTAGAGTAGAAAAGATCGCTCCTGTGAATTAGAAAAGCCAGCCCCGCCCCCAGCCTAGTGAATGAGAAAAGCCTGCCCCTAGTGGAGCAGGACAGTCCCTACACAGTACAGTACACAAAATGATCTAACTCCTACTGCAGAAATGGTTAAAATACGAATAACATGCACGAGCAAATCTAAAAGCTTATCAGACGCTAGCACGGCCGTGACGTCACTTCAGGAAACGTATGCCTTATGCCCGTCCGGGTCATAGTACTACTCGATATATGGCGCTGGCTAACGTTAGCATTATGTCTACTGTCGTGAACCATTTGAGATCGGGGCATGTAGAGGAGTTTGGGGAACGAGTAAAATCATGTGCAGGTCCTCTTCTCAGACCTGTGTGGCAAAGCACTGCACACGCATCATGCAAGCTACACGTCGCTGCATGTTGATCAATGGTGGCCCACTCGGTGCATCACAGTGGGCTACTATTGTGCTAACAACGTGCCGCGGCGTCCGGCTTGTCGACCGGCATGAGTGCTCGATTTGGGGTGGTTCTCTCCTCTTTGTGTGCCCCCGTTCTCGCGGGTGTCCTGCCGGAGAGCTTGTGGACGCGACAACAGCGGCGGCCGTAGGGTGTTTGAGCCTGTAGCGTTAGTTAGCTCATAGCTATCGTGTACCACTAGCGTTACGGCGGGCTCGAGCACCCTACGGCTGCCGCCGTTGTCGCGTCCATGGGCTCCCCGGCAGGGTACCCGTGGGGACGGGGGTGTACAGAGAGGAGAGAACCATTTTGTGTCGGGAGTTCATGCCGGCCAGCGAGCCGGACGTCGGGATATGTTGTTAGCACAATAGCTACCAAGCTAAGCTATGTTAGCTTCTAACGGTGTATACACAATATGTACAACGACACAATGATTTACATTATTACAAATATGGTAACGTGGTTGTGGCTTTTACAAATAGTGGTTAGCTTTAGAGATGGATGGCTATGATCACGGAGCAATAGTGTTGTTAGGTGAAACAGATACATTTTCATTCGGCTAGTAGTAGCAAGGCTCTCTGCCTGCAGTGCCTCATGCCACTAGCTGTGTGTGACTCTAAGAGCCCCCTGGTGAGCCCCCTGGTGCCCTGCACCTGTTGTGACGACATAATTTCGATTACACGCGCGCGTTATGAACCATTGATTAAAATATCCACGTGCGTGGTGATTGTGTTGGGCAGACAAAATGTTTGATAAAACGCTAAAACTGGGTCAATTTCAATAAATTTTTTTCCTTCTTCATGAAAGTCACCGTTGGCCTAGTCCACATTGTTTATTGAACAAAAATACAACATGAAGGTTGGCCTTTAAGTGCGCGTCTGCCTCTTCTGGGGAGTTATACGTTGTAGTTGTTCCACCATTTTCAAGCACCTTAAGTTTGGCTGGGTATATGATGTGTGATTTCACTCCTTTTTCTTTCAATTGTTTTCTTATTGGGGCGTACCTGCTTCTTTCATTTTGAATCTTGCTTGAGAAATCCTGAGAGAAGTAGATTCGATTGTCTCCTACTTTGATCTCTTTCTTAGACCAGGCTGCTTGTAGGACTTTTTGCCGGGTGTTCCACTGTAGGAAACGCACCACAAAGGATCGAGGGGTTGCATTTACCTGTGTCGGCTTCTTACTGAGCATGCGGTGCGCTGCGACAATATGCAGTGTATCCGAGGGGATCTGCAGCTTTTCCAAAAGTAGTGCACTAATGAAATCCACTGCATTGTCCCCCTCTGCGCCTTCTTTTACTTGGTAAATCCGTATGTTGTTCTGCCGAGATTTATTTTCTAGGTATTCTACTTTTTCATTCGTCTTTTTTTGTTCTTGTATGTTTCAGGGCCGCGTTTGTAGTCGCCTCTCTCTCTTCAAGCTGATGTATTCTTTGCTCGGCACACCCCCTGTTTCAGCCCCTGCCCTCAGGTAGGCTCTTTAAGTCCATCCTTTCAAAAACCACCCGCTTCAAGTACAGTTTCTTCCCCACCGCCATTTGGACCCTGAACTCCCTTGGCCCCCCTCCCGCCCCCACACTAACCAAGCTCCTGACCGATGGACTAGATTCTTCTGTGTGTTTATGTTGTGCTGTGTTGTGCTGTGCTGTATTTATGTATTTATTGTGTCATGTTGTACTGTATTATGTATCCACCCTGGCCTTATACCGATCAAGAATACCACCAACCTGGTTGTGTGGCAATAAAATAAACTTGAACTTGAATATTCCACGGGGACCTTGGAGTACTTTCCAGCAGTTCCATCGGAGGGGCGGAGGCCGTCGCCGAGGTAGGAGAGCGGGGTGATTGGTCAGTTCAGGACCGGTCAGAACCGGAGCGGCTGTCAAATGACGCTCACCGCATATATATCGTCTTGTAACATATCGTCTTGTAACTCGAGACCCGAAGCACGCAATTGGTTAAGTGTGGTGGCGATCGAAAGGCGGCAAATTCAACTTTCGAAAGGTGTATTGGATGATCTGCGAAAAATACAGCCCGAGCCAACAGACGAGAGCAAAGTGCCGCCTCGCACGCGCATCCCGTGCACGGGCATGGCAGCCCGTATGAGGGCCATTGGACGTTAATGCACATGCACAGTAATGCACAGTATTTTTTACTGCCCCTTACTCAAAATAATAAATACACAATAGAAATAGATGGTCTGCTATATAAATATATTAAATAAATATATTACATATTTAACAACCAAGACTTACAATAACATGAGAACAATTATAATAATCACTATCACTAAGGAAACCTGTTACCTCTTAACTTCATAAAGTCTGATTCTTCTATCACTAAGGAAACTTGTTACCCCTCAACTTCATAAAGTCTGCTTGTTCTATCACTAAGGAAACCTGTTACCCCATAACTTTATTTTTTATTATTCTTTTTTTTATACATGTTTGAACTGAAAGATATTTATACAACCCTTTAGATCTTATCTGTAGAGAATTCCACAGTTTTACACCACATACTGAAATACAAGTAGTTCTACATTGATTATTATTATTATTTCCTTCTATGGTTCTCGTCCTCTGAGCAAAAAATTAACAACTATTCTGCAAGCTTTCTGGTAATACTCTGCTTTTTGCCCTGTACATAACTAATAATCTGTAACTCAACCAAATCTTTAAATTGAATTAGTCCATAACAATGTACTGGACTCAACAATGGGCTTGTCAGCTTAGTGTTTTTAGAGCAGAATCTCTTACTTATGACTCATATGAGCAATCTCTCATTATTGCTTTAAACTGAGACGCAAATGTTAACTGCTTGAACTATGTGTTGCAGCATGTCTCTTCTACAGCTGTGCCCAGAACATTACTGACATTATTGACTAATTGATAGGTGATTAGGCGCAGCTGTGGACAAACGATTACGTCGGCAGGAGAGACTTTTGCTACACAGAACTTTTCATGAACACACCACACTGTTTCTGCTGGCTCTATACCCCAGACAGGCTCTATACCCCAGACAGGCTCTCATATTTGTGAAAGCATAAACTATATCTTAAATGATGGCTATGTGTATAATATGGCCGTCGCTTATCAATGACTTGTTTGCAGTCAACATTGTCGAAACGGATTGTTTTTTTAATCGGTTCATTTCCGTTTTATACCATTTTGAAAAACTAGTTTTTTGAAAGTTTCAGGAAAATATAAAGATTCTGTGATAATCGCCCTTTAGTGAAATACACTGGAATACACAAAAAACGTTGTAATTCTTTGGCCTATTTATGAATCGTTTTCAAATAAACGCTAGATTATCGATAGTATATGTGTACTTATGCACGCTATAGAAGCAGGCTGAAAAATGAAGTTCAAGTTCAAGTTTCTTTATTAGTTGTCATACAGAAGTACAGAATACTTTTATACAAAATGCTTCTTTCTGTTACGCTCCAGAGACTGTGCTAGACAAAAAAGATAAGTATAAAATAAAATAAGTATAGCAGTATAAAATAGAAGTCACGTACATAGACACAAGTGTTCAATATGTACATATGTACAATGTTCAATGCAAGTAGAAGTAACTGAGTTACCATACAATATACTATACAATATACTAATATACAATATACTATATAGTGCAAAGCAGAAATGGGATGAGGTACAATTTAGGTACAATTTACAGTAAGGTGTACTGAGGTATGGGTTGTAGTGCAAATTCTTTGCCAATAAATATAAAGTGTGTTTAGGTGTTCTAAAGTGTGTAAGTGGGTGCTGCAGTGAGTTGTTTGTTTAAAGTGAGTGTGTGCGTGTGGATGTGTGTGCTGTGAGTGCATTTGATGGTTGTTGTATAGTGTTATTGTTCGTTGAGCAACCTGATGGCCTGGGGATAGAAGCTTCTTCTGAGTCTTTCTGTGCTTGCCATGAGACTCCGGTATCGCTTGCCTGACCGCAGCAGTTCGATTATCCATTTCCTGATCAGCACACACGCGCGCGCGCACACACACACACACACAGGGCCCACGTTGATATCTCTGTGAAAAAAGCTCTGATTATCCCAAGACTGGTAAAATAGATTCCTTACCTCAGATCAGATGTTCTCCAAAAGATTATTCCAATTCCTGATCGCCATTCCAAATATCGATCGCGTTTATTGATCCAACGCTGGGTGGTCGAAACACCGATTCCACGCTGTTCTGATGGTCCACAATGAATCGGCTCGAGTTACATGCCTGAGAAGTAAAATGTGGAAGCAGGATTTTTTCATGCGTTTCATTCAATCCAATCCAAAGGGGTGCAGTACCAAACGGAGAGACGATAGGGGGCGGTATTTTCCCAATGGAGCTCAGAGATAGTTCCAGTGGTAACGGGAGACTAGATTGATGAAATATGAATGGAAATCAAAAAAAAAAAAAAAAAAAAACCTCTCGTTGTTGGCACTGAACGGTTGGCATGAACTAATGAGAAATCTCGTCGTTGGCACTCAAAGTGTTAATGTCTGCTTAGCAGTTTAGTGGTTATTCGTTACACGAATAACTTAAAGAGTCCCTATTATCTGCTTGTGACCCAAACACCCGCAGCCCTCACACATGGGCATTTGACCGAATGCATGTTTAGCTCTGTGTCGTCCACAGCATGAGTAAGTAACAGCAAAATGGATATAATTTTAGACTGTGACATTTGCGAGTGCTTAAAATATATCTTATATTATAGCTATGGGTCTAATAACGCCGTCGACTGTCAGTGAGTTGCTTCCAGTCAACATGCCCAAAACAGATTGTTTTTTCATCCGTACATTTCTGTTTTATACCGTTTTGAATAGAGTATGGTTTGGGTGCTTCTGAGTAATTCCAGGAAAAAGTGTAATCCAGTCATCACGTTGTAATTTTTCGCCTGATTATCTAATCATCCTGAAATCAACGCTAGATTATCATTATTATATCTGCTCGTGCATACATGAAATGGCCCTCGTAGCTGAACGCATGGCGGGCAATAACGAGTATACTTGTTCTTGGCAATTATTGTGTTAAGAGCCATATTAACTAGTTGATATACAGATTATTATTATGAATAATAAATACAATGTAATTAAGCTTAATTTAGTGATAATAATAATTATTATTAATAATTATTATTATTATTAATAATAATAAATCAAATGTAATTTAACCTCATTTAGTGATAATGCTGTGTCATGCTGCTTAGGACTATTGGTTTAATCACATTTGAATGGTTTCTCATCTCTTGAGAGGAAATGGCCAAATAGCTCTGGATAGTTTGACCCTGAGGGTCCCAATCACTTTGTGTCATGTTCAGGTGTAATTGCTGTGTGTGGACCTTGGAAATGAGGCCAGGTATTCAGTCGTGTTTCACGATAATGGTGTGTTTGAAAACAACACTGCAGGCCAGGAGGACAGAGAGATATGATTATGATGAGAAATTGAAGAAGGACAAAGACAGTTGTTGGCTGTGAGTCATCCCTTCATATCAGAGGGTCTGTATTGACGTAGAGTTGCATCCTTAGGCGCCTATACACTTAGGAGTCTCATGTCAATATTGTCCTTTGTAATATCCACTCAATTATTCATTCAAAAATAGATTTCCCCCCTGGCATGAAAAGACTAGCAGGGCATCTCTGTGTGTAAATAATCCCTCAAAGAATCAACAATAATTACCAATAAATTAACAATAAGTACCTCAGACCAAGAACCATAGAAGTCAGTTGTAAAGGTGCTACAGTATAGACAACATTTGTATTTAGAGTAATCATAATTATTTTTAATTAAATTTTTTAAACATCCACAGAGCTTTTAGAAAGGTGCAGAATAAAAATATTGCCTCCCCCACAAAAAAAGATATTGATTAATGAATATATAATTTTTTTTATGTATGGGTCCAGCATGAATATTGTTGTTTACATGTTGTGTGTATGTATCCCCTCCCTACTTCCCATTTCCCCATCAATGGCTGACGCTGGTGCTATAGTGCAACATCTAGTGGCTGAATGTTATCTATAGCACATTTGAAGTTATCAGAGGAACATGTTTTCAAACTTTATTATCTAAAGATGATAAGTTAGCGTGTTATGTTTACTCCTAGTTAAATACAGTAGTGGTTGAGTACTTTCAAAACTGGAAAATCGACTCAAAATATATTTCAAAATGGACTTATATGGCTCTTCAGTTCAAGGGTTCAATTGTATTCATCCAGCAACAGTGGCTTATGGATTCAAAATGTCACCCGCCAGTTCTGCAGTATTCTCTCGCAGACATCTTGGTTATTGTGATCAAATAAGAGGTGATGACGGCGGCTACGTGGCGTAGTGGGCAAGGCGCTCGCCACGAATGCGGAGACGCTGGGCTCGCCTGTTCGAGCCCATGCGCTCCACATTGCTTTCAGTTTAGCTGGTCGTTCATAATACACATTGGCCGTATGAGAGGGTGGGAAACTGATGGGTGGGGATCGGGCGTTGTGGACAGCGACTCCTACAGGTCGGTTGGTGCGCCTGCGCAGTAGAATCAGGAAGTGTCGGGGGCAGCGTGAGCCTCCCACGCGTTACTCCTCGCCACTGAGAGATCGAGCTGCGCAGGTGAAAAGATGCGACTGCTGTTACCTCAAGTACCGGAGGGGACTTGTGCTATGTATGACTTAGTCCACATTGCAGCCGGCTTGTGGGAGGCAAGAAACAGCGTTCGTGACAGGGGAGGGTTGAATTGGATGATACGAAATTGGGATGAGAGAAAATATAGAAAATGGGAGGTGATGACAATCGTGGCCAATGGGCATTGTCATTGCGCCATATTGGTTGGCATGACACGTCATGAGAATACATGTCTTTTTATAGCCAAGGTCGTTTTTAAAATATAATATAATGATTAGATAATATAGATTGGCTTCCTACCAAAATGGTTAGCAGAATTGACATAATTACTAGTAGCAGCCATAGCTACATACAATTTCTGCATTGTACTGTATAGTATATAGTATATTGTATTGTAACTCAGTTACTTTTCTACTCTTCATTGTACGTTGTATACATGTATATATTGAACACTTTTGTCTACGTACTTGACTTCTATTTTATACTTATCTATTTTTATCTAGCACAATCTCTGGAGCAAAACAGAAAGAAGCATTGTATATAAAAGTATTCTGTACTTCTGTATGACAACTAATAAAGAAACTTGAAATTTGAAACTTGAACTTGAGCTGACTAATATGGTGGTACAGTAAGTGTCTTTGCTAAGAATGTTTGCCAAGTGTTGCCATATAAAATCACATGGCATTTGATAGTATTCTCTTCTAATGCAGTGTTTTTCTACACAGTACAGTACATCCAATGTACTTGATGGGGGTGTACACAGAGTATTTGAAAGGACACAAGTGAAGGAGACGTACAACGTGCCACTGAAATTGCTTCAACTTCACGTCTGAAAGGAATATTGAATGTTGAATTGAATTGGGAATGTCAGCCTGTTAAAGGGGAACTATTTTACTATTTCTTTCACTATTTGGGCACTTTTACACAATTCCTGTGAGTCTATGGAACACCTCTGTAATATATATATTTTTTTTATACATTGTTTTGTATTTCTAATCAAGTCCTCAAAAACAGCATTTTTCTACCTCAACATCTCGAGCCGTTTTGAGCCTGGGCTCCTAAACCACTGCGCAGCGGCGTCGCCGCCTGAACATTAACATGCAGCAGTGTCTCTCTGACATCACATATCGCGCACATTTTCAAATGACTCAGTTCAGTGAGGGTGAATATTGTGAGAGGAGAATTGGAAGAATGCGCCAATATGAGAATTTTGAGACATAGATTATATTAATATAAGTTCACATAGCTAGGAAACAATGCTAAACACTCAAAAAGGCCATTTATAAGATAGTTCCCCTTTAAGATATTTTGGGAAGAAATAACCACACTATTATCAGGATTTTTGTATTTGACAATACCTGTAATGCCTTCTGTATTGCTGCTGAATGATGTCTCTCAGGTATCACACTCTGTACACATAAAGAGGCTAATCTTGTCCGGTACTACAGCTGCCAAAAAGCTAATAGCATCACGCTGGATTCAACCTGATAAAATGTGCCGGAGGGTATGGATTCTTACATATCTTGATGTGATTTACCTGGAGATATCTACCGCACGAATTCTAGGTATTAATGAAGCCAGCATAGAAATCTGGTTAGGGGTGGTGGAGAGGATAAAACATTATATGAACTATTAATCCTTGGTATCAAACGGAATAATGGATGTATTCAATGGGGGTCCGGTGGGGGGGGAAGAACGAGTAAGAGCATGTATGTGTTTTATAGTGGATTTCTACTGTAAAGGTTTGTATGTCATGTCAAAAAAAATAATAATAAAAAAAAAAACATTTGTAAAAAAAAAAAAAAAAAAAAAGGACACAAGTGAAGGAGACGTACAACGTGCCACTGAAATTGCTTCAACTTCACGTCTGAAAGGAATATTGAAGGCCGTGAGGAAAAAATCAATTGACAAGCTCCCACGCTGAAAACTTCCCCAGCCTTGACGAGAGGCTTGTAGAGGATGGTTCCACACAGAGGGCTGTTTTCTGTTTTCAATTATCTGTCTTGTTGCATCTAGATGTCGTAGGATGTTGCAGGGAGAATAACTGAGAATCACTGGGTTAACCCAGATAATAGAGGCACAGAATGTTCCATTCTCCATACTTCCATGCTCAGTGTACTTAAGACTGTGAATCAGAACGTTAGGCTGTAGGCTTCCTGGTAGCTGTTCTGTACATAATAGATGTTCTTAGAAGATTGGTTCTTGGCAGTGGAAGGTCAAAATTGTCTGCTAGATCTTGTGTTGTGTTTATGAACAGTATTAATCTACCTCTGCATGATGGAGACTGGATTACAGCTGTTGTGTAACTGAGGGGTTACAAAACCCTGACTGTATTAAAGATTGTGATAGATTAAACCACTGCTAGTTATGTACTTTAATTACTGGCCAGACAGTACATCAAATATAGATGGTGAACACCCACAAGAACACGGCATTGACAAAGAAATAGTATTTGAGGGTAATTTATTATTATTAGGCAACGTTAGGTTACAGAATGAGAATTAGGGTCACGCTTGTATGGCGAAGAATATACGTAAAGTCAGTCAATAGCATGAGTCACTAAGAATAGCAGGAATCCTACGATGGGTCTAAGTTGACACCACCTGTCGTATAGTAGCAACTATATAGGGCAACACTGGTACCGCCGGGAGACAATGGGTTCCCTCCGGGGGTGTAAGGCCTGGAGGGTAGAGGAATGTTCGGGTACTCCGTCTGATTCAATGAGGAATAAAGAGACTCCAGGTACAGGAGTCGGTCCTTGTAAACTCCCTTGATCAGCAGCAAAGTAATAATTGTAATCCAGATGCTCGACAGCATTGATGACAGCTAGCCAGCCCCGTCCACGAGGCCGGCCCGAGTTGTAATCCTCACGAGGTTGAATCCCAAACGATAGTGGAAATCAACGATGCTCTTCTCCGGGTACCACGTTCCAAATCAATATAATCCAACCAGTAATGGTTCTGCAATCACCGACGTTACTGCATTAAACTCTGACACTTTACTATTCTATTCGCACATGTTCTCAGCGCTCTGTTAGACGCACTGCTTCTCACTCCATTAGAATCACACTGAACTTGTCACACTGCTTGCTTAGACGAACTGAATGAACTACTGCTGTGCGCACCTGCGCCAGCATATATACTTAAGTGGTTATCTAGTGCCAAACCGCAGTCTTTGTCTGGTATCAATACGCTGTCTCCGGGCATGTTCTGACTTGCCCCAAACTCGCCCATTGCACCTGTCTGAGTGCGAGACTGCCTGGAGCCTAGGGCGCTATCCAATAAGGAGAGCGAATATTACTCTGGTTTGAACGTAGGTAAAGGGATATTCCGTGTATGTATATAAATAATATACAGAGTATATCAAACAATAAAGGTAGATTCTCAGTTTAATCTGGCCCTTCACAACAGCCGCCTCCTAATTAGTCCGCACCTAATTAGTTAAAGGAGACAGATTAATAGTCCAGTCAACTGCTCAATATCTGTTGTGAGGAGTAGGGCAATCTACAAAGTCAGTGGGTCATGATCGTCATCAGGGGAGTCAGGGAGCTCTGGCAACTCTATCAGCCTCGCCACGGGTCGGGTGTAAATCCGCCCTTGGACAATAACTTCTGCCGCTCTGACCTTCCCGTCGGCACCAGTGATCACTTTGCTTACGCGGCCGGCCGGCCACATAGCTCGGGGTAGTGACTGGTCCATGATCATAACGACTGTGTCCACCTTCAGGTGGTCCCTGTCCTTGACCCGCTTCTGACGGGCTGGAAGGGATGGTAGGTCGCTTAGGAGGAAGCGGGCCTGAGACTGGTTGATCTGTGCTTGGCTGTGTCTCCACATCCTCCGTCTGTTCCTCTTGTTCTTCCGGTGCCCCGTCTGAGGAGGGGCCGGGTCCGGCCACCCCCTCAAGAGGTAGCTTGGGGTGCTGGGTTCGAGGTCAGCTACGTCGTTTGGAGCGCAGCTGAGGGGGGTGGAGTTCGGAACTCCCTCTTCTTGGGCCCACTGTTCTCTCACAGGCCCCTCGTCTAATGTCAATAGCCTCTCAACGGGCTGTACGAGAGAGTGGCCTGTGTCGCTCACCTTTGTGTGCAGGCAGCGTGTAGACGTGGGTTGACTGTCAAGTCCGTAGAGGGGGCCCTGGAGCGTCCACCCCAGTCGGGTCTGAACCGCGACTGGGCATCCTTTAGGTCCGATGTGGGCCGCCTCGATTGGGACAAGGAGGTCCGCGCGGTCGGAGCCTATGAGCAGGGTCGGTGTGGCTCCGTCGATGAGCGGTATAGGTAGTCTGCGTAGGTGCGCGTACTTCGCCATCAGCTGTGGGATGGGGTAGTTGTAGCTTGACAGGCCTATGTCATGGCCTGTAAATGCCTTAGTAATGCTGTACCGCTGCTATCGTGAATGAGATGTTCTTGCCCTTTATGGTTTTCAGGTCTCGCTGAATAGTACGGATTGTCATTGTTTCTTTAGTACCCCGCAGGCCCAACTGAGCTGCGGCGGAAGCGAGGAGGAGAGTCTTTTCAGACCCATCATCTAGGACGGCGTAAGTGTCCATGACCTTGTCCTCGTAGCTTAGGAGCACTCTGACCACTTTGATGAGCACTCAGGGGCTCCCACTGGTCGCAGGGTCTATGTACATGACGTTCACTCTCGAGCTGCTTGGGGGTACGGGTTTCTTCTGGTTGCTGTCGTGTAGGACCTCCAAGTGGGCGCCGTCGCACTTGCTGCATCTTTTCTTTAGGCGGCACTCAGCTGCCATATGGCTGCGCGCACAGCGGAAGCAGTGGCGGTTGGCTTTGATCCACTGACTCACCTCGTCAGCGTTCAGCTTCTTGAAGGTGTCACATTGAGACAGCCAATGTTCATTTTCACAGTACTGGCATACAATCTTCCACTTCCCCTTGGTCTGGGGGGTGCTGTGGTTCTTGTGCTGCGGTACTGACTCGGCCTGGTGCATAACTGTCACTGACTGGCGGTTGTCATTGAACCTCCACGGTCCATCTCTAGGGTCAGAGCTGGTCCACACGAATGTGTCCAGTCGTAGACTGCTGACCTCCCTGGCGAGGAAATCAGCTAGGTCTAGGAGGGATGGTTCTGGGCCGTTGGGGTCACGGTGGTCTCTCTGCCGCCGAAAACGCTCTTGACGGGCTGGAGGGAGCTTCTCCAGTATCCGCTCCACGTTAGAATTTGCATACAGTTCATGTCTCCCCTTCTCCTTTTGGGACCCCAGCATCCCCACGAGGGATTGTACCTTGATAGAGAGGTCATCCAGTGCTCTATTGTCTTTGGCTGGGGGGAGGCGGTCGATCTCTCGTATTTCTTGGATCACGTAATCCCATATGCGTCCATAGCGCGCGTCGAGGGCCACCAGAGCTGCGGAGTATGGGGTGCTTGAGTTGGAATATGCCAGCGCTATGTTATGTGCTCTGGGCACCTTGAGATGCTTGAGGAGGATGGCATATTTGTACGACTCGTCGTGGACATCGGACATCATAGTCTCCAAACACATGCGTAATTCCGTGTACTGTGCTCTGTCCTCGCGCGTAAAGTCTGGGAACGTCGGTGCGCCAAGGTAAGATGCCATGGATGGCTGGGACACCGATGAGCGTAGGGGGAGAGGCCTCCTGGGCGAGTCTCCCCGTACGTGGGGTCGTGGGTTAGTGCTGGGTGGGTACCAGAGGCCGGGCCCCCAGGTGCTGCTCCTCGGTGCTGACTGTGTATTAAACTCAACCTTGGTTTGGGTCGGGGGTTCGTAACGCAGTGGCTCGGGGCTGGGGTCGGGGCTGTACTGGGCCTCCTGGTCCAAAGTAGGTTCGTGCTGGTGGGCTTGATATCCCTCCTCTTCCTCCGCTAGGTCTTGGAGTCTTCTAGTTAGTTTCTCGGCGACGTAGGCGGGATCTTCCCAGTTGCTGGGTCCCGTATAGACTGGTCGGGGAAGGGGCTCGGCGACGTAGGCAGGTTCTTCCTGCTGGCTGGGTCCCGTGTAGTCTGGTCGGGGAGAGGGCTCGGCGACGTGAACAGGTTCTTCCTGCTGGCTGGGTCCCGTGTAGATGTGTCGGGGAGGGGAAGGTGCCCTCGACCCGTGTCGTGATGATCTCCGGGAGCTCCGCGTGGAGGAGTGGGGGGTAGCCCTCTGGATCAATTGTTCTATCATCTGCGCCTGCAGGCGGTCCCGCTCCGCTTCGCGCTGTGCATTGGCGGCGTCGCGCTGTGCATTGGCGCGGTCTCGTTCCGCCTCGCGCTGTGCATTGGCGGCGTCGCGCTGAGCATCGCGTTGCGCGTTGGTACGGTCTTGCTGAATGGTTTCTTCAGCCTGGAGGCGCCTCTCTTCCAATCTGATGGTCATCGCCGCGTCAGCCTGGAGGCGACTCTCTTCCATTCGGAGGCGTTCTCTTTCTAGTGCAGAATGTTCGCGCTCACTCTGTTGTTGCGCTTGGCGGCGCTCTCGTTCCACTGCAGAGTGTTCGCGCTCACTAAGTGCTTGCGCCTGGAGGCGCTCTCGTTCCGCTGCAGAGTGTTCGCGCTCACTAAGGGCTTGTGCTTGGAGTTGGTCGCGCTCACCCTGGAGTCGGTCTCTTTCGGTTGAAGCTGTCAGCGTGGCGATCAAGGCTTGCGCCAGTCTCTGGTCCGCCTCGCTGGGGGATGACACTGACGGAGGTGATCGGGCGCAGACAGGGCTTGGTGGAGACCTGTTCTCCTGGCGCGCTCCGAGGTCTATCCCCTGAGCGCGGTACTCTTCTCTTGGTTGCGTGCCGAGGTCTGTCTCGGGTACGCGCTCTTGGGTTGGTTGGGCGCCGGGGTCTATCCCTGGAGCGCTTTCTTTATCCTGGAGCGCTCCGGGGTCTATCCCGGTGACGCTGTCTGGAGGTATAGTCACGTCATGTCCTGCTTGGTCCCCCCCGTGAGCTAAGTCAGTTTTGTTTGAACCCACTGGGTTCTCTACTGGCAGGGTCGCCAAGTCGATAGGATTGGACATGCTTAGACTATCCGATTTATCTGTATTTAACGTCTGTTTAGATAAGCTAGGGGGTAGAACGAAAGCGAATTCCTCCAGATATGGAGGTAGCTGACATTTGCGCTGCGGGCGTTCTAGCTTAGGGGAGCCGCTTGGGGAGTGTTCACCGCTGGCCATGTCAATATTAATATTATATTAAATATTACACTGATACCCTCCGGCTCGAAGGACCAATTGTAACTGAGGGGTTACAAAACCCTGACTGTATTAAAGATTGTGATAGATTAAACCACTGCTAGTTATGTACTTTAATTACTGGCCAGACAGTACATCAAATATAGATGGTGAACACCCACAAGAACACGGCATTGACAAAGAAATAGTATTTGAGGGTAATTTATTATTATTAGGCAACGTTAGGTTACAGAATGAGAATTAGGGTCACGCTTGTATGGCGAAGAATATACGTAAAGTCAGTCAATAGCATGAGTCACTAAGAATAGCAGGAATCCTACGATGGGTCTAAGTTGACACCACCTGTCGTATAGTAGCAACTATATAGGGCAACACTGGTACCACCGGGAGACAATGGGTTCCCTCCGGGGGTGTAAGGCCTGGAGGGTAGAGGAATGTTCGGGTACTCCGTCTGATTCAATGAGGAATAAAGAGACTCCAGGTACAGGAGTCGGTCCTTGTAAACTCCCTTGATCAGCAGCAAAGTAATAATTGTAATCCAGATGCTCGACAGCATTGATGACAGCTAGCCAGCCCCGTCCACGAGGCCGGCCCGAGTTGTAATCCTCACGAGGTTGAATCCCAAACGATAGTGGAAATCAACGATGCTCTTCTCCGGGTACCACGTTCCAAATCAATATAATCCAACCAGTAATGGTTCTGCAATCACCGACGTTACTGCATTAAACTCTGACACTTTACTATTCTATTCGCACATGTTCTCAGCGCTCTGTTAGACGCACTGCTTCTCACTCCATTAGAATCACACTGAACTTGTCACACTGCTTGCTTAGACGAACTGAGTGAACTACTGCTGTGCGCACCTGCGCCAGCATATATACTTAAGTGGTTATCTAGTGCCAAACCGCAGTCTTTGTCTGGTATCAATACGCTGTCTCCGGGCATGTTCTGACTTGCCCCAAACTCGCCCATTGCACCTGTCTGAGTGCGAGACTGCCTGGAGCCTAGGGCGCTATCCAATAAGGAGAGCGAATATTACTCTGGTTTGAACGTAGGTAAAGGGATATTCCGTGTATGTATATAAATAATATACAGAGTATATCAAACAATAAAGGTAGATTCTCAGTTTAATCTGGCCCTTCACAACATGTTGTCTTTACCTAAATTATCTCCCGTGCTCTCTCTCTCTTCTCTTTTTCTCTCGGTCTCTGTCTCTCTTCTCCTTCTCTTTCTCTCTCTCTCTCCATCTCATTAGCACTTGAGTGTCTATCATGTGTGTCATGACTGGATAGAGATGCACTCAGAGATGCAGATGCAGTCACGAAGCAGGCAGGCAATAAAAAACTTCAACAGCATCTTTTGAAGTTGGAAGGAGATGTACACCAGGATAACAATGTACTCCGCCATGCATCGGCTAATAGTGATCTGCCAATCAAGTTCAAGTTTCTTTATTAGTTGTCATACAGAAATACAGAATACTATTATACAAAATGCTTCTTTCTGTTATGCTCCAGACTGTGCTAGACAAAAATAGATAAGTATAAAATAAAATAAAATAAGTATAACAAGTATAAAATAGAAGTCACGTACGTAGGCACAAGTGTTCAGTATGTACATATGTACAATGTTCAATGCAGAGTAGAAGTAACTGAGTTACCATACAATATACTATAGAATATACTAATATACAATATACTATATAGTGCAAAGCAGAAATGGAATGAGGTACAATTTAGGTACAATTTACAGTAAGGTGTAATGAGGTATGGGTTGTAGTGCAAATTCTTTACCAATAAATATAAAGTGTGTTTAAAGTGTGTAAAGTGGGTGCTGCAGTGAGTTGTTTGTTTAAAGTGAGTGTGTGTGTGTGTGGATGTGTGTGCTGTGAGTGCATTTGATGGTTGTTACATAGTGTTATTGTTCGTTGAGCATCCTGATGGCCTGGGGATAGAAGCTTCTTCTGAGTCTTTCTGTGCTTGCCATGAGACTCCGGTATCGCTTGCCTGACCGCAGCAGTTCAAAGAGGCAGTTGTTTGGGTGGCTGGAGTCTTTGATAATTCTCTTAGCCTTACCCATGCACCGCTTGTTGTAAATGTTCTGGAGAGTGGGAAGCCCCCCCTCCAATCACGCAGGCTTTGTCTTTTGAAAACTAATTACAGTAAAGCAAAACATAAATCTTCTTTATGTTCGGTCCATGATGCTCCTGACAAATGCCAAACATGTGAGGTGTTTTGTGTCACACCCTTCCTGCGTCATCCTGCCTCATCCAAATATGTCTTTCTCTGGAATTACTAGAAATCTCAAACTATACACGTATTCAAACCGGTATAAAACGGAAATGTACCGATGAAAAAACTATCCGTTTCGTACATGTTGACTGGAAGCAACTCATTGACGATCACTGTGTTATTTAGATCTATTGCTATTATATTTGATATGTTTTATGCACTCGCAAATAAGTCCTATTCTCCATTGGCTATAGCGTTGGCACGGAAGGGCCATCAGCAGAGGGCACTGTTGGCCCGGAATGAGTTAACAACTCCTTATACTTTGAGATAAAGCTCTCTTATAACTCCACAGTGGGGATATTCACTTTGAATATAAAATGTGATATCAGTCACACTTTAACTCATTGAACGCCAAAAATTAGTATACTCGTTGTTCCCAGCCAACCGCTCGCAGCCAAAAACATAAATACTATTTTTTTTTTATTATTATTATTATTATACTAAACAGTCAGCTGGACCTTCTTGTGTGATCCTGGTCATCGGTGTATTTAGACCACTATCAGTAGGGCACGTGCCCTACTGATGATCATCTGTGCCCCACTGATACAACATTTTTTTTTTTTATTTTCCCTTTTTTAACATGATCAAATGATCATTTAACATGATCAAATAATTATTATAATATTTTTTACTTCGCTTTGAAATATTATAGTGAAATATTTTACACTGCATTTATCTTGTTGAAATCCTCCAACAGGCTCTTTTTTGTAAGTTGACTGGTTTGCACACCAATAATACAGTGCAATAATAGAATAGTAGAATAGATAGTAAAATTATGCAATAGAATGGCCAGAGTAAAATAGTGCTACAGTACAATCAACAGCGGGGTGTATTAGAAGGCTATGGTGAAGAGGTACGTTTTTAGCTTATTTCTGAAAATATTAAGAGATCTAGCTTCCCTAATGTCCATAGGTAGTGTGTTCCATAACTTTGGTGCATAGTTAGCAAAGGCTGCATCCCTGATTTTCTTTAGACTGTGGCTTGGAACCTTCAATAGACCAGTAGTAGATGATCGCAATGTTTATACTTTGTATATAAGGAGGAGGACCTTGAAATCAATTCTAAATGTTACCAGAAGCCAGTGTAGGTTACTTACTTGTAACTTCGGGTTTGATCCAAGGAGTAAGTTGCCCCATATTGCTCTGTAACATTTCTCTTTTTGTTACGCAACGACACAAGAGAGTAGGATTCAGAGTTGCCAAAAACAAGGGCTTGTTTATTAAGACTAAATAAACAGCACAGACTGAGAAGAGTTCAAACAAAGACTGGAATACAAGCAAGGATGAATGTTGCTGCTCTGCAGCTTCTCCCGGGATGGTAGTCAGGGGAAGCAGACGCTGACGTCAGAGCCGCTCTGCAGACTTCTCTCGGCAGAATCTCCGAGGTGGTTGCGGGACCGAGAGAGAGAGAGGGAGCGAGTTAACTCAGAGTGCAGGTGGAACAGAGCAGGTGAACAGGAGAGGTGACTTGTACCCGAAAACAGAGTTATCCCAGTGACTGAATCTTCGGTGTAAATACACACTGTGAGTAACGTTCCAAACACAATCCCAAGTGATAGATATCTTCGGTGCAAAATAAACACTGTGAGCGAAGTCCCAAAATACAAATCCAATGTGATAATATCTTCGGTGTGTAAACACACAGTGGGAGATGTTAGGCCAAAATATTATCCCAATGAAACAATCCAAAAAAGGCTAAACGCTGGGTGAGTGACTGTCTGATAAAAAGCTGGAAATCTTCAGTGTTATATAAACACACGAAAAACGGAATTGGATCAAAGACAGTCATAAAAAACTCACCCAGGCGTTGTGCGTAAAGAGCGTTGGAACAGAATGGAGCGAGCGCGTCGCCTCGGGGAAAGGGTGTCCAAGAGGAATGCTTCTTGAATATCCTGGAGGCAAAGCACAGGGAAACAACAGCAGGCAGCAGGAACGGCGAATGCAACTGAAATATCAAAACGATCCAACAAAACTTGAATGGGGAAACGGGGTATAAATAATACGGGAATGCTTAATTGACAAGCAGTGACAGCTGAGGGATGTGATTGATAAGCGTGTGGACGGGGGAGAACCAATCAACGACGTCTCTGGGAAGAAGCGTGTGAATAGGGGAATGAAATGATTAACAGAAAACAAATGGAAAAGAGCGAGTAGGCTTAAAGGAACAGAGCGAGTAAGTGAGCAAAGGACAAAAACCTCACAGTACCCCCTCCTCCACGGGAGCCACCCGGCGACCAGGCCGACCCGGCTCGTCAGGATGGGCACGATGGAAGTCAGTGATCAAGCCGGGATCCACGATGAGCTGCCGGGAGACCCAGCTACGCTCCTCAGGGCCGTAACCCTCCCAGTCCACCAGGTATTGGAACCCCCGGCCCCACCGACGTACGCCCATCAACCGGCGGACCTGCCACTGGGGGTGACCATCCACCAACACGGGAGGCGGAGGATCAGGAGCTGGAGGCATAAGGGGACTGAGGGAGACGGGCTTAACCCGGGAGACATGGAACACAGGGTGAATGTGCATGGACGCAGGAAGTTTCAGGCGCAGGGCCGCCGGACTGAGTACCTTCAGGACCTCGAAAGATCCGACGAAACGGGGGTTGAGCTTCTTGGCCGAGGACCGAAGCGGGAGGTCCCTTGCGGAGAGCCACACCCTCTGCCCAGGGAGGTAAGTCGGCGCAGGAACCCGGCGCCGGTCGGCACCACGACAGGCGCGCTCAGATGTCCGGAGCAGCGCGGTCCTGGTGATCTCCCAAACTCGTCGGCAGCGGTCGAGGTGGTCCTGCACGGAGGGAACTGCCACTTCCGCCTCCTGTGCGGGGAAAAGAGGGGGTTGGTAGCCCAGGGAAACCTCAAATGGTGAGAGGCCGGTGGCGGAACTGACCATTGAATTGATGGAGTATTCAACCCAGGGAAGGAAACGGCTCCAGGATGCCGGTCTCTCGGCTGCCACACACCGAAGAGCAGACTCCACGCTCTGGTTCATCCTCTCCGTCTGTCCGTTAGTAAGGGGATGATAACCAGAGGAAAGACTGACCGTCGCCCCCAATCCCTTGCAAAAGGCCCGCCATACCTGGGAGGTGAACTGGGGCCCCCGGTCAGAGACGATGTCCTGGGGAAACCCATGAAGGCGGAACACGTGGTGAGTCAGGAGGTCCGCCGTCTCGGCCGCCGAGGGAAGCTTGGAAAGGGCCACGAGGTGAACCCCCTTGCTGAATCGATCCACCACGGTCAGAAGGCAAGTGTTCCCCTGGGAGGAGGGAAGACCTGTGATGAAGTCTAGCGCCACATGTGACCAGGGACGGCTTGGAACGGGAAGTGGCTGTAAGAGCCCGGAGGGTGCCTGGTGTGAGGCCTTGCTGCGGGCACAGACCGCGCAGGCCAATACGAACTCCTTGACGTCGTTCCGCATGGTGGGCCACCAGAAACGACGAGCCAGGAAGGAGAACGTGCGATGGACGCCAGGGTGGCAGGCGAACCGGCTGGTATGGCCCCAAAGCAGCACCCGGGACCGGACAGAGTCGGGGACGAAGAGACGATGAATCGGAACGTTGCTTGGAGCACGCTGGAAGCGTAGGGCACGTCTAACCACACCCTCGATGCCCAAGGTGATGGCTCCAACCACTCGGGCCTCTGGGAGGATGGGAGTCGGGTCCTCAGAGGGTGGAGCCCCCTTGGAGTGTAACCGGGACAGGGAGTCGGCCTTCGTGTTGCGGGAACCGGGGCGGAAGGTCAGCGAGAAGTCGAACCGACTGAGGAAACTGGCCCATCTCGCCTGCCGACCGTTGAGGCGCCTGGAAGCGCGGATGAACGTCAGGTTCTTGTGGTCCGTCCAGATGGTAAAAGGCTCCTCGGCCCCCTCTAGCCAATGACGCCACTCCTCCAACGCAGCCACGACCGCCAGCAGCTCCCGATTGCCGGTGTCGTAGTTCCTCTCGGCAGGGAGGAAACGACGCGAGTAGAAGGCGCAAGGATGTACCTTCTGGTCCGAAAGAGAACGTTGGGATAGGACAGCGCCCAGTCCTGTATCCGAGGCGTCCACCTCCACAATGAACTGTCTCTTGGGGTCAGGGTGGAGCAGGATAGGGGCGGAAGTGAACCTCTTCTTGAGGGAGCGGAACGCAGCACATGCCGCTGGGGACCAGTCGAACGGCAGAGCGGGGGAGGTCAGCTTGGTAAGTGGCTCCGCCACTTGACTGTAGTTCCGGATGAACCTTCGGTAGAAGTTGGCGAACCCGAGGAAACTCTGTAACTCCTTCCGAGTGGTGGGTTCAGGCCAATCCTCCACAGCTTGGATCTTGCGAGGATCCGCTCGGGTCAAGCCCTTCTCAACGATGAAGCCCAGGTAGTCGACGGAGTCGGAGTGGAAACGGCACTTCTCCGCCTTGACGAAGAGCCGATTGTGGAGGAGGCGCTCCAGCACACGGCGGACATGCTGGATGTGTTCCTCGAGGGTCCTGGAGAAGATGAGGATGTCGTCCAGGTACACCACCACGAACACCTCCAGCATGTCACGAAGGACGTCGTTCATGAGTGCCTGGAATACCGCCGGGGCGTTGGTGAGGCCGAACGGCATCACTAGGTACTCGTAGTGGCCCCTGGGGGTCTTGAAGGCGGTCTTCCATTCATCGCCCTCACGGATACGGACAAGATGGTAGGCACTCCGGAGGTCCAGCTTGGTGAAGACGGAGGCCTGGGTCAGTGGCTCGAAGGTGGAGTTCATGAGAGGTAGAGGGTACTTGTTCTTGATGGTGATCTCGTTGAGCTGGCGATAGTCGATGCAGGGTCGCAGGTCCCCATCCTTCTTACCAACAAAGAAGAAACCGGCCGCCACCGGGGAGGAGGAAGGCCGAATGAGTCCTGCTTCCAATGACTCAGAGATGTAGAGATCCATCGCCTTCTTCTCCGGAACGGTCAGACTGTAGAGGCGGCTGCCGGGAAGGGGAGCCCCTTGGCGGAGGTCGATGGCGCAGTCATAGGGGCGGTGAGGTGGAAGGGCCTGAGCCCTGGATTTACTGAAAACCTCCAAGAGGTCGTGGTACTCGGGAGGTATGGACGAGAGGTCCGGAGGCGACTCACCAGCGGGCCTCCGGGGCGGGGGACAGGACGCCGCCTGCAGACACAGGGCGTGACAGGAGGAGCTCCAGCCCTTGATGGTACCGGAGGACCAGGCGGTGTGGGGCTCGTGCAGCGCGAGCCAGGGCCTACCCAGGACCACCGGGACAAGGGGGGATTGGGTGATGAGGAACTGGATTCTCTCGACGTGGTTCCCAGCGATGGTCAGCACGACTGGGCCGGTGCGTTGAGAGATGTCGGCCAGGCGGTGTTGGTCCAACGAAAAGATCTCCAAGGGCCTCACAAGGTCCTCAAGTGGAATGTTGGCTCGGGTAGCAAACTCGAAGTCGAGGAAATTTTCATCTGCCCCAGAGTCGATGAGGGCCTCCACCGTGGCTCGTTGGTCCCCCCAGGCCAGGGTGACGCTCATCAGATGGTCAGGTGTCCCTCCCTTCCGCAGTAGAGGCAGAGACCGGACCTGAGCCTTGCCTCACGCTCCGCCTGGCTCAGATAAGAGCGTCCCAGCTGCATGGGTTCCTCCTCGCGAACCGAACGGGAGGACCCGCTACCACCAGTTGTGTTGAGGACAAGGCGTCCAGGAGTGACGTCATGCGTCCGGGGAATCCGGGGTACCTCAGGAGGTAACAGTCGGGTCCTCTCGCGCCTTCTCTCCTGGAGGCGTCCGTCGATGCGGATGACGAGGCTAAACAGGTCCTCGAGGGAGTCGGGCACCTCCCGGGTAGCGAGCTGGTCCCGGACTGCGTCACTGAGCCCCCTCAAGAAGGTTAGGCGAAGTGCAGGGTCGTTCCATCCACTCTCCACCGCCGCCAGTTGAAACTCCAGGACGTAGTCAATTACCCTGCCGCTCCCCTGTCGGAAGGTCCCCAACCGGGCTCCAGGGTCCAGACCTCGGGCTGGATGGTGGAACACTCTGCGGAGTTCCGCCACGAAGTCTGGATAGGAGAAAACAAAATCTGCATCCATTGCCCAGGAGGAAGTGACCCACTGGGCAGCATGGCCTGAAAGCAAGTTCGTCATATAGGCCACTTGGGACCCTCTAGCAGTAAAACGGCTTGGTTGATGACGGAAAACCAACTCACATTGCATGATGAATGTGGCACACTCCTCGGGATTGCCGTCGAACAGCCGTGGGACGGAGAGACGGGGTTCCCGAGGTGCGGGATCTGCTGGGGCTGCGGGGAATGCTCCTGAAGGATGTGAGGGAAGTAAAGCATTAACGGTGTCGCTCAGCGAATACCAGATTGTTGTCCCGCCAGAGCGGCCAGTGACCCTTGAATAGGCAGGACCTGTTCCCTGAGATCCTGCACCGCAGCCGCAGCCCTCTCTAGTTGGTGGCTGTGATCCTTGGTCAACTCGACTTGAATAGCAAGTGCGGTTCTGACCCTCTCTGTGTCGGCTGGGGTCGTCATTTTGGTTGGATCGTAATGTTATGGTTTGACACCGACCCCAAACGCAACGACACAAGAGAGTAGGATTCAGAGTTGCCAAAAACAAGGGCTTGTTTATTAAGACTAAATAAACAGCACAGACTGAGAAGAGTTCAAACAAAGACTGGAATACAAGCAAGGATGAATGTTGCTGCTCTGCAGCTTCTCCCGGGATGGTAGTCAGGGGAAGCAGACGCTGACGTCAGAGCCGCTCTGCAGACTTCTCTCGGCAGAATCTCCGAGGTGGTTGCGGGACCGAGAGAGAGAGAGGGAGCGAGTTAACTCAGAGTGCAGGTGGAACAGAGCAGGTGAACAGGAGAGGTGACTTGTACCCGAAAACAGAGTTATCCCAGTGACTGAATCTTCGGTGTAAATACACACTGTGAGTAACGTTCCAAACACAATCCCAAGTGATAGATATCTTCGGTGCAAAATAAACACTGTGAGCGAAGTCCCAAAATACAAATCCAATGTGATAATATCTTCGGTGTGTAAACACACAGTGGGAGATGTTAGGCCAAAATATTATCCCAATGAAACAATCCAAAAAAGGCTAAACGCTGGGTGAGTGACTGTCTGATAAAAAGCTGGAAATCTTCAGTGTTATATAAACACACGAAAAACGGAATTGGATCAAAGACAGTCATAAAAAACTCACCCAGGCGTTGTGCGTAAAGAGCGTTGGAACAGAATGGAGCGAGCGCGTCGCCTCGGGGAAAGGGTGTCCAAGAGGAATGCTTCTTGAATATCCTGGAGGCAAAGCACAGGGAAACAACAGCAGGCAGCAGGAATGGCGAATGCAACTGAAATATCAAAACGATCCAACAAAACTTGAATGGGGAAACGGGGTATAAATAATACGGGAATGCTTAATTGACAAGCAGTGACAGCTGAGGGATGTGATTGATAAGCGTGTGGACGGGGGAGAACCAATCAACGACGTCTCTGGGAAGAAGCGTGTGAATAGGGGAATGAAATGATTAACAGAAAACAAATGGAAAAGAGCGAGTAGGCTTAAAGGAACAGAGCGAGTAAGTGAGCAAAGGACAAAAACCTCACACTTTGAATGAAACAAAAATGTAAACACTGACCTCGACGTTAGAAAAAGTAGCACTGGTGACATGAAATCACTGTGCCCAGACAGGAGTGGTTAGGCACAGTATATCTGCTTAGAAAACAGAAATGTCTAATTCAATTATTTGTGGTAAATACACAGGTCACAACATGTTTACAGGAACGTTTTGGAGTTGTATTTGGAGTGTATTTCGTGACTGTTGGGAACTAGGCTGGGAAGTAGGCTACTGGAAGAACCAACTTCCAGTGACTGACGCTAAGCTAGGCTAACAGTGCGGACATTCCCTAAGCCTAATGCATGCACAGAGATGAAAAAGGTATGTATCTTCTTGTCTAACTCCAGGGAAGATGGCAAATAAGATAATTTCCCAAAATGTTGGAGTTTTCCTTTAATGTTCGCTATCAATAACGTTAGCTAATTGGCTAGTTTCCCCCAATGATGAACAATGACACAAGTTGTGATATTTAACTAGCTATGTATGTGCATTAAAATTCACTAACGTTAAAATAGTGTTATAACGTTAACTGTTCGCTCAAATAACGTTAGTTTGGAGAAGGGATGTGTGACTGACTATTACAGATCATAATAGCTATGATATCGTTAACGAAGTGTGAGTAGGGAAACGTTGATGTAGTCAGAGTGTAGCGGGAACGATACAGAGAGGCAGCACTTAATTTGCGTGTAACGTTAGTCAATAACAATATCATAACTTGTGTCATTGTTCATGGGGGAAAACTGGCTAACATTATAGACAGCGAACATTAACTAACGTTTGCAATCAAAGCTAACGTTATCCAGTTGACATTACAGATCATAATAGCTATGATAACGTTAACGAAGTGAGAGTAGGGAAACGGTGCATCGGGGAAATCCCTCCGGCAGTCACATCTTGTTACGGGACTCCAGACAAACACTATAGTGCATTTGGATCGCTTTCTAAACCTTATAATCGATATAATTTCGGCGTTTATTGCGCCATACAAACCGGAAATGGATGTAGGAGATCGGCGTCAAATAATTGGGATCTTTCTCCTCCAGTCTCATCGGCGCATGGTAAGAGGACACTAACGATATTTTCAGCCCGATTGTTTATTCATTTCACTGCAAACCATCTGATCAACGTATCAACCCATAGTAAATAAAGCCGTTACTGACGATCAAGGAATTATAAACGACCTCCCCCTTTCCTTGATGAAGCATAATGTATACCGATCATATACATTTGAATTTTTTAATATAGCGTGTATAGGAAAGAAACGCCAATCGATAATCTAAATATGCTTCCGGGCCTATGACTACTGTTTTTGGAATTACAGCAGAAAATATTAAAAACATACTTATATTCTCGACGCTAGTAACACAACAATGTATGAATGAAAAAATATAACGTTCCCACATCCTGAACGATAGATAATCGATGTTGAAGGGGCCATAGTAATGTCAATATAGCAATACAATTTAAAAAGTTATAGCCCTGTAAAGAAGGTAAACATCTCCATAGGCTTTCAACGGTGGCAGACTGGCTATATTGATGGATATAACCCATGGCGCCCAATGTGTTAAAGTGCTACCACCTACAACATTTTAAATGGGCTTGCACCGCTCTATCTGATCTCATCTCTCAATACTTGCCCGCTCGTGCTCTGCGCTCACAAAATGCGGGGCTTCTATCGATTCCTAGGGTTAAAAAGAAATCCGCTGGCCACAGAGCCTTTGTCTACCGCGCTCCCTACCTGTGGAACAAATTACCTGCCGTCGTCAGGGGTGCCTGCTCTGTCGAAGCTTTTAAATCCCTGCTTAAAACCCATCTTTTCTCTCTCTCCTTCAACCTACCCTGATCTCACCTGGTCAGGGACTGACCCTTAGATTAATCTGTCTAGTTTAGTTAGGATGTCTATTTGCTCCCAACCTTTTTAACCTCTGTCTCAACCGGTCCCATGGAACAGCTTCATACCGCCTTCTGTCTGGCCTGCAGTGCTGAACCTTCTGAGTGGCTTCTCCTGACCCCCGGGGCATACGGCCCTGAGCTATTGTCTTGTATCTCATCCTGTATCCATATGCCTGCAGTAGTTCTATCTATTACCCAATTTCACAATTTTCTTATATACTATGATTCTACTGTCACCATGCATGCATATGCTCACTACATGTATTTATTGCTCCATCTCCGCCCACTACAAACATGGGAACTCTCTAACCCCTGTCCCAACCCCCCCCCCCCCCCATCTCTCTGAGTGGTTGTCTCGTAGTGCTGACCAAGGTGGTGGATGTCTCGGGGTCTTGGCCAAGATTGCAGTGACTGTTCTACGTGCACCACCGAGGCCATGGATCAGCTTCTTACCGTCTTCTAGGGCTGCGCCCGACTAAGGATTTGGATAGTCGACTATGATTGGCCAAAATGTGCCGTTAGTCGACTATTAGTCGACAAAAAAATAAAGGAAAAAGGAATAATATTTTTATTTAAAAAAAAATGTATCATTCCATTTGGGCTGTGGGGGGTGCTTAATTTCTGAAGGAGTCGACTGAAGGCTTCTTGTCCTCTGCAAAAGCATGCAATTGGTCCACTGATGGATACATCTTGATATTTGTCTAGTCTAGTGTGTTCATTAGATAGGTGAAATCCTCTTTCAGTGCCTCTGTGCCTGTTTTCATAGGCAGTTAGCCTCTGGTATGCGTGCCATTAGCGTTAGCCACACTTCTAGGCCTATTTTCTTTTGGAAAGAATGATAATTATTTTATTTATAATAAAAAAAAAATTACTAAGAGGTTGGCAGTCGACTACGGCTCCTTTCGACGATTACTCGACTAATAGGGGGCAGCCCTACCGTCTTGTGTCTGTGGTCTGTCAACGTGGAGTTCATTGCTGGGTTAAGTACTTCTATTCTATTCACATAATATGCTTACTACATATCTATTGCTATGTCCGCCCATCACAATCACGCGAACTGTCTAACGCCTGTCCCGTCTCCCTGTCTCCCTGTGTGTGGCTGTCTCGGAGTGATGATCGGAGTGTTGGACGTCCCGTGATGATGACCGGGAGGATGCGACCCTCTCTGCGCCGCCCCCTTTGCCTCAAATAGATCTGTTTCTCTCCTCCACATTGCCTGTGGTGCATTTTTTCCTATTGCTAGGTTTTAGTGAGTTTTTCCTTACCTTTGCGTGGGCGTGGGGTATGTCTGGGAGTTTTGCATTTATTTTGCATTTATTAAACAAAAATTGGACTTTATGGTGTTTTTGTTTTGTTCTTGACTTATTGTGATGTTTCTTCTTGACTCGTTTAATTAAAGAAGACGTGTCCAGCCCATGGGGACATTAACGTGTGTTGTCGGGCCTTACAAATACATTTGATTTGATTTGATTTACATGACCGGCACTTCGACCCGGGAGTGTTAGGAGAACGCTCCCCTGTACTCTGTACTGAGATTAATACAGGAAAAGGTATACATTGGGGGCTCGAGTCCGGGATATGAAAATAAATCCTGATTTCATCTATGAGTTGTAAACTATATAGAAACGTGAAGTTAGCTCATGCTACTGGAAAACGGATGCACGAGGCAATCTCGTCATTAAATTAACTGAGTTAAAAATGATGTCGGCCCTGTGAGGTTTTGCCCGCTGCTCACCACCTTTTCTCTGTTTTCTTTAAGCCTACTGTTAGAAATTCCCTTCTCACTCACTCTCTCTAGCCCCCACCCTCTCGTTCTTTACTCTCGTTTACTCTCAGTGGCCACACCTGGACTATTATCAATTACCTCTCGCACCTGTGGTGGCAGGCTAATTAGTTCCCCTGTGGGCTTTAAATACGAGGGCTCTTCCCCTCGTTTCGGCGTGGGGTCGTGTTGTATTCATGCTGAGTCATATTCTCTAACATCTAGACTCTTTCGGGAGATCCTCTGGTCTACCAATGCTGTATATGGATTTCTCCAGCCTTGAGATGTTTTGCTCCAGCCTTCGTCTGCTGTCGCCGTAGCCTGTGGAGGAGACTGTTCTGCGCTCCCTGTAACTTCCACGGGAGGCACCCCAGCGTTCCACTGCAGACCCCAGCGCAGCTGTTCGTCCTGACGCACATCTAGACCAACGCGCATCTCCCGGACCCTCGGGCTTGGCACGCTCTCCAGTCACCAGCGCGCAACGCGCATCTGCAAGGGCTTGGCACGCTCTCCAGTCACCAGCGCGCAACGCGCATCTTCAAGGGCTTTGGCCACCTGTCGCCGTTTGCCTGGAGGGAGACATTGTACTGCGCTCTCTAATTCTCTACGGGAGGTATTCCAGTGTTCCACTCCAGACCAGCGCGCCAGATGCGCTCAAGCCTTCGCCACCTGCCGCCGTTTGCCTGGAGGGAGACACTGTACTGCGCTCTCTAATCCTCTACGGGAGGTATTCCAGTGTTCCACTTCAGACCTTCGAGCTTGGCACGCTCCTCCGTACCAGCGCACAGACGCGCATCTTCCAGACCTTCGAGCTTGGCACGCTCCTCCGTACCAGCGCACAGACGCGCATCTTCCAGACCTTCGAGCTTGGCACGCTCCTCCGTACCAGCGCACAGACGCGCATCTTCCAGACCTTCGAGCTTGGCACGCTCTCCAGACCTCAGCGCGCCGACGCGCATCTTCCAGACCTTCCTGCTTGGCACACTCCTCCACGCAGACGCACCAGATGCGTCTCTCTGTTCCTCGGCTCCGACAGCGGCTACCCGGTGGACGACACCCTCGCCACCGCCACTGTTCCGACGCGCACACCAAGGTGTGGCGCGCACTCTGTTCCTCGGCTCCGACAGCGGCTACCCGGTGGACGACACCCTCGCCACCGCCACTGTTCCGACGCGCACACCAAGGTGTGGCGCGCACTCTGTTCCTCGGCTCCGACAGCGGCTACCCGGTGGACGACACCCTCGCCACCGCCACTGTTCCGACGCGCACACCAAGGTGTGGCGCGCACTCTGTTCCTCGGCTCCGACAGTCGGCTACCCGGTGGACGACACCCTCGCCACCGCCACTGTTCCAGCACTCTGTCCCTCGGCTCGGACAGCCAGCCACCCGGTGGCGATGCCCTCGCCCCGCTGCTGTCCCTGTACCATTACGCTTACGCCTGGGTGAGTTTTGATTGTGATGTCACTCACCCAGCGTAGTGCCCTTGCCCCCGTTCCCGCTGCTGTCCCTGTACCTTTACGCATACGCCTGGGTGAGTTTTGATTGTGATGTCACTCACTCAGCGTAATGCCTCTTGCCCCCGTTCCCGCTGCTGTCCCTGTACCTTTACGCATACGCCTGGGTGAGTTTTGATTGTGATGTCACTCACTCAGCGTAATGCCTCTTGCCCCCGTTCCCGCTGCTGTCCCTGTACCTTTACGCATACGCCTGGGTGAGTTTTGATTGTGATGTCACTCACTCAGCGTAATGCCTCTTGCCCCCGTTCCCGCTGCTGTCCCTGTACCTTTACGCATACGCCTGGGTGAGTTTTGATTGTGATGTCACTCACTCAGCGTAATGCCCCTTGCCCTCGTCCCGCTGCTGTTCCTGCACCATTACGCATACGCCTGGGTGAGTTTTGATTGTGATGTCACTCACCCAGCGTATTGCCTCCTTTAGTTCTCACTTAGTTATTAGTTTGGACATTTCATCTCCCACTCTGTTTTGTTCTCTCGTGGATATTATTTTGGACATTTCATCTCCCACTGTGTGTTTGTTCACACGAAGATAGTATTTACTTTGTTACTTTGTTATTTGGACTGTTCTGCATCTGCTCTGTTTTTTCCCTTTGAATATTAACCCTCTCCTCTGTTCTGCAGAGCGGCCCAGATGTTTCCCACCAGTCCCCAGTTCCTCCCTGTCCCCAGCCCGCCTCCGCGGTTCTCTGTCCCCAGTTCCTCCCTGTTCCCCAGCCCGCCTCCGCGGGCCTCAGTCCCCTCTGTCCCAAGTTCTCCCCTTCTAGTTCCACCTAGTCCCTAGTCCTCTATCCCTAGTTCTCCTAGTCCCTAGTCCTCTTTCCCTAGTTCTCCTAGTCTCTAGTTCCTCTGTTCCCTAGGCGTTCCCTTAACCTTCCCTTAGGCGTTCCCTTACCTTCCCATAGTGTTCCCTTTTCCTGCCCGCCTCTTAAAGGCACTTTCCCTTCCCCTCTTGTGTTATTCCAGTGTTTTGTGTTTTCTCCCTTAAAGGGACAGTGCCCTTTTTCCCTGTTCTAAATAAATATCTGTTTCTTGGCAAACCATCATACCTGTCTTGTGTTGTGCGATTGGGGTCGGTTACAAACCATAACAGTACGACCCCACCAAGTCTACGACCCCAGCCAGCACAGACTGTGTATGTTGAGTTTGCCTTTTTTTTCTTGTCCCCTCTAGCTCCCCTGTTAGCCCTGTTAGCTTCCCTGTTAGCCCAGTTTAGCTTCCTTGTTAGTCCTGTTTAGCTCCCTTGTTAGCCTGTTACTCCCCTGTTTAGCTTTTTAGTCTCCCCGGTTAGCTCCCCTGTTTGCTTCCCGTTTTGCCCTGTTTGACCCCCTTGCAGCTTGTTAGGCCCTGTAGCTAGCCATGCCCTGGCAGCTAACCCAGTCCCTCAGCAGAGCCCCAGTCTGCTAGCTTAGCCCCGGCTGCTAGCACAGCCTCTATGTTTTATGCAGCCCTTGCTGCTGGCATGGGCCCTGTAGCTAGCCATGCCAGGCAGCTAACCCAATTCCCTCTGCATGGCCCCGGTCTGCTAGCTTGGCCCCGGCTGTTAGCACAGCCTCTATGTTATTGCACCCTTTCAGCTAGCAAGGTCAGTATTCCCACTGCTAGGACTGCCCTTTCAGCTAGCAAGGTCAGTATTCCCACTGCTAGGACTGCCCCTTCAGCTAGCATGGTCAGTTTGCTCCCACTGCTAGGACTGCCTTTTCAGCTAGCAAGGTCAGTTTATCCCCCTGCCAGCCTAGCTCGGCAGCTAGCGCAGCCTCTATGTTGATGTAGCAGTACAGCTAGCATAGGCCCTGTAGCTATCAGTGCCTTGGCAGCTAACCTTCCCTCTGCTAGCCCTTTCCCGGTGCTACCATGGTTACCCCTTAGCTACCCTGCTTGCCCCTCAGTTCCTCTAGACCAGTTTCTCTAGACCAGTTCTCTAAACCAGTTCCCTAGACCAGTTCTCTAGCCCGGTTCTCTAGCCCAGTTCTCTAGACCAGTTCTCTAGACCAGTTCTCTAGATCAGTTCCTCTAGACTAGTTCTCTAGACCCAGTTCCTCTAGACCAGTTCCTCTAGACCAGTTCCCCCAGTTGCCCCTCTGCTACCCCTCGGCGACCCTGTTTCTTTTGCTAGCCCCACTCTTGTGGTGGCTTCCCCTGCTGGCTTGGCCAGTACCTCTTGTTTTGCCCCCTGCCACTCTGTCTGTATTTGTTTTGGGTCGCCGGGTGGCTCCCGTTGAGGGGGGGGTACTGTGAGGTTTTGCCCGCTGCTCACCACCTTTTCTCTGTTTTCTTTAAGCCTACTGTTAGAAATTCCCTTCTCACTCACTCTCTCTAGCCCCCACCCTCTCGTTCTTTACTCTCGTTTACTCTCAGTGGCCACACCTGGACTATTATCAATTACCTCTCGCACCTGTGGTGGCAGGCTAATTAGTTCCCCTGTGGGCTTTAAATACGAGGGCTCTTCCCCTCGTTTCGGCGTGGGGTCGTGTTGTATTCATGCTGAGTCATATTCTCTAACATCTAGACTCTTTCGGGAGATCCTCTGGTCTACCAATGCTGTATATGGATTTCTCCAGCCTTGAGATGTTTTGCTCCAGCCTTCGTCTGCTGTCGCCGTAGCCTGTGGAGGAGACTGTTCTGCGCTCCCTGTAACTTCCACGGGAGGCACCCCAGCGTTCCACTGCAGACCCCAGCGCAGCTGTTCGTCCTGACGCACATCTAGACCAACGCGCATCTCCCGGACCCTCGGGCTTGGCACGCTCTCCAGTCACCAGCGCGCAACGCGCATCTGCAAGGGCTTGGCACGCTCTCCAGTCACCAGCGCGCAACGCGCATCTTCAAGGGCTTTGGCCACCTGTCGCCGTTTGCCTGGAGGGAGACATTGTACTGCGCTCTCTAATTCTCTACGGGAGGTATTCCAGTGTTCCACTCCAGACCAGCGCGCCAGATGCGCTCAAGCCTTCGCCACCTGCCGCCGTTTGCCTGGAGGGAGACACTGTACTGCGCTCTCTAATCCTCTACGGGAGGTATTCCAGTGTTCCACTTCAGACCTTCGAGCTTGGCACGCTCCTCCGTACCAGCGCACAGACGCGCATCTTCCAGACCTTCGAGCTTGGCACGCTCCTCCGTACCAGCGCACAGACGCGCATCTTCCAGACCTTCGAGCTTGGCACGCTCCTTCGTACCAGCGCACAGACGCGCATCTTCCAGACCTTCGAGCTTGGCACGCTCTCCAGACCTCAGCGCGCCGACGCGCATCTTCCAGACCTTCCTGCTTGGCACACTCCTCCACGCAGACGCACCAGATGCGTCTCTCTGTTCCTCGGCTCCGACAGCGGCTACCCGGTGGACGACACCCTCGCCACCGCCACTGTTCCGACGCGCACACCAAGGTGTGGCGCGCACTCTGTTCCTCGGCTCCGACAGCGGCTACCCGGTGGACGACACCCTCGCCACCGCCACTGTTCCGACGCGCACACCAAGGTGTGGCGCGCACTCTGTTCCTCGGCTCCGACAGCGGCTACCCGGTGGACGACACCCTCGCCACCGCCACTGTTCCGACGCGCACACCAAGGTGTGGCGCGCACTCTGTTCCTCGGCTCCGACAGTCGGCTACCCGGTGGACGACACCCTCGCCACCGCCACTGTTCCAGCACTCTGTCCCTCGGCTCGGACAGCCAGCCACCCGGTGGCGATGCCCTCGCCCCGCTGCTGTCCCTGTACCATTACGCTTACGCCTGGGTGAGTTTTGATTGTGATGTCACTCACCCAGCGTAGTGCCCTTGCCCCCGTTCCCGCTGCTGTCCCTGTACCTTTACGCATACGCCTGGGTGAGTTTTGATTGTGATGTCACTCACTCAGCGTAATGCCTCTTGCCCCCGTTCCCGCTGCTGTCCCTGTACCTTTACGCATACGCCTGGGTGAGTTTTGATTGTGATGTCACTCACTCAGCGTAATGCCTCTTGCCCCCGTTCCCGCTGCTGTCCCTGTACCTTTACGCATACGCCTGGGTGAGTTTTGATTGTGATGTCACTCACTCAGCGTAATGCCTCTTGCCCCCGTTCCCGCTGCTGTCCCTGTACCTTTACGCATACGCCTGGGTGAGTTTTGATTGTGATGTCACTCACTCAGCGTAATGCCCCTTGCCCTCGTCCCGCTGCTGTTCCTGCACCATTACGCATACGCCTGGGTGAGTTTTGATTGTGATGTCACTCACCCAGCGTATTGCCTCCTTTAGTTCTCACTTAGTTATTAGTTTGGACATTTCATCTCCCACTCTGTTTTGTTCTCTCGTGGATATTATTTTGGACATTTCATCTCCCACTGTGTGTTTGTTCACACGAAGATAGTATTTACTTTGTTACTTTGTTATTTGGACTGTTCTGCATCTGCTCTGTTTTTTCCCTTTGAATATTAACCCTCTCCTCTGTTCTGCAGAGCGGCCCAGATGTTTCCCACCAGTCCCCAGTTCCTCCCTGTCCCCAGCCCGCCTCCGCGGTTCTCTGTCCCCAGTTCCTCCCTGTTCCCCAGCCCGCCTCCGCGGGCCTCAGTCCCCTCTGTCCCAAGTTCTCACCTTCTAGTTCCACCTAGTCCCTAGTCCTCTATCCCTAGTTCTCCTAGTCCCTAGTCCTCTTTCCCTAGTTCTCCTAGTCTCTAGTTCCTCTGTTCCCTAGGCGTTCCCTTAACCTTCCCTTAGGCGTTCCCTTACCTTCCCATAGTGTTCCCTTTTCCTGCCCGCCTCTTAAAGGCACTTTCCCTTCCCCTCTTGTGTTATTCCAGTGTTTTGTGTTTTCTCCCTTAAAGGGACAGTGCCCTTTTTCCCTGTTCTAAATAAATATCTGTTTCTTGGCAAACCATCATACCTGTCTTGTGTTGTGCGATTGGGGTCGGTTACAAACCATAACAGGCCCCATATGGGATTTATTAATTTTGGCAGCTATTTTAATTTAAGTCATGTGTCAAATGCTCCTTTTTCGTTTTCATCATATTTAGTCACCTTCATTTATTTTTCGTTTAGTCAGTTTTAGTCAACTACAGGTCTGAGCATTTTAGTCAGTGTTAGTCTCGATTTTGTCTTTTTTGTTTTTGTCTAGATTTTGTCGCAGAAAACTGATGATTTTTGTCTAGTTTTCGCTAATGAAAAAAAGGCATTTTTATATTGTAAATAATGCATTTCTAATAGTCTAGCCAAAACCCTATCAGCTGATTCACAATAAATTCAGTAGAAGGCTAGAAGCCCAATAGTAACCAAACATTCCTTGAAATGGTCAATAGATTCAGAAATAGTCAGACATGGAATGGAACATATTCTGATTTAAATAGCTTATTATTATTTTTAACCAACAAAGCAACATTAGGATAGTGTAAATACACAGTACACACTGATTGCAATTCTCACTGGGACCTACTGTTCAAATTTCACACACGTCAGACACACATTCCCTTTTGTCCGTCGAGTACAACTGCAGATCGCTGATGTCACTTTAAACATAAAACTTAAAATAGCGGTCTCCATCAGAGCATTCGGCTAACAACATTAGCTTAGCGAACCTGCCACTGCACTTCTATATGCATAAAGTGTGCTAACAAAATATCACAGCCCCTAAGACTGGGAGCGTTCCTCTACTGAGCATGTACCCAACATTATATGAAAAATAAAAAGTCATTACGATGTTTTAGTGCGCTTCAAGCGCTAAAAGGATTCATTAACAACTTATACTAGTAGGGTCAATCTCACTCTGTGTTAGTAGGCTACTCATCTGTGTCTTTTCTTTTCATATCAACCCTTTTTAAGTGAACGTGGTCTTGTCCTTGTTGTATCCATGTGTAATGTTGATAGTAGTGGGTGTACACAGACAAAGGAGTATCTACGGGGGAGAGCAAGCCTGTGTCTGGGATATAGGTTCCAGGCTATTAGCTCTTCTCGCAGCCTAGCCATCCTCTTTACTTAGCCTCCGTCGTCTTAAATGCTATGTTCTTTTGATAGAACTCTTCGGCTGCCACAGAAGTGTTGAGAGAGTAGCAGATTCCGTTCATGGTTATTGGTATAAGCTGTAGTCAAGACGTGGTTTTTAGCCTCGCGTAGCTTGGCTTTTAGTGGGCCATAAACGGTGCTATCGGCCTATCGATTAGCCAGAAATGCTGAAATAATAACGTGAATTATTCTAAAAGTTATAATTATTTTGTCTCATCTTGTTTTAGTTAACATAAATTAAGAGAGAATTCGTCATGGTTTTTGTAAAGTAAATTTTTGTGTCCTCAGATGTAGTCAACTATAATGCATATATCATTTCGTTAGTGTCACGTTAGTGTCACATGTTCTACATTAACGTGACGTCATGTCTCGTTGTCGTCAGGGGGAAAAGCTTCGTTGATGACCATATTTAGTCATTATTTTCGTTGACAAAATTAACACTGCTTGACACACCGCGGTATTGCGGTGATGCAGTTACCGCGACAGCCCTAGGTAAGACACAGGAAGGTATAAAAGGGCTTTTGGATTAACCACACACCGGTTAACAATTACCGTGATTACGACAGACAAACATAGATGTACCCACAAGGGAACACCAGAGGCTCGCTCACCCACTAGAGCGAACCCCCAACACCTGATAGAAACCATGCAAACATATATATACACCTGATAGAAACCATGCAGAAATACACCTGATTGTTGGTTAATAATATATTTTGTAACTTGTCATTGATCTGTAATTGAGAGGGAGAACATAGCAGGTGTACTCAGCTGTAATTGAGAGGGAGAACATAGCAGGTGTACTCAGCTGTAATTGAGAGGGAGAACATAGCAGGTGTACTCAGCTGTAATTAGGGTGACCAGGTCAAAATTGTTCAGTCGCAGGACAGCAGCACTGCTTTTGCGGGACACGACGTAGGTGAGGGGGAAAATATATGATTTTTTTTTTTATTAAATTTTTTTAATTGCTAATTAAAAGTAAAGAAATTCATTTATTATTTAAATGCCTTTATTTCATATCCGACGCTGTTGAAGGCAGAGGTTCTGTGTAGGATTGTTAGTAACTGTCTAACTGCATATATAACTGTTCACACTATTAACTGTCTACCGGCATATATAACTGTGTCCACTAGAGGGCGCCCTAGGCGGAGACACTCAGGAGTACTACCAGGTGGCGAGTATAAGTATCTATGTCTCCTCCCACTTCTCTCTCTCCCCCCATGTCTCTCAGTGAGAGAAGACCTGTAGAACTGCTGCTCTTCATGTGAATAAATAAACCACGCCAGTTAAGGCTCAAGATAGAAACCATGCCTCTTGACCACATTATTGTCGCCCTATAGCCGAATTCTGTTAACAGGCGCTGACGGTAGGCTATATAGCAGATTTTGTTATTAATCTCTTTTTTTTTCTTTCCCCTCACGCATTAAACATGCCCTGGCTGGCTGGCTCGGCGAGGCTCCACTCTGTAGCCTAGACCGGCTCTACCGGACCCGGTGTCTATGGGGGCAGTGGCGGGCGAGGTGGCGAGCTTCTCTCACGGTTTTCTGGACAGCTTCGGTCCCTCGCTGGCTCACGGTGGTGGCGCATCATCATCCCCCGGTGTAAGGTCCGCGTCTCGCCGGAGTCATGGAGTATTATTAGCAGTTTAAAGACAGCGCAACTGTCTTTCCGGTATGACAAGTATTTGAGCCGTGCCGTTTATTAAAGTCGACTCGTAAATACGGCAATTTGGGGGTAGAGGTGCCGGTGCGTGTGTAACCGAGGTACCGCAGTTAGTAAGCGGTACTGCAAGTTAAACTCACTCCCCAGAGGCATACAAACTGAGCGCTTAGGAGGCATATCCTTTCTTGGCCCAGCGGTTTGTGATGTCGGCCCCGGTGCAGAGAGACCGGGGTTCAACTCCCACTCAGGGCGATCCCTTAACAGGGGTCGAATCGGAAACACACAACGCAGTAAGATCACACCGGCTATACGTGGTGCCGCTAGACCCGGATGCCCTGGGTGGAGTGAGTTTAGGGGGGTGAGTGTAACCGAGGTACCGCAGTTAGTAAGCGGTACTGCAAGTTAAACTCACTCCCCAGAGGCATACAAACTGAGCGCTTAGGAGGGATATCCTTTCTTGGCACAGCGGTTTGTGATGTCGGCCCCGGTGCAGAGAGACCGGGGTTCAACTCCCACTCAGGGCGATCCCTTAACAGGGGTCGAATCAGAAACACACAACGCAGTAAGATCACACCGGCTACACGTGTTCACCGGCAGAGGGCTCGGAGGACAGGCAGCAGGCTTTTGCCCCGAGCGGGATTCAAGCCGTCAACACGGCTGCACGAGAGAGCAGTTCAGCACCTTGGACAGCGTGACAAATGCACCCATTTTGGCTGTCACTCTGTTACACCTATACACGACTGGCCCCGCAGGGGTAGAGGTGCGTGTTTCTTCTGACTCTGACACACTTAATTGGAGCAAGGCATTAAATGAACAACATTAAAAAAAAATAAAAAAATTATTATTATTATTGTTTTTACCATGATCTTTGAAATGCGGGACATTGTTCTGTTGCAGCGGGACGCGGGACAAACGTCCCATTATCGGGAATGCGCGGGACAGGTGGTCACCCTATATCTGTAATTGAGAGGGAGAACATAGCAGGTGTACTCAGATGTAAATGAGAGGCAGAACATAGAAGGTGTACTCAGCTGTAATTGAGAGGCAGAACATAGAAGGTGTACTCAGCTGTAATTGAGAGGGAGAACATAGCAGGTGTACTCAGCTGTAATTGAGAGGGAGACCATAGCAGGTGTACTCAGCTGTAATTGAGAGGGAGAACATAGCAGGTGTGTACTCAGCTGTAATTGAGAGGGAGAACATAGCAGGTGTACTCAGCTGTAATTGAGAGGAGAACATAGCAGGTGTACTCAGCTGTAATTGACAGGGAGAACATAGCAGGTATACTCAGCTGTAATTGAGAGGGAGAACATAGCAGGTGTACTCAGCTGTAATTGACAGGGAGAACATAGCAGGTGTACTCAGCTGTAATTGAGAGGGAGAACATAGCAGGTGTACTCAGCTGTAATTGAGAGTCAGAACATAGCAGGTGTCTCAGCTGCAGCCATCTGCCTTTCTGTCGCCTCATCTCCTAAAATCCTGGGTTTGTTTCAGTGTCAAAGCTCTCGTCATCTGCGTCTGGTGAATCATTTTACACAAAGTGTGTGTGTGTGTGCGTGCATGCCTGTGTATGTGTGTGCGTGTGTGTACGTGTGCTGTATCTATATCCAGTATGTTCTCATTTTTAGATCACTTGGTAGTGATTCACAGGCTGAGGTGGACCTGCAACCTGCTTCCCACTGAAACAGCTTGCAGACATGTGGCCACTTGATGTAATACGGTTTAAAAATAAATTACAGCCAAGCTAGGACCATCAGACATGTAGCATTGAGCAGAACTAGGGAACACTTTCTTTGAAGTTGTCCTTCAAAGGAACGTTTGGACATCTAGCATCATAGTCTATTTGCCATCCCATAGAGCCCCATTGTGAACCCGGAAATTTCGGAACCACCAAAGTTTTATGATGGATATGGATAGTACGGATCCCCAGCACTCAGAAACTGCCGGATGCTAAGTTGTAAATGTTGGGCAACTTTTTTTATTTGCATAATTAGCCTACTTTTGCATAATCGCCTAAATGGGCAAATCTCAGAAACTACTTGATCAATTTCAACAATGTTGGAGTTGTTTTGTGGGTTATTCGGGATGCTGAATCCGTTTATGATACTTAAGAGAAGAAATTTCAAAATTGCAATATTTACTGGAATTTACCAAATTTCTACTCATTTTGGTGCAATTTTTTATGAATTTTCTGTTTATAAATGTTTCAGAAGATGCGGAATTTATAGATCATTTTCATGGGATGTTCAATTGTAAACAGAATGATAATAATAATAATAATAATAATAATAATAATAATAATAATAATAATAATAATAATAATAATAATAATAATAACTTTAATTTGTAAAGCGCCTAATGGGGTACTCTAGGCGCTTATGATTGGTTACTGGGGTAACTGCTGAAGCTCTGCCATGAGTCCACGTGGCAGCGGAGCAGTTTGCTGCCACAACTAGAAACTATTCTATTGTATTTTTGTATGTGACTGTTACCTTATAAAATGTCCTCAGAACCCCAGTTCCTAGCCTTGACTGAGTGTGCTAATCGTTAACGCAAAACTTCCAAGTGAGTAGTGGCTAATTTGCACCGTGATCTCATTCCTACTGTGGCAACGAGCAACTGCAGCTGCAGAAAATACAGACCCCCGATTTTCAAGGATTGTTGTTTCAATGCAAGTAAGTTGAGAAAATAGAAACAGATACACAAACTGTGGTTTTATTACTATCCAATAACAAACACTGAATAATATAATCACAAGCTGTAGTAAGCTAGCTCTTAGGGGTAACGTTAGCCATCTGACGGTAACTAATGTTAATGCATAGCTAGTTAGTTTCAGGAAGACTTACAATCCAAAACAAGTAATTATCTACTACTATGTGTAGCCGGTACAACGCTGTACCTGCCAAACACTTCGACCATGCCTTGAGTGGGAGTCGACCGGGGCCAGCAACACAGACCGCTGTGCCAAGAAGTTTCAAGTTTCTTTAATAGTTGTCATACAGAAGTACAGAAAGGATATCCTCTCTAAGCGCTCAGTCTGGATGCCTCAGGGTAGTGAGTTTTACTTCTATGTACCGTAGTCACACTATCGCGGTACATATCCGTTACATATGCAGTAGGAGGAAGCGCATATTGTTATGTTGTGGCCTATATGCTTGAGTAATGTAAATACCTTTCTTTTGTTATTTCTGTTTTATTAAGCTATGTTATTGTACTCACCTGAACACTGACTGGTCTAGGAGAACATGGAGATACCCCACCTGAACACTGACTGGTCTGGAGAGAACATGGAGATACCCCACCTGAACACTGACTGGTCTGGAGAGAACATGGAGATACCCCACCTGAACACTGACTGGTCTGGAGAGAACATGGAGATACCCCACCTGAACGCGTGTAGCTTTATGCCAAGCAAGCAGTGCAAAAATTTACCGTAGTGGCATGCAGTAATGCGCCTTTCATTTTCCGCCGCCCAGCGCCCAGGTCGCGCGGAAATAGGCTGTCTATTGCCATTCTCTTTGACAAACTCTAACCTTAACCAGCTCCTTAACAACGCCTAAACTTAACCGTTCTAACCTTAACCAACTCCGAAACCATGCCTAACCTTAACCATAGAAATTATATTGCCATTCTCTTTGACAAACTCTAACCTTAACCAGCTCCTTAACAGCGCCTAAACTTAACCGTTCTAACCTTAACCAACTCCGAAACAATGCCTAACCTTAACCTTAACCTTAACCATGCCTAACCTTAACCGGCGAAATAACCTTAACCGGCGAAATAATACACGTTAAAAAAAAATCACGTTAAAAAATATTTTCGATGGGATTCGAACTCGCCAGCAAACAAGCCATAGGATCCACAGCCATGTGTCCTTGCCAATTGAGCTATTGGTAGATACTGAATAAGGGGCGGTGACTTATATATATTGAGCTCCGCTCAAGGCGGGATCTCATGCGCATGCGCGGGCACCTCGCGCGAGCACGCCGGCGCACGCACGCACCTGAGCGAGCACGCCGCCGCCGGTGCACGCACGGTAGCATTTGTCTGAAAAGAAGGGCGCTTTACCGCACTAGCGTGCGGTGACGAATGCGGAAGCATTTTTGCACTGCTTGCTTGGCATTAACGTACAGGCCACCTGAACACTGACTGGTCTGGAGAGAACGTGGAGATACCCCACCTGGACACTGACTGGAGAGAACATGGAGATACCCCACCTGGACACTGACTGGAGAGAACATGGAGATACCCCACCTGAACACTGACTGGTCTAGGAGAACATGGAGATACCCCACCTGAACACTGACTGGTCTAGGTAGGAGAAAAGATGAAGACAGTGGGGAGGAGTTTGATGATGTGGATTCAGAGTTCTGAACACGGTAGCCACTTTCTGAGTGAGAAGTTTCAGGAAGACTTACACTCCAAAACAAGTAATTATCTACTACTATGCAGTAAGAAGAAGCGCATATTGTTATGTTGTGGCCTATATGCTTGAGTAATGTAAATACCTTTTGTTATTTCTGTTTTATTAAGCTATGTTATTGTATTAAGGAACACAGTTTTAGTGTTTTTCCAATTTGCTGTGACGTTACAGGTAGTAAATAAAAGGGCGAATGCCCTTCACATCTGAGTATTTTTCTTGACAACGCAGATCTTTATACACCTGCCTATCTACTGTACTATGACAATATGACATTACCATAGGAACTATTTGGGGTCAGTAGAGATATTGTGAATACATAATGTCTGTGCTGTCCAAATGTAATCATTTCAATGTCCTCTAAAACTTTCTAATTGACTGAAAATGCACCAAAATTGCACCAATTTTTTTTTAAATTTGGTAAATTCCAGTAAATATTGCAATTTCGAAACTCTTGAGTATCATACACAGATTCAACATCCCGAATAACCCCCAAACCACTCCAACATTGTTGAAATTGATCAAGTAGTTTCCGAGATTTGTCCATTTAGGTGATTATGCAAATGTAGGCTAATTATGCAAATAAAAAAAGTTGCCCAACATGTACAACTTAGCATCCGGCAGTTTCTAAGTGCTGGTGACCCATACTATCCACATCTATCATAAAAGTTTGGTGGTTCCAAAATTTCCAGGTTCATTGTGTTGGCAAATAGACTATCACTTCCTGGTCGCCATTGGTAAATGCATGCAAACTAACTTTTTGCCAATTTGATCCAGAGTGCCCGGTCTATGAAAAAAAATTCACCAGCAAATAAGTTCTTTCACGCAGTTTCAAATGATGACGTAAATACATTGTCTACGTAATTGTTGGTAAAATTATAAAAATTTTACATTTGTATGACAGTCTATAGTGCTTCTGTGATGTTTTTGCAACGTTTTTGGTAATGTTTTCACTTGTAAAAAGCCTGTTTGAAAATCACAGAGCTCTTTACCCAGAGCGTGGGCTCTCTGACTGGGCATTCAACATGAGGTCCGCTCCCCCAGCCAGGCTAATGTTGGCTAAGGCTGGCTAACTAAAGCTAGCGCAAGAAACCACGACCAAAGTATGGTTTATAGTGTATTTTTAGCCACCTTATAGCATTTGTACATTTGTATGATAGACTGTAATGCTCCCGTGAGGTTTGTCTGGACGTTTTAGTAATGCTTTTCACAAAAAAAACATATTCACAAAAAATATTTCTAAAAGTCCGAAAATGGCCGGGATTAGCCTTGAGCTAGCAATATTTGCAGAGGGAGTAGTACCAAGCTAGCGCTGAGATCCAGGCTGCCTCTGCCTACGTCATGCATCCATATACGGCAGAGGCAGGCCCGGATGCGTGTAGCCTTTTTACAACGCATCCGCGTTTCCGGGTTCCCGTTTTGCGCTCTGATTGGCCGCTGACCTACGCTAGTACGCCCCCCTCGCTATGAGCGTAAAGGACGGACGCTGAAATTGAACAGCAAGACGCTGTTGTTAGCTTACATGCTAACGCAATGCAGAATGTTATTACTTATTACTATTGTTGTGTCCATAAGTTCCCTGGCAGAATACTTGTGAGGACAAAGGTATACAAAGAGGAGAGAACCATTTTAGATCGGGCAGTTAGGTTTCGAACCTATCAAGCTAAGCTAAGCTACGTTAGCTACTCACGTTGTATACACAATATGTACAACGTTACAAGCTCAAACACCTTATAACTACTACTATTGTCATGTCAAAATGGTTCTCACCTCTTTGTATACCTTTGTCCTCACAAGTATTCTGCCAGGGAACTTATGGACACGACAATAGTAGTAGTTATAAGACGCTGTTGTTAGCTTACATGCTAACGGCAATGGGATCGACCATAGCATTGCGGCTAGGCTAGCTACCGCGTACCGCTAGTTGAATGGATAAACGGTATTTAACATTGCAGAATGTTATTACTTATTACTATTGTTGTGTCCATAAGTTCCCTGGCAGAATACTTGTGAGGACAAAGGTATACAAAAAGGAGAGAACCATTTTACATCGGGCATTGTTAGGTTTCGAACCTAGCAAGCTAAGCTACGTTAGCTACTCACGTTGTATACACAATATGTACAACGTTACAAGCGCAAACACCGTATAACTACTACTATTGTCGTGTCAAAATTGTTCTCTCCTCTTTGTATACCTTTGTCCTCACAAGTATTCTGCCAGGGAACTTATGGACACGACAATAGTAGTAGTTATAAGACGCTGTTGTTAGCTTACATGCTAACGGCAATGGGATCGACCATAGCATTGCGGCTAGGCTAGCTACCTAGTACCGCTAGTTGAATGGATAAACGTTATTTAACATTGCAGAATGTTATTACTTATTACTATTGTCGTGTCCATAAGTTCCCTGGCACAATACTTGTGAGGACAAAGGTATACAAAGAGGAGAGAACCATTTTACATCGGGCATTGTTAGGTAACAGCTGTTCGATTTCAGCGTCAGTCCTCTACGCTCATAGCGAGGGGGGCGTACTAGCGTAGGTCAGCGGCCAATCAGAGCGCAAAACGGGAACCCGGAAACGCGGATGCGTTGTAAAAAGGCTACATGCGGCCCGGACTGGCCATCGGGACGTTCGGGACGAATCCCGATGGGCCGGATGTAAAGTGGGCTGGTCAGTGGGCAGTGGGCAGTGGCGCCGGCAGGATTAAATTCCATAGTACGCATGCTCGCTCGCACAGAAACAGTCGACTGTCCGTCCAGATGATGTAGCCTACACAGCGCTCTACTACAGATACACTACCCAGAGCGCAACGACACACATACTGTAGGTGACAATAGTGTGTGTGCGTGGGCCGGCGCGACTCTGAACGTCTCAGGCTGAATTTGTGTCCCCTAGCCTATCCGAGACATAGAACGAGAGAAACTCAATGTCATTTGGAGCATACCGTAGCATAGCCTATTCTCTGACAATATAAGCCTTCAGAGAAGTTTTTTGTTGTCCTTTTAATGAAGGAATACTCTCCAAATCAGATAACACGGACGATTGCTTCTACTGTGCGAGCTGCCTGCCATTGCTGTTTGAATGAAGATTCGCTTCTGTGTCGTCAAATGTTGTGCTTAGTGAACAACGTGAGGCTGCCTGGAGATAATAGCTCTAAGGTGGAAGAGCTGATCTGCAGAGGGAAGCAGTAATCTAACAACTGTGAGCATTTCAAACAGTAGGCTATCTTTCCTTCTTTCAGATTTTTGATACACTGTTTCTCCATCAAGAAAGCTTTTTCATAATTCGGATGGCATTTTACTAACTTCAGTGTCAACCAAGAATGATATGCAATTCGAAATTGGCCCCTGTAAAAAAAAAGAAATGGTGGAGCTGAAAAGGCTAGAATTAAAAAACAATAATTGCTAGTAAAAGACGCAGAACAATATTTGAAAATTACAGACCTGTTCAGTAGAGGAAGGAACAAGTGACTTGCTGCGAAACATGCTGGTGATGTAGAGTAGGACAGTTTAATTGGGGGAGAGACAGAGAGAGTGACAGACAGACAAACAGACAGACAGATAGACAGACAGACAGACAGACAGACAGAGAGACAGACAGACAGACAGACAGACAGACAGACAGACAGACAGACAGACAGACAGACAGACAGACAGACAGACAGACATACAGACAGACAGACAGACAGACAGACAGACAGACAGACAGACAGACAGACAGACAGACAGACAGACAGACAGACAGACACACACACACACACACACACACACACACACACACACACACACACACAGATAGAGAGAGAGAGCATGAGAGAGAGAGACACACAGAGAGAGAGAGAGAGAGAGAGAGAGAGAGAGAGAGAGAGAGAGAGAGAGAGAGAGAGAGAGAGAGAGAGAGAGAGAGAGAGAGACACACACACACACACACACACACAGAGAGACACACATACACAGAGACAGAGACATGCAGAGAGAGAGACACACACACAGAGAGAGACAGACACACACAGAGAGAGAGAGAGAGAGAGAGAGAGAGAGAGAGAGAGAGAGAGAGAGAGAGAGAGAGAGAGAGAGAGAGAGAGAGAGAGAGAGAGAGAGAGAGAGAGAGAGAGAGAGAGAGACACACACACACAGAGTGTTACGGACGGTGTCCTTATGTGTATATATATGGGGGTTATGTATGTTATCTGTTGTGCGTGTGTGTATATAGGCATGTTTTGGTTGTTCTGTTTTTGTCTCCCTCCTGTGTAACATATCCCATTCTCAGGTGTCTCCCAGTTACAGCAGCAGAAGCAGCAGCAGCAGCTGAGGCTCATCAGACTAATTAACCTCCACATCCCTTCATTATACCCCAATTGTGTGCAGTGTTGGTTAGCTCTTTTGGCTCAGTGTGGTGGTGGGTGTCTCTCTGTGTTTGGTGATAATTCTGTGTGTGCCTGTGTGGACCAAACCCTGTGTGGGGTATATATGCTGTTGGCCCTGTCTTGCCATTTACCACTGTATGTGGGGTATGTATATTTGAGCTAGGTAATGCTCTATTTGCTCTAATGTTTGGTGTGTGAGCTAGGTAATGCTCTAGTGATAATTCTGTGTGTGCCTGAGCTAGGTAATGCTCTAGTGATAATTCTGTGTGTGCCTGAGCTAGGTAATGCTCTAGTGATAATTCTGTGTGTGCATACGTGGACCAAACCCTGTGTGGGGTATATATGCTGTTGGCCCTGTCTTGCCATTTACCACTGTATGTGGGGTATGTATATTTGAGCTAGGTAATGCTCTATTTGCTCTAATGTTTGGTGTGTGAGCTAGTTAAATGCTCTATTGCTCTCATTGTTTGGTGTGGGTGTTTCTTAGAGATGTCCAGGTAGAGATGTCCAGGTAGAGGTACATTTGGTAGAGCTGGCGAAAGCTCTGGTTCACTCCATTGTGTTTTGGTGTTTAGTTTGTTGTACATTTCTGTTTTGCCCATAACCTGTTTGTGTATTTGTTTATTGTGTCACCCAGCCTATGGTGATTGTTTTTCTTGTTGTTAACCTTTTGTTTCGCACACAGGGACATTGAGGGCAGGAAGATACCCTGGGTCTACATTTTGCATCACGTAGGTGACCAACTGTTAAAGACACCAGCTTTAGAGTGAGCACCACCACCTGTACTTTGGGGTGTTCGCGCCTGTAAGGGGGGGTGGGCTTTTGTTTCTTTTTGATATTTGATTTGGTGCTCACTGGTAGGTCCTCCGTGCTCTCTGTGTTGCCGAGTTTTGAATATTGTGAAATAAATATTATTATTTTGCAAATTGTCTCATGTGTTTTGTGTCACTGCACCCTCACCTATCCTGTCTGTGGCCTAGTGTTGCGTCTCCCTACGGGGGTACGTAACATAAATGGGGGCTCGTTAGTGGGCGACAGACAGTTGGTGTTGGTGTGCAGTGGGCACGTTAGGTAGGCTGGTATTGGTGTTGATTTGTTTAGGTATGGTTGCTCTTTAGTTATGTCATGTTTTGAGGTTTTTGAACGCCCGGCTGTTTTTCAACATAGTGTGTTGGCTCCAATACTCCCTGAGGTGTTACATATTTGTGCAGTCTCCCGTGCTCAAGCACGTAGTTTGGGTGAGGTAGGGCACCTGTCGGAGGCCGTGATCAAGTTGTCTGACACGCCTGCTTCCCCACCAGTGTCTACTCAGCCTACTGTTGGGACGGGTGATCGAATGACACTTCAGCAGAGTACGCTTGCCTCTGAGGCGACACAGTTACCCACAGTTACCCATGACTCGTGGTGAGCTGGTTGTTGCCCAGAATAAAGACGCTGGTCCCCAGTTCTGGCTTGGCCACATGCTTTGGTCCTGCCTTTGCTCCAGGGGAAACTGGAAGCAACAAGGTGGTATGTTCTGTTGAACATGGGGTTCACTCGATGAAAGGCCCTTTGAGGCTGTTGAGGTGGCAGCTGATGGGGGAGGCTCTTCACAACACACCTCAGGTGAGGGGTGTGTTGTGTGCAGGCTTAGAAAGCGGCTGCGTGAGGCTGGTAGTGTCTCTGTGGGGAGTCTCTCTGCTGCTCACCGTGTTGTGACACGGCGGTTTGTACGGTGCTGTACAAGCAATCTGATCATTGTGCATTTTAACCATGAACCGTCCCTCTGTTGTGAGGTGCCTTTTCAGACAGATCCGTCTTAAAACAGGACATTGATGTTGGGAATGCTGTACCCCTAGACATGTAGTGTCAACGGCGCCCCTTGTCATGTCCATGCTACCAAGAGAGGTATGGCATGTTATAAATATTATAACATTATTATTTTGCAAATTGTCTCATGTGTTTTGTGTCACTGCACCCTCACCTATCCTGTCTGTGGCCTAGTGTTGCGTCTCCCTACGGGGGTACGTAACACAGAGAGAGACACACACATAGAGAGAGACACACAGAGAGAGAGAGAGAGAGAGACACACACACAGAGAGAGAGACACAGAGAGACAGAGAGACAGAGAGAAAGAGATAGAGAGAGAGAGAGAGAGAGAGAGACACACACGCACAAAGAGAGAGAGAGACACACAGACACAGAGAGAGAGACACACACACAGAGAGAGAGAGAGACACACACGCACAAAGAGAGAGAGAGACACACAGACACAGAGAGAGACACACACACAGAGAGAGACACAGAGAGAGAGACACGCACAGAGAGACAGAGAGAGAGACACACACACAGAGAGAGAGACACAGAGAAAGAGACAGAGAGAGACACAGAGAGAGACACACAGAGAGAGAGAGAGACCTGGAAATGAACAGGCTCTTGTAAATGGGTGTCTGGAGGAAGTGGGGGGTATTTCGATGTTGATTAAACGGCAAGCAACTAATGTCATGAGTGCTAAATTAAAGGACAATAAATCTAATCTAACTGAAATTGTGTAGCACAGACCTTTCTATGGATCAAAACCACAATATTATTATGGTGTAGTTAATACTTCATGTATCCTTAATCCCTAGGCTAATGAGGCACTAAGATGTTAGTAAAAAAAAATAAAAAATGTGTGACAATGACAGGAAGTAATGGTATATTGTGTGTGTGTGTGTGTGTGTGTGTGTGTGTGTGTGTGTGTGTGTGTGTGTGTGTGTGTGTGTGTGTGTGTGTGTGTGTGTGTGTGTGTGTGTGTGTGTGTGTGTGTGTGTGTGTGTGTGTGTGTGTGTGTGTGTGTGTGTGTGTGTGTGTGTGTGTGTGTGTGTGTGTGTGTGTGTGTGTGTGTGTGTGTGTGTGTGTGTGTGTGTGTGTGTGTGTGTGTGTGTGTGTGTGTGTGTGTGTGTGTGTGTGTGTGTGTGTGTGTGCACTGTGCACTGTGCACTGTGCACTGTGCACTGTGCACTGTGCACATCTAGGGGCGGGTGTAGATTTGGTCTCCCTGATGTTGACTCCTTAGCCACAGCCTTGGGTTGTTTAATACTGGACGAGTGTTTCATAACGGCCGTTGTGTCGGCCAGTTTCGGGGCCGGTTCGTGGGCTGGTGCGTCTGAATGTCCCGGGCTGAATTTGTGTCCCAGTCCGCCCCTGGGCAGAGGACATGGAGGAAGACAAGGCTCTAGGAAGAAAACGGGGTAAGTTTGAAGAAAAATTTCAACGCACACATTACATTATTTTATGAATTAATAGGAAAGTGCTTGAAAATTCATTTTTATCTTCCAAGTTGATGAACAGGCCTCAACTGAGACCACTAACATCACTGTATACCTTCACTCAAACCTCACCCGCTGAGACCACTAACATCACTGTATACCTTCACTCAAACCTCACCCGCTGAGACCACTAACATCACTGTATACCTTCACTCAAACCTCACCCGCTGAGACCACTAACATCACTGTATACCTTCACTCAAACCTCACCCGCTGAGACCACTAACATCACTGTATACCTTCACTCAAACCTCACCCGCTGAGACCACTAACATCACCGTACCTTCACTCAAACCTCACCCGCTGAGACCACTAACATCACCGTACCTTCACTCAAACCTCACCCGCTGAGACCACTAACATCACCGTACCTTCACTCAAACCTCACCCGCTGAGACCACTAACATCACCGTACCTTCACTCAAACCTCACCCGCTGAGACCACTAACATCACCGTACCTTCACTCAAACCTCACCCGCTGAGACCACTAACATCACCGTACCTTCACTCAAACCTCACCTGCTGAGACCACTAACATCACCGTACCTTCACTTAAACCTCACCTGCTGAGACCACTAACATCACTGTATACCTTCACTCAAACCTCACCCGCTGAGACCACTATCATCACCGTACCTTCACTTAAACCTCACCCGCTGAGACCACTAACATCACCGTACCTTCACTTAAACCTCACCTGCTGAGACCACTAACATCACCGTACCTTCACTCAAACCTCACCCGCTGAGACCACTAACATCACCGTACCTTCACTCAAACCTCACCCGCTGAGACCACTAACATCACCGTACCTTCACTTAAACCTCACCCGCTGAGACCACTAGCGGGTCCACACTGTGATAAAAAGAGTATATCCAAGAAGCTGTCCGCGTCAGTTTGACATTTAACTAGTATGACACCGCGTTTATACCTCATGTCCACGTTAATAGGCTCATAGAACCCTTTGTTTGCCGGCAGATAAGGGCCGGCTGGGTGACATTTGAGACGAGGCTGTGATTGGTCCCCTGAGCCTGTATACCCAGCTGTGATATACCTGTAATCCCGCCTAGAGATTATGTTTATGAAAGCTCCATTGTCTTTCCAAATGTCAGACGGCATGTACTATATACATCATGACTGACATGCACCAGTATGTCACGTAGAAGCCCCCCCCCCCCCCCCCCCCCCCCCTCTGGGCTGTTTTTTTTCTCTCTCCCTCTCCCTATCTCTGTCTGTGTCTGTCAGTCGATCTCCATCACTGTGTATACTTGTGTTAACTGACAGTTAATGTCTTAATGATATGAGAAAATGCAACTCACTGACCCCCCCCCCCTCTCTCCTCCTTGCTCTCCTTGCTCTTCCATTTATTCTCTCTCTCTCTCTCTCTCTCTCTCTCTCTCTCTCTCTCTCTCTCTCTCTCTCTCTCTCTCTCTCTCTCTCTCTCTCTTCCTTTTCATTCTCCCTCTGTCAATTTGTATCAAAAGATCACTTGTTCCTCTCTCCACCTGTAGCACCTCTTGTATAATGTGAATGTATCTTACTGAATCTCTCTAAAATGTGGATTTTCAACATGAAAACGTCACGTTTAAAAAAAATCTATAAACGGATATATTTTTGGATACTAAAGAGTGCTCCCCCCCCTTCTCTAAGACTTCACATTAGGCCTACAGACAGCTGCCAAGAACCCTCCAGGTGGAAAGACAGATTTATTTAAAGAAGATGATGTTCTACATGTGTTTAAGTCCTATGCTCTCTCTCTCTATCTCTCTCTCTCTCTCTCTCTCTCTCTCTCTCTCTCTCTCCATCTCCTTAGCACTTTCTCAATTATCATGACTGCATAGAGATGCAATCAGAGATGCAGTCACGTCACGAAGCAGCACGGTGATTAAAATGTCTCATCTTTTGAAGGTGGAGGAGATGTACACACAGGTCGCGACCACAGCGATGATGACCACGATGGGGGCTTTGCCTTTTAAAAGCTCATTAAAGCATGTTGTTGGCGGATTGCTTGCTGGGATGCGTGACACACATCATCATTCGGTCAAACCTGAAACAACCAATTTCCTTAATTGTTGACGTTTCAACACATTGCTTAGAACTTAGAAGTGGCCATACGAGGCTCCAAGCTGCTGACCAGGAGCTAGGGCTGGGCGATATGGCCAAAGATTATATCACGATAACTATATGATAATGTTATCATATCACTCTATATCGATAATTATCGATATTGTTATAAGTATTAAAAAAAAAAAAATTTTAAACAACAGATGTATGTTTATTTTTCAGCAATTCTTTGTCGTTGCCGCCATCTTTAGTGTTACAGCCCCTCACACTCCAGTTCTCAGGCTGCAGCTGGTTTGAAAGCTAAAGTAAACGGGCTTCTCTGCTGGCTGTGGCTCCAGGGGAGTTGAACAGTTCTGGCTCTGCTAGTTTCTCTTCTATCTTTTGGCGCTTTTTTGGTGGACAAACCACCGCACATGTGCACCGTGACTCGCGACTGGAGACTAGCTCTGCTAGCACACATAGCCTACTGTGTACAGACGGTTTCAAACTGTATTTTTAATTAGAAAGCAAACAAAATAAATGCACAAGAGAAAAATAAATCTCAATTTGGTCAGTATTGTCATTTGGACAAGCAAAGCCATTACTTTAAGTTGCAGGCAAGAAAGACAAGTCTGTCCACTGTCTCTGGTTTTAAAACTGCCCTGTTGCAGGCCACAAATATATCACAATATTTGTTTTATTATCAATCGATTATTAAAATATATCGTGATAATTATCGTTATCGTTTTATCGCCCAGCCCTACCAGGAGCCATTAGAAGTCTCCTCAAAAGATGCCGGGAGTAGAGCAGGGATGGTTGGCCCCTTTATTTAGACGTCTGTGGCACAGAGAGCCTCCTGCCTGGTTGGGCCCCAGAGAGACCAGACTGCACCTGGCCAGAGTGTTGTGTCGGTGTGTGTGTGTGTGTGTGTGTTGAGTAGCTGGTCTCTCCTCCTCCCCCTGTTGATGACTCTCTCCACCACTCTGCTGTTCTCACTGGATGGTGCATCACTGCTACACAGCTTTGGAACTTGAAAGCCCCTTGGACAAGACATGGACACACACACACATACACACACACACACACACACACACACACACACACACACACAGATAAAGAGATGGAGATTGGAGAGCCATAGAGAGCAACATGGAAGAGAGCCATATGCACAGGCATTAGCACACACACACACACACACACACAGACACTATAGTTCTGATCGATTAGGAATGTCTCGTGCCGTGTTCAGGAGATTCAGGCGCATACAAGTCTATTCGATCATGTATCTAGCGCCCCCACAGCCGTATCTGCAATCACTTAATGTCAAGGCTCTCATCCACATTCATTCATTTGCCCCCCCGCAATCTCCTTCCCGATTTCAATGTAACGCGGAAGTGTAGTGGTCTATACAAGTCAGCAGGAGGCGAGGTCTGGAATAAATGGAACATATTCCGCAATTGGGTTACTATGTGACTGCAAAGGACAAGCGCAAGTAAGAGTCAAATCAACAGTAGGTAAGATGGTTTCAACTTGACAACAACAACAAACAGAAACCAGCATGCTATGCTGTCAGCTCTTTATATTGAAACTGGAGTTTCAGCTGTTTCCTAGCAACACATAAAATATTCTCTTTGCCACAGAGATGCACCTTAGAACAGACATTGTTTTTGATGCAGTGGGATGAGAATGCAGCCATCTTACCATACATACATACATATTATATGTGAGCCATCTTACAATATCCATACTGTAACTGAGGGGTACAATTCCCTGACTGTATTGATAAGTATGGTATCATTGAACCACTACCGATTATGTACTTTAACTACTGGCCACACAGTACATGATATAGATATGATGAACACTTTCCCACCTGATGAAACGAAGTCCACACAAATGTATAAATCGAATATGTTATATAGCAAAGGGTATATACAACGTTCACTTAATGACATTTATGATTTGAATGCACTTGTAAGGCAAATGAGTATTCGTAGGCAAATCAACATTGAATGTCCAATCTCTGGTTACGCAGGGAGCAAGTATACAACCTGGTTCTTTAGGGAACTATAGCGATGGTACTTAAATGATTATAGCTGGATACACTAAAGGGGGGTCCCGCTGGTTGTAAGTCAGTAGGGGGGGGGGGTTAGGAGAGCCGCTGGCGATATCCCATCTGGCCAACGATTTCTTGGGAGAATTCAGAGTGCTGAACACGGTGCCCACAGAACCTCGGTCCACAGATGAATACAGCTGGGCCCTCTTGTAGACGGTAGCTGCCGGTCCACAACGAAGAGACGTGAGGCGACCTCACTCGGGGTAGAGCGCCGTCTCACCTGGACTCCTCTCGGGGGTAGTTCCAACACTCAGCAGTGTTGGCTGTTATCCATGGCATAATCAAAGCACCCAAAGCAAGTAGATAATCCAAGCCGTGTAGGGCTCGCCGTCGTCCGGGTAAAGTAATCCAATGTACAGGTCCACTCGTCCTGGCCCAGAACTCCTCGGATGAAAGCACCACACGTGGTCTGCCCAGCCTGGTTAAGACTCTAGATAACGCCAGGAACGATGGGGGTACTGCTCACTTTATAACTCTAACCGAACGATGCACCATACATAATAGACTATTATTAACTTAATAGAAATACGTCCCACTCGACGGTATAGTGCCAAACTATGACAATTCAACTATTAATCCACACGATGTCTCAATGCCTATTCTGAGGCCAAGTAGGCCATACTGCACCACACGTGGGTCGTGGGTGAGGCTTCACGTCTGTTACTAGGTTGGAGGGTAAAGGACTAATGGACTAAAAGAAAGTTCTACTTTACTTGCGCCATATATATATGCGCTGTGAACAAATAGTACCATTCGTATTTCGCCAGACGTATTCCTACGCGGAACCGGGCTTGTAACGACATGTTCGTCGGCACGATTGAACTTGAACCAAGGGGCTTGGCTGCTGGCGCCAGGTTCTTGTCCAATGGTAGAATGAAACTATTATGGGCTGTTAGTAGACTAAAGGGATATTCAGTGTATATGTACAAGGAATATACAAGGGATATCAAACGATATACAAATACTATTAAATATATATCCATAAATAAATATATATATTCGGTTTAATCTGATCCTTCACAACACATACCAACTAGCATTTCATCACCAACAGAGTGGTTGATTTACACAAACAGTTTGGGAAACATTCCAAACATTCTAAATGCACTGCTTGATTTGGAGTTGTTCCCATTGAAAATTCAGATATTGCTGAATAATAAATCACTGTCAACTCCTTCAAGTATTATTCTTATTCGTATTAGTATTATAGTATTGTTAATCATAATAATAATAATACATTATTAGGATGTTCGATATTGGCTTTTTTACCGATATCCGATATAGTCCAACTCTTAATATCTGGGGCTAATAACTTTTGCTATCAAAAGTTAGGGGGCGCACTGAAATTATGGCAAGGGTTATTAGCCCCCTAACTTTTGATTGCAAAGTCTGACATTGACCCCCTTTTCAGGAGTTGACCTAGAGCCCACCAAGGTCATGCATATCACCTTGCATTTGGTCAATGTCAGACCTTGCAATACACTGTAAGGCACTGTAAGGCTACGGATCTGCCTCACTTCCAGTGATGAAGCTAAGCTATGCTAACGGAGCGTCTATTCCCAAAGCGAAATGCACGCACAGAGACAAAAAAGGTATGTATCTTCTTGTCTAACTCCAGGGAAGATGTTAAATAAGCTAATTTCCCAAAATGTTGGAGTTCCCCTTTAAGGCAGTCTCTGAACACCCAAAGAGTGCCAGCTCTGGATCAGGGGGAATGTCCTTTCCGTAGACCCTGGAAAACCACTGGAATATTTCACCCCAGAATTTTTGTAAATGAGGACAGAGCCAAAAGAGATGTGTTAAAGAGCCCTCTGCAACTTTACACCTGTCACATAATGGAGAAAGAGATGGATACATTCTGTGTAGTTCGGTCTTTGAATAGTGGAGTCTATGGATGACTTTAAATTGAATCAATTTGTACCTAGCATTGATCGAGCAAGTTTGGATTCTTGTCAAACCTTCATTCCATATGTTCTCAGACACCTCTAGATTCAACTCAGTGGACCAGGCATCTCTCAGATGGTCAGTGGACACAGAGGTGGAAAACAGGGACATAAAGCGAGATATCAGGTGTCTGGAGTCTGGAGGAAGCTTCAGGAGATCATAGAATGGGCAATTCTCTGGCATGGTTTCAAAATGTGGAATTTTTTCTTTGACATAGTGTCTGATTTGGAGATATCGAAAAAAGTGGGAGTTAGGGATGTTAAATTTTGTTTTCAGTTGGTCGAATGATGCAAACTGTTTGTCTATGTACAAGTCTCCAAGGGTCGTGAGTCCCTTGTCCCTCCAAACAGCAAACGCCCCATCTGTCCGAGATGGCAAAAAGGAGTGGTTATGACATATAGGGGTATACATACAGACATTTGGCGGCTTGTGAACACCTTCAATGTTTAGCCACAGGGGGGAATTATTAGATGGTGTCTCACCCGAGAGTCCCCTCTGCCAATAGGTCAAAGCTCTAGCATTGGCTGCCCAATAATAATTCCTGAATACAGGGAGGCCTATGCCTCCCTCCTGTGTTGGCTTCTGCAGATGCCCTTTTGATATGCGATGGGTTTTATATCCCCATACAAATGGGAAAATAATAGAGTCTAGTTTCTTAACACTTTGATTGCCTAAGGCTAAATTCATTATATACCATAGGTTGCCGGCTCTATTTGTCTATGGAGAAATTCCCCTTCTTTGCAGGGCTATAACTTTTTAAATTCTATTGCTACATTGCCATTATTAGGGCCCATTCAAAGTCCTATATGTATTGTTCATTGTGTAGCAACGTTAAACTTTTTCATTCACATATTCATAGTAAAGTATGGTCTAATGTATAAGTATGTTTTCATCTCTTTCTGCAGCTTTCTCCAGAACGTGATCTATAGCCCCAAATGCATTATATTGATGATGAAATACAGTTTGATGGCAATCGGGGCGATATAAAAAATTTCAATTGGACGTACTTCTAGAATGATCTACGTATGATCTGATGATGACCGGATGGGCGGGGGATCGTTTATAATTCTGTGGGCAGCGTTATATCATTCATCTAGTGTGGGTCATATGTTCATCATAACAGTTTATATGGAACACGTTAAAAAATAACGCTGAATCTTACCGTGTCTTCCTCGCGCCGTTGGACGATCAGCGTGGTGTAGACCGTTTTCGATTATGGGATGTTTATCCTGATGAACCATTTCCAGCTTGTATAATACTATATACGTCCAAATAACGTTGTTTATTGAGTTAGGGCGAGCGATTGATCATCCAGTGTGTTGAGATGGAGTCCGGCTACCGGACGCGAGTGCCCGGAGCTCATATGGATGAGCACTTCCTGTTTGGGGCGCCCCTCCCTCTTGGGCCGATCGGCCACCAGATGGCGCTCTCGAACCGTTAGACAGTTGGTGGGAGCCCACCAGCACATCTCAGGGCTCCGGAAAGAAAATATGATTTCGATCACAGATTTTTGAAATATTGATATCAAAGACGAGTTACGGCGTCCTCGGCACCTTTAGCATGGCTCTGAATGACGTGAAAAAGCGTTTTCCGGCAATCAAAGTGTTAAAGAATGCTGCAGTGAGGAAGATTGGCAGATTTTGAAATAGATACAAGAATCTAGGAAGAGACACCGTCTTGATTGCGTTAATACGCCCCACCATAGATAAAGGCAGGGTCCTCCACTTCTCTATGTTGAGTTTTAACTTTGTGATCATGTCGGCATAGTTAAGTTTAAATAAGAGTTTGGGATTTCTAGATATTCTGAGTCCTAAATATGAAAAATGGTCATTTACTACTTTAAATGGTAGAGCCTTAAGAAAGTCTGAGTTCAGGCCGCCCGAGAGAGGCTCTTACCCCAATTGATTGTGTAGCCAGAAAGCTTACCAAATGATTCAATGAAATCTAACAGAGGAGGAACAGAGGTTTCTGGAGATATAACAATGTGTCATCAGCGTCAAGGCTCACCCGGCTTTCCATGTCCCCTATCTTAATGCCTCTAATATTGGGATGGCTCCTGATTCCTATCGCAAGGGGCTCCAGAGCAATGTCGAATAGTAAAGGAGAAAGCGGATCGCCCTGTCTGACCCCACGTTGCAAGTCAAAAGGTCCAGATTTATCATTATTAGTGAGGATGAAGGATGTCAGGCAGAGATACAGTATTTTGACCCATGCAATAAAAGAGTCTCCAAATCCAAATCTTTTAAGTGCCTCGAGCATGTAGGGCCACTCTATTTGATCAAAGGCTTTGGCTGCATCTAAGGACAAAATGGCCGCTCTGGAGTTGTCCTCGTGGTTGGTATAAACATTGTTCAGGAGCCGACGCACATTACAAAATGAAAATTAAGGAGGGCGATGGGCCGGTAGCTCCCAGGCTCTGTTTCCTCCTTGCCCTTCTTCAGTAAGATACATATATTTGCTCTCATACAGAGAGTTCGGAAATCTGTTATTCTTAATGGAGTCATTGATCATTCTGAGTAGGATTGGGGCAAGTGTCTTATGAAATGTCTTGTAAAATTCACAGCCAAATCCGTCTGGGCCTGCTGCCTTACCGGAAGGAAATTACTTTATTGCCTCAACTAGCTCACTCTCTGAAAAATCTGAATCGAGTTCTAACCTGGATGACTCATCCAGTTTTGGCAGGTTGAGGGAGTCAAAAAAAATTGTAAAGTCTGCGTTAGTGGCCTGAGACTTTGTTGTGTATAATTCTGAATAAAATTCTTTAAAGCGGTTGTTTATTTCCTTAGGGTTAGTTAACAAATCATCTGTTTTAGATAAAATGTTGTGGATTGCACGGCTCGCCTGTGCTCCTTTCAACTGTCTGGCCAACAGCCTCTCTGGTTTGTCGCTCAGTTCGAAGTGTCTCTGTTTGAGCTTCAATAAGAGTTTACGGATGTTTCCACTAAGAATGCGGTTATATTCATACTTTAAATTCAAGATCTTATTATAGTCTTCTTGCAAAAGAGAGTTCCTGTAAGTCTGTTAAAAGGTCGGGAGTGTGTTTTCGATTTCCACCAGACGATGGCGCTCTTCCCTTTTTTTTTAACTTTCAAAGGAAATTATATGACCTCTCATTACTGCTTTAAGAGTCTCCCAGAGTATGGAGTCTGAGACCTCCCCTGTGTCATTGAACTCAAGGAACTCCTCCAAGTGAGCTGTCATACAATTAATAAACTCTTGGTCTGTGAGCAGCCACCGGTTAAAGCGCCAACAGTAGCTTTGTTTGAGCAAAGCAAGCTTTATTTCTAGTGAAACTGGACTGTGATCCGATATTATTATATTATTATATTTGGTATTCACAATGTTAGTTATTAATTTTGCATCCACTAGAAAATAATCAATTCTCGTGTATGACTTATGGACATGCGAGAAAAACGAATAGTCTTTGTCCGTTGGGTGTTGTAGTCTCCAGATATCTACTATGTTTCTAGATTTAATTAAATTATTTAATGTTAGGACAGAAGCTATGGCTGTTGGGGTGCGGGAGGAGAGTCTATCAAGATATGGGTCAAGGTAGCAATTAAAGTCTCCACCCATTAATAGATTAGTGGTGCCTAGGTCTGGAATTAAATCAAATACTTTGCGGAAGAAATTTGGATCATCAGTGTTTGGGCCATATATGTTCAATAACGTGATAGGGAACGAATGTATGTTTCCAGTAATCATAATATACCTGCCATTTGGATCTGTGACTATTGAGGAAAGCTGGAATGGGATATTCTTGCGAAAAAGAATAGCGACACCTCTAGCTTTGGATGTGAAAGGTGAGTGGTAAACTTGAGATATCCAGTTAGCCCTCAGTCGCCTCTGTTCTGTAGCTTTTATGTGAGTTTCTTGTAAAAATATTATGTCAGCGTTAAGAGACTTTAAATGTGCAAACACTTTGCCCCGCTTTAGAGCTTGCCCATGACCGCGTACATTCCACGAGACCAGCGTTATGTTATTCATATCTGTCTGATTTATACGAGTGGATCCTGACATGTACAATTGAAATAATGAGAACAGCCTGGGAAAGCACACTAGAATGAAAATTAAACAATGAGTCTGGCAGCTCTGGACAACATTCAACATTCAACAGTTATCATATTTTTTTTTTAAACCCATGAACAGTGCCAAGCAGAAGAGGGTTTCATATTACTCCAAGTCCATGTGGCCAAGTTAGACTGAAATGTTCACAATATTTTCAGCTGACCAGTGTGGACAGCGCCACCATGGGCATACCTGTGTTCTGTATGATGTGTACAGTATGTACAGTAGTAGACAGTCTCGTCCTAGGTCGGCGCTGGTGATGAATGTGCCTCCACGTCTAGCGTGGGCTTGATCTCTGTTGTGTAGAAGTCCATTGCCTCCGATGCTTCGGTGAAGGAGTGAGTCTTATCCTTGAAGGTGATGAGCAGCTTCGCAGGGTGAGCCACTCCGTAGCGCAGTTTTGTTTTGCGTAAGAGTGATCTGAGCTCATCAAAGGAGGCTTGCTGCTTGCGTTGTTCTGCTGTGGCATCACGGAAGATGCTGATTTTATGTCCTTTGTACTGTAGCCCACCTGGCTCTTTAGCTTTCCCACCGGCAAGACGCACAACCTTCTGTCTTATATCAGAGTTGTTGAGTTTAGCGATTAGGCATCGCGTCTTGCCTTTATTTGCTCCGATGCGGTGAGCGATATTGACCAAGTGAGGTGGACCTAGATCTTGACCAAAAAGTTCGCTCAGCATTTCGTTTACAAACAGTGTCGGGTTGCCTTGTTCTGTTCCTCTGGTAGCCCAAAGATTCTCACGTTGAGTCTTCTGCTGTGGTCCTCAAGCGATTCCGTCTTCTGTTTTAATGATTTAACTTCCTCAGATAGTGATTTATTCTCCGCTTCCAGTTGTATCAGCCTTTGATCAGTGTCATTGGCAGCCGTCTCAAGAGAATCAATCTTGTCCAGGCATGATGTTACCTTTAGCTGGATTTTGTTTAGATGATCCTTGATCGGCTTTAGATTGGCTTCGAGTCCTGTAGCAAGTTCTTCTCGTACAATTGTTCTCATGAGCACCGCTAGGTCAGCGTTCTCCATTGTGAACTTTGTTTGTGCACGCGTGGACATGTATTTGTTCAAGGACGATTAGATAGTTTTGAAAGAATCTGCCTACAAAATAAAAGGAGCTGATAAATGTCGAGGTGAAGTCAACTTAGTTTCTGTTCATTATGGGTTCAAAAATAGTGATAATTCGAGGGTTTGCTGAGACACGACGCAAGCTGTGTTCAGTCCATGCCACCGGAAGTCATCCCGATTACGAGATTGTTTTGTATTTCTAATCAAGTACTCAAAAACAGCATTTTTCGACCTCAAGATCTTAAGCCGTTTTGAGGCTGGGCTCCAACCACTGTGTGGCCTGGTGCCAACTGCCACATCAACTACCACATTATTATGCAGCTGAGAAATCTCTGACATCACAGATATGCACATTTTCAGATGACTCAGTTCAGTGAGGGTGAATATTGTGAGAGGAGAATTGGAAGAATGCGCCAATATGAGAGACATAGATCCTATTAATATAAGTCCACATAGCTAGGAAACAATGCTAAACACTGAAAAAGGCCGTTTATAAGATAGTTCCCTTTAAATAAAAACATAAAATAAAATGCAGGGCTAAACTGCGTACTGTAACATATGAGGAGCTGCTGTCTCGCCCTGTTCATTGTCCACCACAGCCTCCCTCCACAGTCTCCCTGAGACTGGCAGGAGGACTCCCCTCTGGATGAGCGGAACGTCAAATCAAATCCAGATGGGATGCAGATAGCAAACAAAATGTAGACTCGCATCTCCTGTTGCTGACCGCCTCCCCCACCCTCCACCTCCGAGACTCTGAGATTTCACCCGATTTAGAAAGAAGGGATGTTGAGAGAATGATTGACAAAAATACTTTGACCTGGGACAGACGGCACAAATACATCTGTCCTGACAGCGTGTTGAATATAGTAAGTATGTCACAGGATCCCATGGCCCAGAAATGTCATCGCAGACCAAACGCTCCACTCCCGAGAGAGAGAGAGAAAGAGAGACTAGGAGGCGCATTCATAGGTTGATATGATATTTTCATTTACATCGGTCCGGGGGCGCAGCTAAACAGAAAATGTAACTGTTTTAGCTAATGCTGCTGAAGCTATAAAGTCGCTACTTTAACCACTTTTGGCCTGTTGTAGCTCGGGCTGGCAGTCATTTTGGTGCGCAGGGAGGTCCTTGAACCCTCACGCTGCTTGGCCTACAGCCCTTGAAGACATTAGGGTGTGTTATTTGTAGGCCCCCTGCCATGACGGATGGACTTTGATTAAAAAAAATTAGGCCGGTGAACGGTGTTCTTCTGGGAGACCCGTGGCTTGTGCAGGGCCCGGGGTACCTTTTCAGGGAAGTCCTGTGGGAGGGGAGGGGGGGGGGTCTGGTTTGTTGCTCAATATGTGTCACGGGTGGGGGTGTGTGTGTGTCTGTATGTGTGCTGATGTACCTGCGGGACCCTGAGAGGAAGACACGCCCAGTGATGGTCCTGATGAGGACCTAGATGCTTACCTGGCCGTTTTAACAGGCAAGTGCATATCCGACTATTATGTGTATTGGAATCTCCTATCGCAGTACTGCGCCATGCTGTCCCTTCTTCCCTGCTTAGATGAGGTCCATGGAGTCCCGGTGAGAGCGTGGGGAGCCGTCCTGTGGGGATGGTGATATATGCTGGGGCCAGTGACAGCAGGAAAGTGCGGGGCCACCAGGGGGGGATAATCTATTTTCAGTCGTGCAGTCTACACATGAGGTCCCTTTTTCTTACGCAGCCGGGGTGTGCCGCTGGAGGGGGCAGGACTCGGAGATGGATTGGCTGGCTGGCGTGGAGGGGCGGTGCCAGGAAGGCCGGGCGCTGTTGAAAGGAGAATTTGTTTTTGGCAGTAGACAGAACAGAGTCGCAGGGACGACACCGGGAACGCGGAACTGCGGAGATACAAGGACACGCTACCTTTCTCTTGTGCCTTTTTCCAGTGAAAACACTTACTGCTCCAGCCTGCTGTGTTCACCTTCTCTCTGGGGAACGAGTGGAGCCGAAACCAAGAGAGATACATTGTAGCCACGCTACATGCCGTGAGTAACTAAACACAAAGTATCGGAATATCTGCGCCGGATGAATGTACTGTTTCCCGAACTATCAGTGAATGGATTATGTGAACTGTGCTATAAGAAACTTTGGATAATACAAACTGTCATTACAACTGAAGAGAATTGAGAGCACCGCGTGCTGAAACGCTGCTACTATTTGCACGGGCCCGCTCGTTGGAGAGCAGCAAAAAGGGGCGGCCATTGACTAACAAATGAACGTGGGAGCTCGACGTGTGTAATTAACTGTGCTATTTCCTTGCAGCCAGGAGGACAGTACTGCATTACCCTGGTCTGCTCTGCACTAAGAAGTACCCTATTCTCCGGTCCCAGTCAGAACGCTTTTCAGCCCGGGGCCGTGGGAGAGAGGGAGGGGGGGAGAGACCCTCCCCGCCCACGCGCCTTCGGGCCGCGTTATATAATTTTTGTCGTATTGTCTATAAACTGTGACTGGCGCTTCCACTGCCCCAACCTAGGCTAGGATGTGGGAGGAGCATTCTGGCCCCAGACCTAAACCTCATAGTGCCCCATACCCACTACCCTAACATGCCCTCTTATCTTTACTGTGTGCCACCAGTGTGTATTGTTCTTAATATTAATGAATTATGTGCTGTCACTCCCTGAGACCAGATGTGTGGTATTTATATTCTCAGGCTATGTTTGTAGTGTAGTGTGCAGTGTGATTCTGGATTAGTTTGTGACCGTTTCCAGACCTGGGTGCAGTATAGGCACCATTCCCCCACGTGTGCAGTGCTTTAGGGGCAGAACAGATAGTGTGGGTGGGAACAGCAGCTTGGGGTTGGCCTACAGTGCAGAGAAGCGCTTCCTCTTTTAATCACCCATAGGCCTACGGGCACTGGTCTTTTAGATTAGGTTAGCTAGTAGTTATTTATTTATATTCATGAACTTGTATGCTATATATCTAATATGTAATAAAGCATTTCTTATTGTTTCTTGAACATTCTCCTGTGTCTGTTTGTGGTTTTGGGGAAATTCATGTATGGTAGGTCAGCTGAGCCCTTTGGTTAGTGCATCCGTGCGTTTGCACACCTTAGTTATAGATCTGGATGCTTCCCATTGGGGTCTGGTGACATCTGTCCTGTGTGTTATGTGCTGTTTCCTAGGGCTGTCAAGTTTAATCGATTGATAGCCCTAGTTGTTACCTGTTGTGTATTGATTTAATGAAATAATATACAAATTAAATAAATAAATAATCAGTTCAGTTGTGGACCATTACCTAATGAATGCCTCTAATGGTTTGGAGGTCCTTTATGGGCAGAATGGTACTACATACCTGTACATTATTTATTATATGAAGAAGCCTCCATGTGTGTTTCAATAAAGGCTTATTGATGCACACGTTTTACAATTGTCGTTTGACAGAAATAAAAGTTGCTTGACATATAATTTATATTTTGGTGAAGGTTTCTGGCATCTCTATGCTATGGTAACAAAACACGCCAAGCTCATGACCGTTTGTGTTTATCTGCTGTAAACATGTTGGCGAGACCTTCATCTGATGAAACTGCCTCATCGAGCTCTAGCTGCCAGACAATGTCTTTCCAGGACAGGTTGCCACAAATGTCCTCCTTTCTTTCTGAGTTGGAGTCCACTCATAAGATATTCCTTTATTGATCCCAGAAACAAATGAATACATTTTTCTTTTCTTTTTTTAATACTCATATTTGTCATCTTCCCAGAGTCAGATGACAAGATTGATATAAATGACCTCTCTGTGTCAGAGGCCTACTGCTCCCAGCTAGCACGCACCTGGACCTCTCTCCTTGGCTACTAGACACACAGAGATTAAACTGATATCATGTTCTGGGGGAGACGACAAGCAAGTGTATTTACCAAAATGTACCGATTTACCGAGTGTTCCTTTAAGAAGTTTATCTCCTTTTTTATTAATTTGTATTTGTCCTTTATTCACACAGGTAAGCACATTTGACCTTTTTTTCAAGAGCAACCTCTGTGCAATAGACAAAACTCTTCTAATGGAATTAAATGTTCTAACTTCAAGGTTTTCTGTTAGTAGTTAGTTCATACCATTTGTATGGGGCATAGTATCTAAACCCAGTTTTGTCAAGCTCAGTTTGGTGTATCTACAGCTAAACGACCCTGTAACCCAGTACCATATGTGCCGTATTTAAAATAAATCAAAGAGCAGAGATAACAGGGATAGTTGCATGAGCAAGAGCCATAGAGATAAATAAAATGCAATGCGTATCCCTCCTCTCTTAGTGATGGCCCATTCCACTTCTTCATATAAAATAAATGAAGACAGGGAGACAACTTACATGATGAGTAATTGAAATGACTGGAGGGATACCATATACAGGGAGGTCATGAGGTGGACTCAAACTCATGATGCTGGGAGTATATTTTGATTAATATCCTGCTGTGTATACCACTCCACACAGATCCACACAGCTCTACAGATGGCGTTTATCCCCTTTGATTATTGAAGGAATCCTCTTTTAGGTCTGGGACTCACAGTCTGAGGCTCAATGCCAACCATACCGCAATGCGTATCCCTCCTACCTCTCTTAGTGATGGCCCATTCCAATTCTTCATATAAAATAAATGAAGACAGGGAGACAACTTACATGATGAGTAATTGAAATGACTGGAGGGATACCATACAGGGAGGTCATGAGGTCATGATTAATATCTCCTGCTGTGTATACCACTCCACACAGATTCACACAGCTCCACACAGATCCATACACAGCTCTACAGATGGCGTTTATCCCCTTTGATTATTGAAGGAATCCTCTTTTAGGTCTGGGACTCACAGTCTGAGGCTCAATGCCAACCATACCGCAAGCAAACACACACACACACACACACACACACACACACACACACACACACACACACACACACACACACACACACACACACACACACACACATACATACACACCATGCACGGAGGTGCAAATACACAACACATAACGTGCGTATGACACATAGCAGCAGACCAAGAATACCGTTTCACACATTCTGTACTTCCTGCCATTTCTCAGTCTGTGTTGGCCACTGTCAATCATGCACTCACGTGGACCCAGCTACATACAGTCGAATAACGGCTTGTGAAAGTACATTGAAAGCTGCCATGGGTGGAAGCCCACAATCGGATGTTCTCTTAAGATGTTGTTTTCATTATGTTTAACAACCGCTAATCCCCAGAGATCTCTCTATTACCTTCCCGCCATTAGATTGAATTAGAACCAACTAATTAAGAATTTATAAATGATCCTATTTTCACACGGTGAGGATTGAGAGATTATTGTGTGGAATTCAGAGAAACAGTCCCATGGAGGGAGGTGGAGTGGAAGGCAGAGGAGGTGAGGAGCAGAGGAGGAGAGGTAAGAGGATGACACAGCTGGCCAACTCAATCTGTGACACGACGGGAGATGACCGCAATTAAAGTGAAGACAAACTGTAACTGATGCAAGACCAATTAAGATGAAGATGAACATTAAGATCTGCAACAAACTCCTACGGAGCCAGATTTGATTAACAGCATTAATCTGTTTTTACTTACAATCTTACTCTCCTACGCTACGGCCAATCACAGGGTTGACTTGTGCATTACCGTAGCACTGGTGACAAATGGTGCCAAGATGTACACCCACCCACTCTCTCCATCCAACACTCAAGGGGGATTAGCATTGGTGATGGATTAGGTTCATGAAAGGTCCACAGGTTTTCAGTCTCTATAGTTGTCTCCAGGTTTTCAGTCTCTATAGTTGTCTCCAGCTTTTCAGTCTCTATAGTTGTCTCCAGGTTTTCAGTCTCTATAGTTGTCTCCAGGTTTTCAGACTCTATAGTTGTCTCCAGCTTTTCAGTCTCTATAGTTGTCTCAAGTTGTCTGATTGGCCTTTTGACATGAGGATTAACACTAATTTGAGTTTTTTAAATTGGATTTGCTGCTATTTTGTGGCCCACATGTTAAATCAGGAGCATTGTGGGACTATTAGCACCAAATTTCTCGGATTAACATTTACTGAGACCAAGCAGTGCCAGTAATAAAATAAAAGAACATTAGATAGAACAAAATAGATATACCTTTGAATTAAAATCACAAAATCATGATTGGATGTATTGTGAGACAGTGTAGTGATTAGAGATATGTTTGATATTTTAAATTACTCATTAATAGAAACATGCTGATCAAAGACTAACACAGTTCAAACATGTCAAAATAACACTGATTCACTGTCCCCAGTGGCCAAGATTAGTATCAACATGGACGTGTCCCAAAGACATAAATTAACATCAAGGTTGAAGCGTGACTCCTGCCTGCCAAAGAGGCCCCGTCATGCTCACTGAATGGCTTTTCATCCTTGGCTCCGGCTGAGTGACTGACAGACATTGGCTTCGTTGGAGTGCGTACTACTACCCACTCTGCAGAGTACAGAGTGCTGCGTACTACTACCCACTCTGCAGAGTACAGAGTGCTGCATACTACTACCCAAGTTTCAAGTTCAAGTTTGTTTATTAGTTGTTGTCACAATAGAATACATATACTTTACGGTGAAATGCTTGGTTCTGTATGAGCCCCTGAGAGTGTGCTTCATACACTAAAAAAAGGAAGTAAAAGAGGAATATACAATACAATATACAATCTAAAGTACATCCTTATTACAATCTAAGTACAGTGAGGTACAAATGCAGACAGTGAGGTACAGAACTTTAAGGTAAGGTGCAAATGAGGTATGAATGTAGTGCAAATCTCTTTAATAAATAGATTAAAGTGTCTAAAGTGAGTGTTAATAAGGTGAGTGTTTGTTTAAAAGTGAGTGTGTGCATGTGGATGTGTGTGCAATGAGTGTAGAATGATGGGTTGTTACATAGAGTCATTGAGCATCCTGATGGCCTGGGGATAGAAGCTCCTTCTGAGTCTCTGTACTGGCCATGAGACTCCGGTAGCGCTTGCCTGACCGCAGCAGTTCAAAGAGGCAGTTGTTTGGGTGACTATAGTCTTTGATTATTCTCTTAGCCTTGGCCCTGCAACGCTCGTTATAAATGTCCTGGAGAGTGGGAAGCCCACCTCCAATTGTGCGTTCGGCTGAACAGGCCACTCTCTGTAGTCTGCTGCGGTCGTGTGCGGTGCTATTCCCAAACCAGGAGGTGATGTTACCAGTCAGGATGCTCTCTATTGTGCACAAGTAGAAGTTCTTAAGGATCTTCTGACTCACTTTGAACTTCCTTAGGCGCCTAAGGAAGTAGAGGTGCCGCCGTGCCTTCTTCACTACACTGTCAATGTGTGTGGTCCATGTCAAGTCCTCGGATATGTGGACTCTGAGGTACTTGAAACTGTTCACTCCCTTGACCGGTGCCCCGTCGATGCTGAGGGGTCTGTAGTCCCTGGCCCCGACCTCCTAAAGTCCACAATCATCTTTCCTTTTGCTGACGTTCAGGGAGAGGCTGTTCTCCCGGCACCACAGCGCCAGGTTCTCTACCTCTCCCAGGCAGGCCCTCTCGTCATTTGCAGAGATCAGGCCCACCACAGCTGTGTCGTCAACAAACTTGATGATTGTGTTGCTGTTCCGCTGTGCCACACAGTCATGTGTGTACAGCGAGTAGAGGAGGGGGCTCAGAACACAGCCCTGTGGGGCACCTGTGTTGAGAGTGATGGATGAGGAGGTGCAGTTGCCTGCTCTCACCACCTGGGGTCTTCCTGTCAGGAAGTCCAAGACCCACTGGTAGATGTCGTAGTTCAAGCCCGGCCCTCATTTATCAACAATTCTTAGAAAGTGTTCTATATTCGTACTTAAGCACAGAATTTAGAATGTGTGTATGCACAGAAATATCGGGATTTAACAACCGTGCGTACACGGGTCCTACGCACATTCCATATTGATAAATACCATTCGTCCTTACCGTCAATGCTCGTGCATGATTATCCATATATGGTCATGAAACACCCCCATGGGATGTGAAATAATGGTCTAACCCGAGCGAACTCCGAGAAACTTCACTGAGAGCGAGATTGATCACGGCGGTCCAACCAACAAATGTCATTTCCCGTTGTGAACAATCTTATTTGGAAACATGTCACACAGAATTATTTTAAACAATATTTAATCGTATGATTATAGATATTTTTAGAGAATAAATAAATCCAATGAAGTTGCCAAGTTCACAGACAACTCTGCTGAGGAGGAGGGAGCGTGCAGACTATCTTCGGTGCGCCGGGAGCCAAGGATGTTGACTGACCCAGTCCTGCTACAGAACCAGCACATTGACAGAAATAAATGACAAGCTGACCTGACATTAAGCACTGTAATGACTGAAATTAAATCAATTTCAGCAGGCCAACTCTGCGCTCTACAATGCCTATTGTGCGCTCGTCGTGAGCCCGTGGTTCTGGTCAGAGTCATTATGGCTTCAGTGGATAACCCTGATCTGCATTTAAGTGATGTTTTAATTATAGATACCCCAGTAATAACATTACAATTGAATTAAATACAATTAGGCCTGAATGAGACTCCGGCCACCGGCACATTATCAGCCAAAATGCGCATAGCAGATTATTTGTAGTATTCTGTACATTGACCGAGTGGAATCCCGTTCACATTACTGGATTTTGCTTATTGATGGAGCTTTGAAAGCTACATGGGTACAGTCTATATATTGCTCCGATGATGTTGGGTAACCTGGTAATCCTCTCTTGGCCTCCTGTTATATGTGATATATGGATATTGTATGTAGTTGGGGGGGTTGGGGAAATTAGACATCCAACAATGCGTTTTGCTCCACGCTCCAATGTGGGTCTCAAATTGCGGTATAAATCAAGGAGAATGTGTCTCGGGTAGCTGACTCTACTTAATATTATTATGTTCTCTCTCTACAAATAGACATGCCCTATATCTCTGAAAACATCTGAGCGCACACCGGAGAAGTATTCCTATAATAATAACGCGATGAACCAGGCTGAATTCATTCGGAAATACCTATTCCACATGCTATTTAGGGTTTGACAATAATTACACTAATGTCGCTATTTTACAATGAACTATAGTGAATTACGGGTCATACAAAACACGTCATTGTTGAAACTAATGCCCGGAATCTTATTTCCGCTGTGCAATATTCAATATTCTACCACCGGGCGCCAGCTACGCATGCTCCGAGCTGTGCGTAGATATACGCACAGAGTCAAGCACAAGTTCAATTTGATAAGTCCCACACTTTGCTTAGAAATGACCGTACGCACGGGTTACGCTCATATCTGTGCGTACGCAACGTTGATAAATGAGGGCCCAGTGGTCTCTGAGCTTGACTATGAGCTTGGAGGGGACTATGGTATTGAATGCTGAGCTGTAGTCAATGAATAGCATTCTCACATAGTTCCCCTGCCTCTTGTCCAGGTGTGATGCTGCTGTGTGCAGCACATGGGCTATGGCGTCCTCCGTGGACCTGTTGGGGCGATATGCAAATTGCAGGGGGTCCAAGCTGTTGGGGAGGGAGGAACAGATGTAGCCCTTCACTGCTGAGTACAGAGTGCTGCGTATTAAATGGTAAATGGCTGCATTTATATAACAGCCTTTATCCAAAGCGCTTTACAATTTGTTCCTCACATTTGACCCATTCACACACATTCACACACCGACGGCGGAGGCAACCATGCAAGGTGCCAACCTGCTCATCGGGAGCAATTAGGGGTTAAGTGTCTTGCTCAAGGACACCTCGACACGCTGCCCGGGAATCGAACTGGGAATCTCTGGATTACCAGACGACTGCTCTACCTCCCGAGCCACTGTCGCCACTGTACTACTACCCACTCTGCAGAGTACAGAGTGCTGCATACTACTACCCACTCTGGAAGCTGCTGAGTACATAGTGCAGAGTGCTGCATACTATACCCACTCTGTTGGCCGTGTCCCTCGCATCACTGCACCGGGGGCGATTACAGCGCTGATCCAACTGGCGCTTTTTATTAGTTCTGCCTCTGAACCTCCATGTCCCCAGTCTCAATCACATCCCTAGTTTCAATCACATCCTTGCTTAGATATGGATTGGAGGGGGGGGGGGGGGGGCAGTCTTTGTGTTGGTAATTAAAGTTGAGGAAAATAGAGAGAGCAAAGGAACGAGTCCAGGGAATTCCTAGTCTTTGCAAAGATAAGTATGAAAAGGTCTGGGCTTAGTAATTTACATGTAATTATGTCAAATTCATGTGGTTTTCGCATTTGTGTTATTCACCCAGTGTCCGCGGGTCTGGTAGACAACATTATTGGGATTATAAAAGAATAGTCATAATAATCTATGTAATACTTAACAGATGTTACCTTTATCTTAATTACAGTGCAAACAATCTAGACAGCATATAGGGCTAATATTTCTATTAGATCACATGTATCAATACAAGTGTGTGTTTGTGATGAAATGTGATGTTTGAAAAAAAGAATCCATTATAATCAAGACATGAGTGTTTTTTATTAATTTTTACCATGTTTACTTACTTGTTTTCACTTACAATTTCCACACTTGAACCTGAACATCACATGAGTCGTATAAATGTAGGGAGGGGATGTAAAAGATGTGTTCTTTTATATGTTCTTCAAAGAAAATGAGCCAAGGCACACACACACACTAGGGCTGAGCCCAGACGTTCGGACCTTGGTTCGTTACGTTGGCATTCAAATCTTAATGAATGGGTTTGAACCTCCGCTTTTTATTTATAAATGTTTTACACTAAAAATATATATCAGAATGTGATATCAGAATATCACAGTACTATGTTGTGTTTACAATAATTCGAAAGTCACGCACGAACACAAACAACACAGTATAGTCAGGATGAGGAGGGGTCACCGTCATTCTCAGGAAATTGATCAATCATGCAAAAAAGAGAGTTGAGTGACTCACACTCACCCGTCTTATTTCATAATACGTTTCCGAATGGAAGTTTGGATTAGACCAAGTGTATGCAGTGATGCTGAACTTTCCCAGCGGAACACAAGTTACTTAACATTACACAGGTATGTTATGCATGTTAAGCTATGCACGTTTAGCTGGCTAATGTTAGGATATCAGGAGCCGTCGGCCAACAAAGAGGTTGTTTCAACAAATGTATTCACAAAATGGATAATCATCCAAACGTTATTAAAGCCTCCCATGCCATGACCAGTAAGTAGGTACTACTATACTTTTAACACAATGGCGCCCAAGCACGGATATATCCGGCTTTCGAATCCATGCTTAAAGGACAGAAGCACGGATATATCCGTGGCAAGTTGTTTTGGCTTTTATTCCATTTTAATAACCTATTCAAGGTCGCCGAGCTGCACTGCAGATGTACCCTACTCTTTGAATTCGCCAAAGTGTATTACCGGCCAGATCCTCTTAGGGGCGCTGTCGCGATAATGCAGTGTGCCCTGTGGCTGAACGGCGCATTCTTTTTTTTTTACTTTCAATGGAGTTTTCAGTTAGCTGGATTCTGGATGTGCAGCTTGTAGCTTGGATTACGTTTTGCATCACAGATTTCATCATGCAATAAGGGGATTTATCATCAGCCAATGGACATATCGATCTACCAGATGTCGATCGATAACGGGGAAATGCTCGGGGGGATCCAACCGGCTCATGGTAAGATCTTTTTCACGTAAATTACAGCCCGATCGGGCCTTGTTATGATACGATATGATCAGCGTATGTGGCTACTTAGACGAACACGGTTATTGGTAATCAATAATAAGAAACAACGCCCCCCCCCCCCCCCCCCCTTGCATGCATACATGCTTGAGGATCGTGCCGATAATATGCAGTTTGAGTTTTAACTGTAGCATCTGTATAACGGAAATGCCATTGGATATAACGTTAGTAGCTATCATCAGCGTATTTAGACCACTATCAGTGGGGCACGGGCCCCACTGTTGTATCAGATTACTTTCAATGGAGTTTTCAGTTAGCTGGATTCTGGATGTGCAGCTTGTAGCTTGGATTACGTTTTGCATCACAGATTTCATCATGCAATAAGGGATTTATCATCAGCCAATGGACATATCGATCTACCAGATGTCGATCGATAACGGGGAAATGCTCGGGGGGATCCAACCGGCTCATGGTAAGATCTTTTTCACGTAAATTACAGCCCGATCGGGCCTTGTTATGATACGATATGATCAGCGTATGTGGCTACTTAGACGAACACGGTTATTGGTAATCAATAATAAGAAACGACGCCCCCCCCCCCCCCCCCCCTTGCATGCATACATGCTTGAGGATCGTGCCGATAATATGCAGTTTGAGTTTTAACTGTAGCATCTGTATAACGGAAATGCCATTGGATATAACGTTAGTAGCTATCATCGGCGTATTTAGACCACTATCAGTGGGGCACGGGCCCCACTGTTGTATCAGATTACTTTCAATGGAGTTTTCAGTTAGCTGGATTCTGGATGTGCAGCTTGTAGCTTGGATTACGTTTTGCATCACAGATTTCATCATGCAATAAGGGGATTTATCATCAGCCAATGGACATATCGATCTACCAGATGTCGATCGATAACGGGGAAATGCTCGGGGGGATCCAACCGGCTCATGGTAAGATCTTTTTCACGTAAATTACAGCCCGATCGGGCCTTGTTATGATACGATATGATCAGCGTATGTGGCTACTTAGACGAACACGGTTATTGGTAATCAATAATAAGAAACGACGCCCCCCCCCCCCCCCCCCCCCTTGCATGCATACATGCTTGAGGATCGTGCCGATAATATGCAGTTTGAGTTTTAACTGTAGCATCTGTATAACGGAAATGCCATTGGATATAACGTTAGTAGCTATCATCGGCGTATTTAGACCACTATCAGTGGGGCACGGGCCCCACTGTTGTATCAGATTACTTTCAATGGAGTTTTCAGTTAGCTGGATTCTGGATGTGCAGCTTGTAGCTTGGATTACGTTTTGCATCACAGATTTCATCATGCAATAAGGGGATTTATCATCAGCCAATGGACATATCGATCTACCAGATGTCGATCGATAACGGGGAAATGCTCAGGGGGATCCAACCGGCTCATGGTAAGATCTTTTTCACGTAAATTACAGCCCGATCGGGCCTTGTTATGATACGATATGATCAGCGTATGTGGCTACTTAGACGAACACGGTTATTGGTAATCAATAATAAGAAACGAAGCCCCCCCCCCCCCCCCCCCCCTTGCATGCATACATGCTTGAGGATCGTGCCGATAATATGCAGTTTGAGTTTTAACTGTAGCATCTGTATAACGGAAATGCCATTGGATATAACGTTAGTAGCTATCATCGGCGTATTTAGACCACTATCAGTGGGGCACGGGCCCCACTGTTGTATCAGATGTGCCCCAGTGATCCAGTTGATCAGGACTGCTGTTAATACTTCGCTTTGAAATATTATAGTGAAATATTTTGCACTGTTGTCGCATTTATCTTGTTGAAATCCTCCAACAGGCTATTTTTTGTAAGTTGACTGGTTTGCACACCCCTATGACAGCTAATACATGGTACATCCCAGCAGTCAGCTGGCCTCGCGCAGTTCACAGGTACAAGCACACAGTGCTGCGGTCGCATTCTGTCATGATTGATTGATTGATTGATTTAAAAGTTTATTAACAGATTGGGGGGGGGGGTTGGGTAGGGGGGGGGGACACTGTACATTGAAATACTGACATACATTTGACATGGAAACTGTACATTGGAGGAGGTTGGGTAGGTGGGGTGGGGTTGGGTGGGGCTGTACATTGGAATACTGACAAAGCCATGCTTGGTCTTTATTGTACAACTGGGTTAGGACATTTGTAGGGGCCAGTTTTGAATTGCAGTCTCCCGTAGGTGTTCTTTGAGAGTGTTTTTGAAGGTGGGTAGTGATTTACATTCCTTTACAGCTTTGGGTAGGGCGTTCCACATTGTTGTGGCATAATTGCGAAACGTGTTTAGTCCCTTGTTTGAGCCGAATCTGGGTTTTACATGATTTGTGGAGCTCCCTCTGGTGTTGTGATCGTGGTATTCACTGACCTTTGGGAAGTATTTTGACATGTACATGGGTACCTTGGTCGTGTAGTGTATCTTGTAGACCAGGCCCATTGCAAGTTGCTGTACTCTGTTGTCTACTCTAAGCCATCCTAGGTTGGCAAAGTGTGCAGGGGTGAGGTGGGTTATAGGAGTCAGGTCAAGCAGTAGTCTGACTAGTTTGTTTTGAGATGTTTGTAATTTGGTTTTTAGTGCCTTTGAGGTGCTTTGGTACCATGAGGTGCAAGCATAGTCGTAGTACCCTTGAATGAGTGCTCCTGCCAGAGTCTTCAGGGTATTCTTGCTTACCAGGGAGGAGATCCGGTACAAGAATCGAGTTTGTTGATTGACTTTTTTTATTACATTGGATGCCATTTTGTCACAGGAAAGATTAGCCTCTAGGATGGAACCCAGGTAGGTAATTTCATCTTTCCTTGTGACAATATTGTCACCCACTGTAACTGAGAAGCCGTCTGTTTTGCTGAGTTTGTTATTTGAACCGAAGAGAATGGACTCTGTTTTGCCCATGTGTAATGATAGTTTGTTGTCGGCGAGCCATATGCAGATTTTGCCTAGTTCCGAGCTGAGGGTTTTTTCAACCTGTAACTTGTTCTTGTCAGAGACCAGCAGGGCTGAGTCATCCGCAAACAGGAACAAGTTGCAGTCACAAGCTGACGACATGTCATTTGCATAAATTAGGAACAGTAGTGGTCCTAGTATGCTTCCTTGTGGAACACCACAGTTCACTGTGAGGGGGGGGGATAGGGTACCGTTTACCTCCACCATCTGTTCTCTCCCCTCCAGGTAGGATTGTATCCAGCTCACTGATAAACTATCAAAACCAATTGCTTTTAGCTTGTCAATCAGAATGGTGTGATTGACAGTGTCGAAGGCCTTTTGTAGGTCTAGCATGACCATGCCGCAGTATTTGCCCGCGTCCACCTCTTGCTTGATGTGGTCGTTCAAATAGAGAAGGCATGTGTCAGTGGAGTGGGATGTTCTGAAGCCAGATTGGAATTCGTAGATTAGATTTTTATCCGTAAGGTACTTTTCGACCTGTTCGACCTGATGGCAACCCCGCCAGCTAAGAAAGTTAAAGCAAAAGAAATTCGGGCATTCCAGCCCTCATGGACAGACTACTACGGGTTTGTGTGTCAGAAGGACCGTGCTGTGTGTACTTATGTTGAAGGCTTGCCAAACAATCAAATCAAATCAAGGATAAAAGATATCCCCATGTCAGCTCGACGCATCAACGAAATGTCCGAAAATATCAGAGAACAGCTACCTACAGCTGGATTAAAAGATGCTCCGGTGTGCAGCTTAAAGGGACCAAGTAAGCAAAACAGTGCCAGGGATCTCAGGTAGGCTGTTTATTTTCCTACACATGGCGTGTTAACTTGAACGTCTTTCTCTCTCTCCCCCTCTCTCTCCTCTCTCCTCTCTCTCTCTCCTCTCCGCTCCTCTCTCTCTCTCTCTCCTCTCTCTCTCTCTCTCTCTCTCTCTCTCTCTCTCTCTCTCTCTCTCTCTCTCTCTCTCTCTCTCTCTCTCTCTCTCTCCTCTCCTCTCCTCTCCTCTCCTCTCCTCTCCTCTCCTCTCCTCTCTCAATTCAATTCAATTAAATTCAAATGGCTTTATTGGCATGACGTACTTCTACATGTTGCCAAAGCAATATTGAACATAAACATGGATTACAAACAGATATAAGTACATACAAAATATCATCATAAAATAAAACATCAAATATTACGGCGTAAGCATGTCAAGAGAGGTACGAACGTTGAACTAAAATGCAGTGTTTACTGTATTTTGTAAATGTGTGTGTTTGGTTATTGAGAACATTGTTAGAGCTGATGCATTTTGAACAATATGTAAAATGTTCTTTCAACAATATAAAGTATCAATACTAATTCAGCTTTTAACTAGCTTTTCTTTTTAACTAACAAATGTTGTCTTAATTAAGTAATGCGTAAATGCGAGGTGTGTGTGTGTGTGTGTGTGTGTGTGTCGCAGGGGCGGACCTAGCACATTTGGCGCCCTAGGCGAGATTTTTTTTTTGTAATTTTATTTTTATTTATTTTTATGGCTTTTGCCTCTTCATAGTTCTCTAACGTTAGTCTTTATTTCCTCAATGCTCAATTCTATAAACACTTGACCAATACCCATCAATGCACAGCGCTCTAGCATGTTCTGACTGTGAACACCTAAAGCTGAGGCTCAGACCGACCGACCGTTTTAGATTTTTGGCTCATTTTCCCTTATGTTAGAATTCTTTTTATGTAAAAATAATGGTTGCCGATATATAGGCGGGCGCCAAAACTGCACAGAAAAAAAAATTTAAAATTAATTTTTTTTTTTTTTTTTTTTTTCGTCCCCCCTCTGGGTGGCGCTCTAGGCGACCGCCTATATCGCCTGTAGGAAGGTCCGCCCCTGTGTGTGTGTGTGTGTGTGTGTGTGTGTGTGTGTGTGTGTGTGTGTGTGTGTGTGTGTGTGTGTGTGTGTGTGTGTGTGTGTGTGTGTGTGTTATGAGACTAGTTCAGCTTAGTGCAGATGTACTGGAGGAGCTGTTTAATCTCACTCATTCTCATTCATCAGAGTTCATTCTTCCTTGGAGGACCGCTGCATAGCTGCGTGGGGCCTGGTGTGGTTCTGCATGCTGTGGGCTGGGAAGGGGCTGAGGGCTCTTGGTTCTGGTAGAGTCTCTGGTTTGTTGAGGGGTAGTAGCCAGGGCCAGTCTGGTTGTGCTGCTGGAGCTGGTGATGTTCTGGTGAAGCGGGGGGTCTGTGGGGTCTCTCTCTCTGGCCTTGCTCCGGTGGAGGGATTGGAGGAGGGTGTGCCATCATGTTAACGCAGCCTCAGTTAAACCTTGCGACGACTGAGTTCTGGTCATGTGACACTACACATATTTAATTGAGACCCTTTATTATTTCAATTTAGCGGGAAATACATTGATACATCATTCAGTAACATTTTCAGAGCCTTATAACAAAAACATTATTACGGTCACCATTGTGACCAGTGGGATTATTTTTACTCAAAATGTGAGTATTACCAAGTCACCTTGTGTTCTTAAAACAATGACAATAAACATGGTTTTATTAGGTTGAAATAATGTGGTTGTGTACTTATTTTTTCTGTTAACTTATTATTGAATTGAACCAAACAAAATGTGCTATATATAGCCTACCGTCTGCGTCGAATATGAAATAAAGACATCTAAATGATAAATGTTATCCAATGGCTGGTATTGATATACTACTAACTACTGCACGCTAACGGAGCTAAGCGGACACTCACACAGATAACGAGAGCAATGACTTCCTTTCTGGGGCGTTTCAAAATAAAAGAGCGACGTCTATAGCAGCTGAATACGTTTATTTTGTACATTATCTAACGTTAACACGAACCTAAACTAACTTTAGGTTAGTTGTAATGTTAGTTTAGGTTTGTGTTAACGTTAGATAATGTACAAAATAAACGTATTCCGCTGCTATAGACGTCGCTCTTTTATTTTGAAATCCCCCAGAAAGGAAGTCATTATATTAGCTTTAGTGTTAGCTCCGGTTAGCTCCGTTAGCGTGCAGTAGTTAGTAGTATATCAATACCAGCCATTGGATTACTGTTTTCTAAATTGGGGAGGCTTTTAATCGTCAAGGTAAGAGGATTTGAAGTCATGGTATCCATAAACTTCAATCGGTTCGGATCCTTTGAATGAATGAGAATGTAAACAAACACGGCTTCCACGTAGAAATCACTGACTGCGCTCAGAGAGGAGTCGTTCGGCAAAAAAAAATTCAGAGTATATCTGCTTAGAAAACGTAATTGTCAAATTCAATAATTTTTTATTTCTCCACGTGGTAAATACACAGGTCACAACATGTTTACAGGAACGTATTGGAGTTGTATTTGGAGTGTATTTGGTGACTGTAGGGCACTGTAGGGAACGTCAGGCTCTAACCCTCCCCCACTTCCAGTGATGAAGCTAAGCTACGCTAACGGAGCGACTGTTCCCTAAGCTAAATTCACGCACAGAGACAAAAAAGGTATGTATCTTCTTGTCTAACTCCAGGGAAGATGTTAAATAAGCTAATTTCCCAAAATGTTGGAGTTTTCCTTTAAGCCATTTTGAAGGGACGGTTTATGGACTCAATTGACAATGAGAATGGACAGATAGCAATACTATAAAGTATAGATTTAGCTCTACAAACAGCCCCAAGTCTGTTTCCAAATGCTGGCCGCCAATGTGTTAATAACCGCAGAAATATGCCCATTATGCATAAATGTGCCTAAAGTAAAGATTCGACAGTACTGAACCAGAAAAATTATTTAGGAGCAAATTTTTTTGCATGATTAAAAACGATGGTTCGAACATCCGTTCGAAAAACCCAGCCAAAGTTCAAATCCAAAAAACAGGCTTTGGGGACATCTCTAACACACACATACACACACACAGCAGCAAACCCTGTCATATAAGTGTAGCACCCTGAATATGTGACTATTATTCAGAAGTGCTGACTTGCCTTTTAACTATCTGCACACTGTTATCTCCTTTTAACTAGTTTCCATTGATATTCTCTCGAACAATGACGCAAGTTTCTCCTTCTCTCACCGGCTGGAATATGGATTATAAACAGTAAACTGAATCATATTCAATCCACCCAGTTCTTCCTGTGGGGCTAGTTGGCGGTACCAGCAGGGGGCGGCGGTGGCAGGTGGAGCGCACGAGAGAGGCATGAGGAGAAGCAAGTCAACTGAAACGGAAGTGGGGAGAGCCAGCCTATTCGACGTTGGACTTGGACCTGGGTGGTCATGTCGTTGAAAGAGCCCCGTAGTGGACCACACGGGTGAACGTATTGAACTTGAATATATTACGGGTTATACTAGAAATATAAGCGTAGTAGCGTGTTGCATGTCCCCACTGAATAACCCTAGTGATACAACGAGTTATCCTAGAAGAAAGCGGTATAGCCAAGAGTTGGCTTACGTTAACGTTATTCCCTCCAGCAAGGTGCCCAGCCAGCGTGGCTTGAAGAGGACTGGTGGTTAGAGGCACCCTGCGTTGTTGTATGTTTCGGCTAGCAGGAGGGCTGTCTAGGACCCACAGAGTAGCTTCAGTTAAGGTAGCCCTCAGATTATTATTGCGCGTCAACCCAGCCCCGGCAGCCAGCAGCCTGTCAGCGCCGGCAGTCTACATCTTCTCTGCTCCGGCGGTCGTCAGCCTAGCACGGGAGTTCGTCCCGTCCAGCAGAGGTCGCCATCACCCAGCACGCGCCTCCAGCCCGCTACTGCCCCCTCAGCCTAACACCGCTGCTAGCTCCTGAGACGAGAGCGTTCGACGCCATCTTACCACCCGGACAGTGGTGGTGCGGCGAGGCCGCCATCTTGGTTGAGTACACTGGCGCTTCGGTGCTCAGGATCCTATTGCACAGTACACAGTGTGGCGGGCGAAGCTAATGTTGCTAAATACAGCTCATAGGGGTACCCCATAAACATTACATGCCGGCATTAGTATAGGACTTTTGTTTGGTAAAGTGGGCCCACCTTTTTCATTTTCTTTGAGTGTGATAACGTGTTTGTTCTTTAATAATATTTTCCCATCTAATTAACCCTTCCCCTGTGGGGAGGTTACCGACCTGTTGTATTATAAGTAAAGCCTTAGAGAGGTATTATCACTACTATATAATTAAAGCCTGAGAGAGGTATTATCCCTGGTACTAACCCAGACATGGGTGATGAGTCAAGCACATTGAAGTATACTATACTTGGGTCGGCAATACCTGGTTCCATACGGTGTGGGTGTATAATATAAGTGTCTATAAGGTATTGAGTTACAAATTGGGTAATAGTAAGACTTCATTCTATTTGACCCATTGCTATTAAATCTTTGTAACTGACCAGTATAAGTGTAACTGAGGGGTACAATTCCCTGACTGTATTGTTAGATATGATATTTAATACCACTACCTCATGTACTTTAACTTCTGGCCACCCAGTACAAGATATAAGTATGATGAACACTTTCCCACCTGATGAAACGAATCCACACAAATGTACCAAATCGAAGGTTTAATACAGCAAAGGGTGTATACAACGATCACTTAATTACATTTATGATTTGAAATATGAAATATGCACTTTTATGGCAAATGAGTAGTCGTAGGTAAATCAACATTGAATGTCCAATCTCTGATTGCGCAGGGAGTAAGTATACAACCTGGAATATTTAGGAAACGATAGCGATGGTACTTAAATGATTATAGCTGGATACACTAAGGGGGGGGGGGGTCCCGCTGGTTGTAAGACAGTAGGAGGGGGGGGTTAGAGAAGCCGCTGGCGGTATCCCATCTGGCCGACGGTGTCTTGGGAGAATCCAAAGTCTTGGACACGGTGCCCACAGAACCTCGGACCGCAGACGAATACAGCTGGACCCTCTGTGGACGGTATCTGCCGGTCCACAACGGAGAGACGTGAGGCGACCTCACGTGTAGAGCGCCGTCTCACCTGGAGTCCTCTCCGGGGGGTAATTCCAACACTCCGCAGTGTTGGCCTTCATCCATGGAATAATCAAAGCACACAAAGCATAATCCAAGCCGTGGAAGGCTCGCCGTCGTCCGGGTAGAGTAATCCAATATACAGGTCCAGTCGCTCTTGGCCCGGAGCTCCTCGGATGCAATCACCACTAGGGGTCTGATCAGCCTGGTTAAGCGCCCAGATAACGTCAGGAACGATGGGGGTACTGATAACTTTAGAACTCTAACCGAACGATGCACCATACATAAATAGACTATTATTAGCTTAATAGAATACGTCCAACTCGACGGTATAGTGCCAACTATGACTATTCAACTATTAATCTACACGATATCTCAATGCCTATTCTGGGCCAAGTAGGCCTTACTACACCGCACGTGCGTCGTGGGGAGGCTTTGCGTCTGTCACTCTGTTGGAGGGTAAAGAACTGGACTAAAAGAAAGTTCTACTTTACTGGCGCCATATATATATGCGCTATGAACAAATAGTACCATTCGTATTTCGCCTGACATATTCCTGCGCGGAACCGGGGCTTGCCTCGACATGTTAGGCGGCACGATTGAACTTGGAACTAGGGGTATGGCAACCTGGCGCCAGGTTCTCGTCCAATGGTAGAATGAAACTATTATGGGCTGTTTAGTAGACTAAAGGGATATTCAATGCATATTGTACAAGGAATATACAGGGGATATCAAACGATATACAAATACAATTAAATATATATATATAAATAAATATACATATTCGGTTTAATCTGATCCTTCACAACAGCCGCCCCCTAATTAGTCCCACCTAATTAGCTAAGCAGAGACAGATTAACCGCACTGTCTACCACTCAAGGTCCGCTGTAAGGGTCAGTCAACTCACAAAGTCATAGGGTCATGGTCATCATCGATAGTATCTGGGAGTCGGGGCAGTTCTATGAGCCTCGCCACGGGACGTGTGTAGGTGCGCCCTTGGACGAGTACTTCAGCTGCTCGGACCTTGCCATCGGCACCGGTGATCACTTTGCTTACGCGGCCAGCCGGCCACATAGCTCTGGGTAGTGACTGGTCAATAATCATGACGACTGTTCCTTCTGTCAAATTGTCTCTCTCTTTTACCCACTTCTGGCGGGTCTGTAGAGACGGTAGGTAGTGAAGTAGGAAGCTGCTCCAAAACTTGTCAGCTAGTACTTGGCTGTACCTCCACATTCTTCGGCCGTTCGCTTCTTCAGGCCTGTACATTGTCTGGGGTAGCGCGGGGTCCAGCCGCCCCATTAGGAGTGTGTTGGGGGTGACTGGGTCGACATCTGCTACATCACTGGAGACGTAACCGAGGGGCTTTGAGTTCAATACTCCCTCGATCTCCGTGAGGACTGTCATTAGGACTTCCTCCGCCACAGTCTGGGCTCCGAGTACGGCGTACAGGGCTGTCTTTATAGAACGTACTTCTCGTTCCCAGGTTCCACCGAAGTGGGGTGCGTTCGGGGGATTAAACTGGAAGTCAATCTGGGCTGGAGCGAGGTGGGTCTTAAGTTCTGGGCCCATAGCTTGGAAGCTCTCTCTCAGCTCTCTTTCTCCGCCTTTGAAGTTGGTCCCGTGATCAGACAACAATGTAGACGGTTTTCCTTTCCGTGATGTGAATCTCCGGAAGGCCATAAGGAATGAGTCTGTGCTCATGGTCGGAAGGAGCTCGATATGTATCGCTCTGGTGGTCATGCATTTGAATACAATACCCCACCGCTTCTCGGTGCCTCTTCCTCTCTTTATATACAACGGGCCAAAGCAGTCCATGCCTGTGGAGTGGAATGGCTTGTCGCCGATTCGGAGGCGACAGGGGGGTAAGTCAGCCATCCGTGGTATGCTGGGCTGCGCGCGCCACTTACGGCAGTCTAGACAGGTTCGCTGGAAGCGCCGTACTGCTTCTCTCCCTTGCAATATCCAATAACGACGTCTGATCTCTGCGAAGACTCTCTCTGCTCCTGCGTGGTGTACATCCTCGTCGTATTTCTTTATGATCAGCTCTGTGACCTTGTGTCGGCTGTTCAAGACGATCGGGTACTTAATGTCATCTGGTAGATCGGGGGCTCTCCGCAGGCGACCACCCACTCTGATGAGATTATGGGCGTCACTCTCTGGTGCCAGGTGAATCAGTCTGCTGTCTGATGGGAGGGGGTTTCCTCCCTGTAGACAGTCTAGCTCATCGGGGAACGAGTCTCTGGGCTCGTTGTAGTAGAAGAAGTTCTGCTTCTTCGTAGTCAGCTGCTGACATGTCAGTGGTGGACTGAATCTCTGGGTGGTGCCGCAGGAATGTTCTTTGCTGCGCACTCTCTAGGGTAATGCAGTCATCTATGTTGGGGTCTGTGGAGGCGACAGTGCTCAGTCCACAGAACATAGGTTTCTTGTTCTCAGCCTCCTCGTTACTTGCTTCCCTCGGGGTGGGCGTAGGCCAATCTCCTTCCGGGAGCTTGAGGAATGCTGGTCCGTCACTGTAGATGTTGCGACGGGTTAGGTCATCCAGAGACATTCCCCGGGTGATGACGTCAGCTGGGTTGTGTTTGGTGTCCACATACCGCCAGCTTGCTTCTTCTGTTAATTCTTGAATCTCGGTGACTCTGACTCCCACGAAGACCTTGTATCTGCATGAATCAGACTTGATCCATGTGAGTACTGTCGTGGAATCTGACCACAAGATTGTTCTATGCACCGGAATGGTGAGTTCACGTTGGATTAACGTGGCTAGATGCGCTCCTGCGAGGGCTGCGCAGAGCTCTAGACGTGGGATAGATTGTTGCTTACGTGGGGCTATTCTTGAGCGGGCCAGTATGAAAGCAGTGTGTATCTTTCCTCCCATCTCTTGGGCACGCAAATAGGCCACCGATCCGTAGGCTACTTCGGAGGCGTCGCTGAAGACGTGTAGCTCAATCTCGCATGTCTCTGGCCTCACTGTGGATGGGAAGTAGCTGCGGCGTATATTGACACCTGGGAGTGAGCGGAGTTCCGTCTCCCACTCTCTCCATGTTGAGGCAAGGTGTGCGGGTATTGGGTCGTCCCAGCCCTGGTCCTTGTCCCATAGTGCTCGTACAATCATCTTTGCCCTGGTGGTGTAAGGTAGAATACATCCCAACGGGTCATATTGTCTGGCGAGTGTTCTGTACACACTCCGTCTGGTGGTCGGTATCGCCGCCGACCTTCCCTGCTCTGGAGCCAAGGGTTTGTGTCTATAGTGGAGCGAGTCTGTTTTGAAGCGCCAGACTAGTCCTAGTGTCATTTCTTGGGCTTCTCCTGGGATTGTCGCCATCCAGGTCTCGCTGCTGGCAGCCTTGTCCGCGGAGGAGAGGCTGCGCAATACGTGCGGGTCGCTGCTGGCCCACTGCCTGAGATCAAAGCCGCCTTTGATTAGGGAGGCGCGTAACTTGATTAGGAGAGCCTCGGCTTCTTCTTGAGTCGAGACGCTTTGTAAACAGTTGTCCACGTAGAAACTGTTCTTCACACTGTGTTGGACCTCTTCATCTGCTGCTGGGTCCTCTGTGACGTGTTTCTGTAGTGCAAATGTAGCACAGCACGGGCTGCATGTGGTTCCGAAGGGGAGTACTTCCCACTGGTAGATGGATGGGTTCTCATCTCCGATCTTCTCTCTCCATAGGAACCGTAGCAGAGGCTTGTCCTCCTCTACTAGTCTCACCTGCAAGAACATCCCTTTAATATCCCCGCTTATAGCCACCTTGTCCTGGCGGAAGCGCAGTAGCACGCCTAGTAGGGAGGGGCCGAGTGTGGGGCCGGGCAAGAGCTCCTTATTCAGATTTTGGGATCCGATCTGGTAGCTGCAGTTAAACACAATGCGATCCTTGCCGTTGTGATGGACCTTGTGATGCGGCACGTACCATGATTCGGTCGTCTGATCGGCCTCTTTAATGTCAATCTTTGTTACGTGTCCCGCTGTGATTAGCTTCTCAATCTCAGCTCGGTACACACTCTCTTGAGCGGGGTCTTTGGCTAGGCGCCGCTCTGTGTTCAGTAGATAGCGCTCCGTGGCGTCTTTCTTTGCGTGAAAGGTGGGCATTCCCTCTCGCCTCAGGAGTGGAGTTGCGTATCTCATCACTCCGCCGACTGTGACTCTCTTTGTCCCCTGCTCGAGTAGGTTGATGGCGTAAATGTCTTCTTTAGAGCGAATATCTTTCTTTTCGTTCTTAAAGGGCATTGTCTCTAGGGTCCATAGCCTCTCGACATGCTGCAGGAGAGTGGTGTCTTCTTCTGTCGTTCTGGAGTGGAAGCAGCTAGTGGCTGCTGTTCGGTTGAGAGATTTAGCGAGGGGGCCTTGGAGGGTCCACCCTAGGCGGGTCTCGACTGCTGCAGGACAGCCTCGGGGGCCTGTATGGACCCGGTCAATCGGGACTATGAGTTCTGCATGGTCGGAGCCTATCAACAGGGTCGGGGTAGCGCCGTCTATGAGCGGGATAGGTAATTGGCGCAGGTGCACATATTTATCCATCAACTTGGTGACAGGGTAGGTGTACTGCGATAGTCCTATTTCTTGGCTGGTGAAAGCATTTGTGATCTTGTACCGTCGCTCTGGCTGCCCGTTGGCTGCGATGGTGAAGGAGACATTCTCGCCCTTTATCGTCTTTAAATCTCTTCTTATTGTCCGAATCGTCATTTCGTTCTTGCTCCCCCGCAGTCCCAAATGGGTCGCAGCGGAGGCGAGCAGAAGGGTCTTCTCTGACCCGTCATCAAGGACGGCGTAAGTGTCCATGACTTTATCTTGGTAGCTCAATGTCACACGGACTACCTTTAAGAGCACTTGGGCTCCGCTGCTGCTGGCGGGGTCAATGTACATGACACTTGCCTTGGTGCCGCTCCGTGGTGCAGGTATAGGCCGTCTTCCGTTACTTTCGTGTAGTATATCTAGATGGGCTCCATCGCACCGGCTGCACCTTTTCTTTAGGCGGCATTCGGCTGCCATGTGGGGCCGCGCACATCGATAACAGCGCTGGTTGGATTTTATCCATTGACTCACTTCTTCTGCATTCATCTTTGTGAATGAGTCACATTGTGACAGCCAGTGTTCTTTCTCACAGTAGGGACACGCTATCTTCCACTTCTCTTTTCTCGAGGGGGTGCTGTGACTCCTACTGCTCGGTACTGACTCTGATTGGTGCATGACAGTCACCGATCTTCTTCCATCATTTATTCTCCTGGGTCCCTCTCTGGAGCTTGGCGTGCTCCGCCCGAAGGTGTCCAGTCGTAAGCTGCTGACTTCTCTCGCCAGGAAGTCGGCTAGATCAAGGAGGGATGGCTCGGGGCCGTTGGGGTCGCGGTAATCCCTCTGCCGCCGAAAGCGCTCCTGTCTTGCGGGTGGCAGCTTCTCCAAAATCCTCTCGACGTTAGAGTTGGCGTATAGCTCATGCATGCCCTTCTCCCGTTGTGCTCCCAGCATCCCCACCAGGGACTGCACTTTGATTGACAGGTCGTCTAGTGAGCGATTGTCTGTGGCTGGGGGTAGGCGGTCAATATGCCTTATCTCCTGGATTACGTAATCCCATATACGTCCATATCTCTGATCCAGCGCTGCAAGGGCCGCTGTGTATGGAGTCGAAGAGGTAGCATAGGCTAGCGCTATATTGTGCGCTCGCGGTACTTTCAGGTGCTTCAGTAATATTGCATACTTGTGGCGTTCATCAGCGACATCCACCATCATTGTCTCTAAGCACATCCGGAGCTCCGTGTACTGTGCTCGACTCTCATAGGCGAAGTCTGGGAATGACGGTGTGGCATTGTATGACGCCGTGGATGGCTGATACATCGGCGAGCTGGGTGTCTGCTCGGTCTCTTGCCATATTCTCTTCCATCTGGAAGCGTCTCATCTCCAGGCGTGTGCGCTGTTCTTCGCTCCGTTGCTGCGCTTGGAGTCGGTCGCGTTCGGTAGCGGCTGTCAGGCTGACGAGGAACGCCTGTTGTAGTATCCTCTCCGCTTCGCTGGGGGAAGGCGGTTGTGGAGGTGAGCCGCTCCTGCGTGAGCCGCTCCTGGGGGTACTCGTTGGGGAGTCCTGGAGCTCTAGTTCCTCGGCGCTCTCCTCCTCTTCTTCCGTGCAGAGTTCTCTCTCTGTAGGGTTGTCTTCCTCCCGGGGCTGGTCGGGGACTACTTCTTGAGTGGTGGCGGGGGGTAAAGGCATGTCAATTCCCTCCTGGTCCCCACCGTGAGCTTGGTCAGTTACATTAGGACCTACTAGGGCCTCTGTGGTCGGGGAAACCTGGTCGTTAAGGTCAGACATAATTTTACTTTCTACTTTTACCGCGTTTACCGTTTGTCGAAGGCTAGGTAGTTGACTGACAGTGTAAGCCTCTAAGTACTGAGGTGTCTGTCGTCTGCGCCGCGGGCGTTCTAGGTTAGGAGGATCGTTTCGTGGAGTGTTCATCATAGGCCATTTCGATATTAATAACACTATATTAATATTACACTAGTTACCATCCGGCTCGAAGGACCAATTGTAACTGAGGGGTACAATTCCCTGACTGTATTGTTAGATATGATATTTAATACCACTACCTCATGTACTTTAACTTCTGGCCACCCAGTACAAGATATAAGTATGATGAACACTTTCCCACCTGATGAAACGAATCCACACAAATGTACCAAATCGAAGGTTTAATATAGCAAAGGGTGTATACAACGATCACTTAATTACATTTATGATTTGAAATATGAAATATGCACTTTTATGGCAAATGAGTAGTCGTAGGTAAATCAACATTGAATGTCCAATCTCTGATTGCGCAGGGAGTAAGTATACAACCTGGAATATTTAGGAAACGATAGCGATGGTACTTAAATGATTATAGCTGGATACACTAAGGGGGGGGGGTCCCGCTGGTTGTAAGACAGTAGGAGGGGGGGGTTAGAGAAGCCGCTGGCGGTATCCCATCTGGCCGACGGTGTCTTGGGAGAATCCAAAGTCTTGGACACGGTGCCCACAGAACCTCGGACCGCAGACGAATACAGCTGGACCCTCTGTGGACGGTATCTGCCGGTCCACAACGGAGAGACGTGAGGCGACCTCACGTGTAGAGCGCCGTCTCACCTGGAGTCCTCTCCGGGGGGTAATTCCAACACTCCGCAGTGTTGGCCTTTATCCATGGAATAATCAAAGCACACAAAGCATAATCCAAGCCGTGGAAGGCTCGCCGTCGTCCGGGTAGAGTAATCCAATATACAGGTCCAGTCGCTCTTGGCCCGGAGCTCCTCGGATGCAATCACCACTAGGGGTCTGATCAGCCTGGTTAAGCGTCCAGATAACGTCAGGAACGATGGGGGTACTGATAACTTTAGAACTCTAACCGAACGATGCACCATACATAAATAGACTATTATTAGCTTAATAGAATACGTCCAACTCGACGGTATAGTGCCAACTATGACTATTCAACTATTAATCTACACGATATCTCAATGCCTATTCTGGGCCAAGTAGGCCTTACTACACCGCACGTGCATCGTGGGGAGGCTTTGCGTCTGTCACTCTGTTGGAGGGTAAAGAACTGGACTAAAAGAAAGTTCTACTTTACTGGCGCCATATATATATGCGCTATGAACAAATAGTACCATTCGTATTTCGCCCGACATATTCCTGCGCGGAACCGGGGCTTGCCTCGACATGTTAGGCGGCACGATTGAACTTGGACCTAGGGGTATGGCAACCTGGCGCCAGGTTCTCGTCCAATGGTAGAATGAAACTATTATGGGCTGTTTAGTAGACTAAAGGTATATTCAATGCATATTGTACAAGGAATATACAGGGGATATCAAACGATATACAAATACAATTAAATATATATATATAAATAAATATACATATTCGGTTTAATCTGATCCTTCACAACAATAAGTAACGATAAAGAATTAGATGGGAGTTCTGTGTGCGTGTCCATTCCTGAGCCTATTATCAACTCTTTTGGTGTGGGTAACGTTAATACAATTAACCCCTTCCTATCCAACTTCCCCCTTTTCACTATAAGGTTTCTAATGTCACCGAGGGAGGGTACTGCTTGCGGGAGGAACTAAGTTATTTTATTTACAATTCAGTCACTAGGTGTGGGAGGGTTAACGGAGGTATTGGGGAAGGTGAGAGCGAGTTGGGGAGTACTGCTGACCGCCCCGGAAAGGCGAGGAAGACCAGAGTACCAGACCAGGTTGGTAAATCCCGGGCCCCATCCACTCCCACTGCTGGCCCCCAGTTTGACGCTCCAGGCCCAAAGACGAAGGTGCAGTCAGACGGAGCTCTACTGTGTCTCGCTACCCAGTGGCTGTGCACACCCGTTCCCACGAAGCAGGGATAATCCACCCTGCTACATAAGCAAACCTTTAAGTAAACATTACTGTCAGGTCTACAAATTATTTGTACCCAATAGATCCAGTAGTTTATGAGTAACACTGCACCACAACCCTGCCTCAATTATAGTGTGCCTGTTGAGATGTGGTGTGGTGGTGCAACAGGACCCAGGAGCAGACAAGACCAGGTGGGCAGCGAGTTAATGGGTCTTATTAAACATTAACTCCAACACAAAAACAAGGGTATAGAAAAACCACAAAAACAAAACCTCTCAGCGAACGCTGCAAGATGGAAAAAACGAAACTAAAGGTTCAACACGTAAACACTAAACATGGACACACTTACTTTACTAGAAAGTGAAACAAGATGCATGGAACACGGACAGAGTAACATTGATAATGGTCCAACACAGGGACTGGGAAACAAGGAACTTAAATACAGAAACAAACGAGAAACACCTGGGATGATTACAACTGGAGACATCTGGGAGGGGAGACAGACAAAGAACTACAGGAAACAACACAAAGAACTACAACTACGGAAGGCAAGACAAACACCAACAATGGGACAAAACAAGCAGACTACAGACAAGCTAATAACAGACAGTAACTACAAAGACTAAGACTAGATAGTAACTACAAAGACTAAGACTAAACAGTAACTACAAAGACTAAGACTAGACAGTAACTACAAGACTAAAGTCCAATGCACACAGCGGGCAATTTTTGCCAGGCGACCGACTTTTTTTGCGAGGCGACCGACAGAATTGTATCGCGTCCATTGTTATGAATGAGAGAACCCACACGGCAGAAGATTTTTGAGCGACGATCGCGCAGCAACTTCTGTCGCTTGGCAAAATTTAGCCTCAATCCTATTTTTTTAGGTGACGGCAGGCAACACAGCAAGGACAATGAGGAAATAACATGACTTCTACAGTAGAAGTAGTACAGAGGTTCTACTGGTGTATCATTTGTACACCATTAATTTATCAATACATTCATTGATCAATAACCTACATATTATTACCATGCTACTTATGTTAATTATTATTAACAGGAACTATTAAAATATATAACGTTAGTTGGAGAAGCTATAGTGGCCGTTTGTCATTAAATAATAAATTGACAATGCGCCACGATGCACCTACTAGATGTTTTTATACTCGGGTAACAAAATAAGTTGTGGATGTTGACAGAGTTTAATGTCTAGGCTGCAGCTGATGTAGTTTGTAAGGTTTATTGTCCAAAGAAAATGATGGTTGAGAACAAAACAGTTTGCGTCTTCCGTGAAAAAACATTCTCTTTCAGCAGGTTCAAAACATTACTTGTCCAATCGGTAGTGAACGTATTGTAGCGATCAGTCATGCAGTAATGTCAGGAAGAATGAGGAGAGGTTGTATTCGTATATGGTGGTTTAATTCCAACTCAATATGGGTTTTACAGGTTAATAAGTTATACTTCCCTCGTAATGCACAAGCACAACACAGCTACCTGCTAATATGCTCGCTTCACAACAACCTAACGTCCTGTCCGTCCTCTCATATCTCCCGGGGCGAAACGACACCCCCAGCTAAACAGAGCGACACATAGCTTATTATACCTGAACGGTCGGATCTGGTGTGGGGTGCCAAGCGATTGTCGTTGAGCGACAGACGATCGCATCGCCAGGCGACGTCGGTCGCCCGCCGTGTGCATTGGGCTTAAGACTAAACAGTAAACCTAATACAAGAAAAACACTAGACTAACAGGGGAACATTAAGAAGGGCAAGAGAGAGCATGAGAGAGACATAGAACACTAAGGGACAGGGAGATGAGAAACACATACAGGGGCGGGAGAGGTACAGTAGAGCAGGGGAGAACAGTCCATGGCTTGGTGGGACATAACAGTGCCACTGTGATCTGATGAAACGGTGCGCAACCTTCAACATTCAATATGAGAAAGCACACATAGGTAATGCACACACACATAGGTAAAACACACATATACAAAGCACACATACACATACACTCCGCACACACACAGACAGTCTATCTTAGTCTAATGGTCCTAACATTGGCTGGGAGCCGACTCCTTAACACAATGGTGGCCAAGCACGGAGACCTCCGTGTTTCGATTCCACCCGTTGTGGACAGGCAAGTTGTTTTTGCTTTTATTCCATTTTAATAACCTATTCAAGGTCGCCGAGCTGCACTGCAGATTTACCCTAGTCTTTGAATTCGCCAACGTGCAATACCAGCCAGATCCTCTTAGGGGCGCTGTCGCGATAATGCAGTGTGCACTGTAGTGTTGTCAAAAATATCAAAGTGTCGATACATACCATTACTGAATATTTAAAACGTTTTCGATACTCATTTCCCGAAGTACCGATACTTTCTGCAGTATCGATACCAGCTGGCTTGCTCCCGCAAGTTGTTGACAGACAGACACGCTGCTGTCCTCCTCCTCCTCAGAGACCAACAGACACAAGCTGCTGCAGCCTCCTCCCCCTCACAGATGCATCAGACCTGTCTTCAGTTTGTAAACAAAGCTATTAGCTAACGTTAGCTAGTCCGTTAGCTCCGTCTGTTAGCTCCGTTAGCTTATGCTAGCTAGCTGGCCACCTTTATAATTACTTCATGGAAACGGAGTAACGTCAAGCCGAGCCCACCCACACTACACCAGAAAACAGCAGAAGTGCTGTTTGGAGGTACTTCGGGCATGAAGTAAACAACGAAGGACAAGCTAAAGATGCCACGATGCCCATTTGCAAGCGGTGTTACAGAGCAGTGCCAACACGGATCTCCATGAAGAAATGAAAGAGGTTCGTGACAGCTGCTCTTTCAACGTCACTGTGACTGAAGCATTAAACCATTAACTCTAGTTTAATACATGATACATTGTCTACTGATGGCGCATAATATCAACAGCTGATTCGTTGTTAGTAACGTTACAGCTATTAGCTAACGTTAGCTACTGCTAGTCGTTCCTCCGTTAGCTCCGTTAGCTTAGCTTAGCTGGCCACCTTTATAATTACTGCATGGAAACGGAGTAACGTTAACGTTTAAACGTTATGTCGAGGTCATACAATACTACAGTCGACATAAGGTTAACGTTACCCCATTTCCATGAAGTGTTTAAATAGCAGCAATCTTGTTGAAAATGTAACGTTACTAAATGCTCTCTCTCTCTCTCTCTCTCTCTCTCTCTCTCTCTCTCTCTCTCTCTCTCTCTCTCTCTCTTGTTATCTTTAAATAAAAATCGAAACTGTTACTAACTGTAATACAAACAGTTCAGTTTGTCAGGTATATGCGACACAGATTACAGTGTTTACATCTGTCTGCTTGAGAAAATACCATGTTCTGCATCTGCAATAAAAATTATTGAAGTGAGATGAACAGTTATTTTTAAATGTGTGATCTAAAGATAAACAAAGGGTTTTAAAAGTGTTATATTTATCTTCTCTTATAGTACCAGAGAGAAGCTGAGGAGAATCAACCAGCAACAAAAGCTAAATTTGTTTAAAAAAAAATATATATATATCGTTCCACAGTTTAGGAATGTAACATACAACTTCTAACAAGTAGAGTTCCGGGAGGGACTGACTATCAACCAGGAAGCAGGCAGGATGTGTGTCCCGGAGGACCGGAAAGGAAGGGTGTTGATTTAAAAATAAAAGCCTTAACTCCCAAAAGACCAATAAAACAAAACGAAAGGAATGAAATCAACTCAAATCAATAAAATAAAACCTTTAGGAGTATTAGTGGAATGTATTAAAGCGTATTTTGTGATGGGGTGTAATTATCTATACAAGGCAACAAGGCACTTGTTACATTCACCCCCCAGAATTACACCTACATCGAAGAAAAAAAACTGTGCCTACCTCGCGTCACACTAGTCACAAGCTTACTATGAGAACCACACACTGCGGAACAATCCGACGATACCTGTCACCTAATAAAAGGCCAGGAGGGCACTAGGAGTGGCCAACTCCCACCATACCTCCAGGGATAACGACGGTGCCTTATACACCATCCAGCATCCATACCATGACGAGGGCACATACACATAAATAAAAATATCACTCCTTATCACCACAAAGGACACTGTATCAGGATGTAAGTGCTATACACAACACTGTAGCTAACCTCTACACATGTTTGATAGAGGCTTGTGGCTCGAAGCCCATCATACTCTCAAGCTGGACCATTGTCTCTATCAGCCGAAAGACTGGCCTGATGACCCTACCGAACCTGGACGTGTAGTGTTCAGAGGTCTGTGGACCCTGGCTCTGACCAGGCACACTGACACTCATTAGCTCAGGAGTACGCCCTGGTTGTGTGGACACAACACTGTCCTCATGCTGGACTACAGCAGGGGGGGAACTCGGTGGAGCAAGCAACAGTGGGGGACTGGCGGCACTTGCCACTGGAAGCTCACTCAGAGCAGGGGACATCCCCTGGGGGGAATACGGACGTAGCCCGCCATCCTCACTCTCCACTGAAGACTGCTCTTGCACCCATAATGCGGTGCGATCCCCATCAGGTCCATCTCCCATGGAAGGTCCATCTCCCATGGAAGGCTCTGCTGCCACACTGTCCGCGTCTGAGGCGCTAGCTTCAGGCATGACTGAGAGGGAGGCTTCACCAGGCGCACAGGTGTCGCTGTCCGCGGCCAGACCCTCATCGTCAAATGACCCGTCCAAGGGGAGGAAGTTGACCTGAAGCAGGAGGTTCCTGTGGACTGTTTTCTCCCGTCCAGTCCGGTCCCTGATCCGATATATGTGGCACTATGGTCTGGAAGCGATGACGGTGTAGACGTCCGGCTCCCATTTGTCCGCCAGCTTCCGCTTCCCTCTGGCGCCCTTGTTCGCCACCAGGACCCGATCACCCACCGAGAGGGGCAAGCCCTTCATCTTTTTGTCGTACTGGTCAGCCTGATGCCCCTGTTCCACTGAGGTGTGCCTCTGGGCCAACAGCATAGCAGACTGGAGATCGGCCGCCAGGGACTTCACATAGGCATCATAGTCACAGACCACCTCGTCCTGGAGCACATTCTTAAACAGCAGATCAACTGGCAGACGCGGGACCCTCCCAAACATCAGGTAAAAGGGGGCAAAGCCAGTCGTCTCATGCTGTGTACAATTGTAGGCGAAGGTCAGGCTCTGGACCATCTGGGGCCATCTGTGCTTAGACTCCGATGGCAGGGAGCGCAGCATTCCACCCAGGGTCCGATTGAATCTCTCAGTGCCACCATTCCCCATAGGGTGATACGGAGTGGTCCGGGACTGCGTGACCCCTGCTAACTCCAGCAGCTCCGCCATCAACTCACTCTGGAAGTTCACTCCTTGGTCCGAATGCAGGCGCTGTGGGAAGCCATACACACAGAAGTAGTTGTCCCACAGCTTTTTAGCAACCTTCTTCGCGGTTTGGTCTTTGCAGGGGAAGGCGTGGGCCAGCTTTGTAAAGTGGTCAGTTATGACCAGAACATCCACAGACTTATTGTTATTATCTTCAGCTGACCAGAAGTCGATGCACACCAGCTCCAGTGGTGCAGAGGTTGTTATGCTCTCCAGAGGGGCTCTGGCCGCCGGCTCTGGAGTCTTGCTGAGTACGCATCTGGGACAGTTCTTCACATGGCCCCGCACATCCTTCTCCATGTCATACCAGTAGAAACGCTGACGTACGAGAGACAGCGTTCTAGGTTGACCTTGGTGACCAGCCAAGTCATGCACTCCAGACAGCGCCTCCGACTTCAAGGACTCAGTCAGAACATACTGGAACCTCTTGTGCCTGGTCATGTGGTCCTTCGTAACCCTGTACAAGATGCCGTTCTGCATAGCGAGCCTCTCCCACTGCTTCAGCATCCTCAAGGCGGGCTGATCTTCATAGCAGCGCTCGCGTCTGGAGGGTCTGCGGCCCTGTTCGACGTAAAAGATGACTCTGGAGACGGTGGCGTCTTTTCGCTGGCGGGCCTGCAGATCGGCCAACGACAAGGAGGAGACTGCGTCGTGGTCGGCAGTGACAACAGTGGACAGGTGACCCGCCATAGATACTGCCCTGTGTCTTGGCGCAGAGTCCCAGTCTTCCTGGGAGGAAAGCACCGTGGAGGTCTCATCCGCCGACATGGACACATCAGCAACCGCACATCCAGAAGGGGTCACTAGAGCTTGGGGCTTGCATGTTAGACGGAAGATATCCTGCACCCCCCTGTTCTCCACATCACACACTTGCTCCAGAAGAGCGGAGTAAGGCTCGGTCAAGAGACGCCGGCTGAGCGGCCTCACGAAGGGATCTCTGCTCAGCGCATCGGCCACTGTATTCAGCCTCCCAGGCACATGCTTGATGTCGAAGCAGTAAGGGAACCCAGCCCACCCAGCTTGGACACCCAGCGCTGCTCGCATGCGTCAAGTTTAGGCTTGGTCATGATGTATGTGAGTGGATTATTATCAGTCCACACAGTGAACTTGTGACCCTTGAGCCAGTGACTGAATTTGTCACACACTGACCATTTGAGGGCCAGGAACTCCAGTCTGTGGGCAGGATAGTTCGCTTGACTGCGGCTGAGCGACTTGCTCGCAAAGGCGATTGGTCTGGCCTTCTCCTCCCCAACAGGGACTTGAGAGAGCACTGCTCCAATACCGTCCAGCGACGCGTCAGTGGAGAGGATGAACGGCCTCTCAAAGTCCGGGTGAGCCAGCACTACATAGTCGACGAGCGCCCTCTTGAGATCCTCAAACGCAGTCTCATGGGTTGTAACATACAACTTCTAACAACTTTGAGACCGAAGTCTATCATTGAACATAAGAATTAGTGCTCACCCTCTGAGTTCCGGGAGGGACTGACTATCAACCAGGAAGCAGGCAGGATGTGTGTCCCGGAGGACCGGAAAGGAAGGGTGTCGATTTCAAAATAAAAGCCTTAACTCCCAAAATACCAATAAAACAAAACTAAAGGAATGAAATCAACTCAAATCAATAAAATAAAACGTTTAGGAGTATTAGTGGAATGTATTAAAGTGTATTTTGTGATGGGGTGTAATTATCTATACAAGGCAACAAGGCACTTGTTACATATATATATTATTATTATTTTTTTTTTTGGTATCGAAATGGTATCGAACTATCAATACTTTTCAAGGTATCGTATCGAAGTCGAAATTCCAGTATCGTGACAACACTGGCTGAAGGGAGCATTCTTTTTTTTGAGTTTCCAGTAGCTGGATTCTATATGTGTAGCCTGTACCTTGGATTACGTTTTGCATCGCAGACTTCACCATGCAATAAGGCAGTGTTTCTCAAAGTGGGGGGCGCGCCCTCCAGGGGGGGCGCAGAGGCATGACAGGGGGGGCCTTGAGATTAAAAAAAATAAATAAAAAATTTGGATTACAGAAAATTATCACTAAAGTGCTATCTGTTGCAGCTGCACTGTTCTCCATGAAAATACCATATTTGGATAAGTTTGACCATTTCTCAAAATCTGAAAATTATTATTTAATTTATTTAATAAAACACAGAAAAGGATCACCAAGTTACTCTGGATAAAAAAAAACTTTACAGACAACATTGAGACAAAGCTTCCTGACACATCTCCATCCAAACTCTTGGAAGTACTCATTGAAATCTCATCTGATACCACCTGGAGAGCTAGTTTCAGAGTGTGGTGCTGAGTAACAAGTATCTCATGATGCAGCAGTTAAGGTGTTGATACCATTCAGCACCACATATCTGTGTGAAGCTCGCTTTTCATCCATGACAGCTCTGAAAACTAAATATAGGGCCAAGTTGAGCCTTGAGGATGACATGCGTGTTGCCTTGTCAAAGACTGACAGCAATAAAGACTTTGCTTATTTCCTATGTTCGCTTTGTAAATTCCCAGTCACTGAGTGAAGATCTGCTGTTTTGCAAATATGTCAAAAATAGAGCGACAGCTGATGAGCTCTTCAAAATTATTGACAGTTACCTGACAGAACATGGACTGAAATGGGAGAACTGTGTGGGCTTTTGCTCTGACGGTGCGCAGGCCATGGCAGGGAAAAGGAGGGGGCTACAGGCGCTCATCAAGGGGGTCTCGCCAAACACGCAATGGACGCACTGTAAATTCACAGAGAGGCGCCAGCGTCAAGACAGCTTAGCCCTGAGCTGAATGAGGTTTTGACAGAAGTTATAAACGTGGTAAATTTCATCAAAACCCGAGCCCTGAAAGCGTGCCTGTTCTCTGCGCTGTGTGAGGAGATGGGAGCTGACCATTCTGCAGTGCTGTTTCACAGCGAGGCAAGGTGGCTCTCGCGAGGGAAGGTGTTGTCAATTTGAAAGGTCACGATATTGGTGTTATTTCAATAAATTTAAACATGACTAAACAGACTATTTTGTTGGGGCAAGGGGGGGGGGGGGCCCAAGATATTTTGGTCCGCCAAAGGGGGGCCTGACAGAAAAAGTTTGAGAAGCACTGCAATAAGGGGATTTATCATCAGCCAATGGACATATCGATCGACCAGATGGCGATCGATAATGGGGAAATGCTTTGGGGGATCCCACCGGACCACGGTAAGATCTTTTTCACGTAAAGTACAGCCCAAACGGGCATTATTATGATACTCAACCAGACGTTCGGCCTATGAGGCTAATGAGGCTAACGCGGTTATTGGTAATCAATAATCAGAAACGACGTCCCCTGCCCCCCCCCTTTCATGCATACATGCTTGAGGATCGTGCCGATAATATGCAGTTTGAGTTTGAACTGTAGCGTATCTATAACCGAAATGCCATTGGATTTAACGTTATTAGCTATTAGCCCTTTATCTCGGCTTCCAGGAAATATACTAGACCAAATTCCGTATAACGCTTATATTCACGGCGCTATAAAATGAGAACGTATTGATAAAAAAAAAATGCTTTAAGCCATTTTGAAGGGACGGTTTATGGTCTCAATTGACAACATTTCCTGGTCCTCTTGAGATTAATTAGACTCATCCCAGTGGCCGCGATTGTGTTAAAGGCCACTCCCATTATACTTGTTCTTGACCGCATGTACCTGTTAATTTTTTTTTTCTTGTTTGTTTCTTTCTTGTCAAGTCTGTATTAAGGTTTTTGTAGAGTCTATGTTCCTTTTTTATTATGTTCATTGTCATTGTTGTTCCTATTATTGTCAGTGTTGGTATCGTCGATGTTATTAATGTCATTGTTATTGTACTGTAATGTGCTGTTCTATGTTTGAAAATAAAATTTAATAAAAACATTTATACATTTTTTTTTAAAACATTCAATACGAGATATGGCTGAAAAGAATTACAGAGACCGCACTTATGCGAGGTCGCTCCTTTTCATATTTACTTGCACTGAGAGCTGACAACGAGAGCAGCTTTACAGTAGCATCACCAGCAGTTCAAATGAGGACTCTCTTGGTAATTGACAACTAGGTATGCACCGATCCGATATTGATATCGGATATCGACCCCGATATGACTAAAATAGCTGGATCGGGTATCGGAAAAAATATATAAATTTATATCCGATTTTTTTTCCTTTTTATAATAATTATAATATAATATAATAATATAATAATAAATAAAATTATAAATAACAATTCAGTACATTTATATCTATGTGTTAATTTGTTACATTTTGTTTCACTAAGTTAGGAAAGTAATGTTTTAAGTCAAGCCTGATGTTGCCTTGCACAAAAGAATGATCCCAGTCTCTTCCACACAGTGAGGCACACAGTTTATTAATTGAACAATGGGTATTGGATCGGTACTTGGTATCGGCTGATACCCAAAGCCCAGGTATTGGTATTGGTATCGGTATCGGGACTGAAAAAGTCGGATCGGTGCAGGTGGCCAGATCAGAATGTTGGATGTTTGAACCAGGGGTTAAAGTTTAAACAAACAAAGAGGCTGAGCTATAATAAACGGACGTCAGCAGACCAGCACCATAAACAAACCTTTCAACAGGGATCTCAGTGCACTGGCAAAAAGTAATTTGGATTGATCTGGGAGTAAACGGAAGCTATCTAAGCCCATGGGCCAGTTCATGTCTGGCATCTCCTCGGCACACTTTGAAATCAATTGGGAATAGCTCAAATCGAACAGTGCATATATGGTATATTTTTTACGGCTATTAGACAAATAACACCAGTTATTATGGCACATATACATTTCTATAAGTAAGAACAAACAGCCCAGTAGTCTCACCCAGAACAAACCTCTGAACAGGCTAAACTGGTCAGCTTCCCCTCGTCAGAGCCAATGAAAACGAATTTGGCAGACACACACACACGAAACTAAACTTATTGAGTACTCACATAGCCAGTGGTGCAGTGGTGGTCCCACTCAGTACCACGCCGTCCTAGCAGTTTTCTGAGCAGAAGTGCGCGCACGGATGTGCATGCGCGTGCACACAAAAATGCGTACACAACTTTCACTCTACTGTCGCGCCATGCGCCAAGTACCCAGCACGTATCACCTAGTCTTTGCATAGCATAACAAAGAAAGAGAAGTGCAAGACCAAAATACAAGCCCTGTGGGGGGTTTGCTTGAGCTGGTCTGTGCACACACGAGGGAACATGTATGCGCGTGCACGTGGCGTCCAGGCAGTTCTGATATTACGACTGCACCCCTGCACATACCAGTTGGACAAGATCACCCTCCACACGGAGCCAGAATGAGTGAATTACCATGTAAATGTCTAGGACGAAAGTCAGCCTTTGTTATCAAAGACATTTATTGTAATTATGCTATTTGGACCAGTCGACTCCAGTACTAGGTACGGGGGTCGAGAAAATGCTTATATACCGAACTGTCCGACATTAGAACACACACGTCAGGAGACCGAGCTGTCTGTGTCACTGAGAGATTTTGATATCCTGTGTACCGCTGTGGAACATTGCCTTGCTGCTGTTGGCCAATAAAACGGACTATCACTTTTGGACCATTGATCCGAAACCACTTGTTTCCAGCCTTTTCTTCTCCTCCGAACGGACCGAGAACCAAACGTGTCAAATTCAGTCACGACACATGCATGTTTTAATGCAGGCCTGTGACCATTAATGATGTCCCTGAAGAGCGAGAGACACAGAAATAGGAACTTGAGGAAGAGTTGATTGGACTCCACCATCCCATCATCACCTCGCTTTTCTGTTCACAGTATCACACAGTCTCACCCACATCCCTGCAACTGCTGGAACTGACTGATGAGAGGGAGCACGTGCAGGAACAAACACAGAGGGGATGAGACACAGGGGACGAGAGAGAGAGAGAGAGAGAGAGAGAGAGAGAGAGAGAGAGAGAGAGAGAGAGAGAGAGGGGGGGGGGGGGGGGGGGGGTAAGTGTAGGCATCAAACAGAGGAGAGCTTTGTTTCACAGCATGCCAGATGGAGGTGATATACAGCGTAACTGGGCAAGCTATACCTCCAAACTGAATAAATAATAGTGTAACCGAGTGGATTTGAACCTGGGACCATAGGATCCACAGAAAACAAGTGTTTAACTAGCTAATTATCTGTTTGTTTGATTGATTGACTGATTGATTGATTGAAAACGTTATTAACAGATTGCAGAATGGGTATAATACAGTACGGCTCAATACAAACAATTGTTAAGGGGATGCAGACCAGAGAAAGACTTTCGTCTTGTTTACATCAGGGTCCCCCATTTTCAATTCATCAAGACATTTATGACATACATGACATACAGATTATACGTAATTATTTCACGATTAACTCATTGAGTGCCAACCACGAGATTAGTCGGGTTAACTCACCATGCGTTGAGTGCCAAAACCAGAGAAAACCCGTGAAAACTCGGGTTTTAATCGTTATTTCTTTTATTAGCAATATCCATTAATTTTTCATCCATCCAGCCTGACGTTATCATTGGGAATGGGTCTGAGCTCGAAAAGGGCAAATACTGCCCCCTATCATCTCCTGGATGGTATTGCACATCATTGGATTGGATTGGATTGGGTGGGACTGTGCATACAAAAAATAAGTCCGGTCCAGGTTTTACTTCTCGGGCATGCAGTATCGCAGCGTGGATTATGTGTTTTGGTGCTATAACGTTGGATCAATAAACTCGATCAATATTTGGAATGGCGATCAGGAATTGGATTAATCTTTTTGCAGAACATCTGATGTGAGGTAAGGACTCTATTTGACCAGTCTTGGGGTAATCAGATGTTTTTTTCTCCGCCATCGCAGCGTGTGTGTCTGTGTGTGTGTGTGTGTGTGTGTGTGTGTGTGTGTGTGTGTGTGTGTGTGTGTGTGTGTGTGTGTGTGTGTGTGTGTGTGTGTGTGTGTGTGTGTGTGTGTGTGTGTGTGTGTGTGCGTAACGTTAGCCGTATCCACGGCATGGATAATCGATTTTTCAGCCCGCTTCTCTAGCGTGCATAAGTACACATCGATAATCTAGCATTTATTTGAAAACGATTCATAAATCAGCCGAAAAATTACAACGTGTTTTGTGTATTCCAGTAAAGGGCTATTATCGCGGAATTTCTCTGGAATTCTCCAAAATCTCCAAAACTATACTCATATTCAAAACGGTATAAAACGGAAATGTACCAATGAAAAAACTATATGTTTCGTACATGTTGACTGCAAGCAAGTCATTGATAAGCGAGGGGTGTTTTAGACCCATAGCCATAATGTAAGATATAGTTTAGGCATTTGCAAATTTCCCCGACCTCACATTGGCTTCCTTACTGGCACGCTAGCCCTAATATGGTCAAAGGGGCATGGCTCTGAATGAGTTAATTGCTAATTGTTTCATGTTGAGCTATAGATTGTGGATGAATATACACAGAAAGGTATACCTTGCCAATGTTCATGCTTTATTTGTTTTGAACAAATAACAACTGTAACAACGATATGGAGATTAAGTGTCTAGCTAATTCTCTCTGTAACAACGATATGGAGAATATGTGTGTAGCTAGCTAATTCTCTGTAACAACGATATGGAGAACACGCGTTTAGCTAGCTAATTCTCTCTGTAACAACAATATGGAGAACAAGTGTTTAGCTAATTCTCTCTGTAACAAAGATATGGAGAACAAGTGTCTAGCTAGCTAATTATCTCTGTAACAAAGATATGGAGAACAAGTGTTTAATGTAGCTAGCTAATTCTCTGTAACAATGATATGGAGAAAAATTGTTTAGCTAGCTAATTATCTGTAACAACTATATGGAGAACAAGTGTTTAACTAGTGCTAGAATATTGCAGGTTTTATGCTAATATAAGACTTTCCATAATCTACCATATCTATCTATCTATCTATTTATAAATTCCATCTATTGTAAATTACTTAAAGTTCAAGTTCAAGTTTCTTTAATAGTTGTCATACAGAAGTACAGAATACTTTTATACAAAATGCTTCTTACTGTTACGCTCCAGAGACTGTGCAAGACAAGATAAGTATGAAATAAAATAACATAGTATAGCATGTAAATTAGAAGTAAAAAAAAAAATGAGGTCACAGTGTTCAGTATAGACATATGTACAATGTTCGATGCAGAATAGACGTAACTGAGTTACCATATAATATACAATACTGTGCAGTGTACTAATACAATACTATATAGTGCAAGGCAGAAATGGGATGAGGTGCAATTTAGGTACAATTTACAGTTGTAGTGCAAATCCTTTATCAATAAATATAAAGTGTGTTTGTGTGGTTTAAGTGAGTGTGTGCGTGTGTGTGTGTGTGCTGTGTGCATTTGATGGTTGTTGCATAGTGTTTATTGTTCGTTTAGCAGCCTGATGGCCTGGGGATAGAAGCTTCTTCTGAGTCTTTCTGTGCTCGCCTTAAGACTCCGGTATCGCTTGCCTGACCGCAGCAGTTCAAAGAGGCAGTTGTTCGGGTGGCTCGAGTCCTTAATAATTCTCTTAGCCTTCCCCCTGCACCGCTTGTTGTAAATGTTCTGGAGGGTGGGAAGCCCCCCTCCAATTGTGCGTTCGGCTGAACGTGTCACTCTTTGTAGTCTGCTACGGTCTTGTGCAGTGCTATTCCCAAACCAGGAGGTGATGTTGCCAGTCAGGATGCTCTCTATTGTACATGAGTAGAAGTTCATAAGGATCTTCTGACTGACTTGGAACTTCCTTAGGCGCCTGAGGAAGTAGAGGCGTTGTCGTGCCTTCTTCACAACACTGTCAATGTGTGTGGTCCATGTCAAGTCCTCGGATATGTGGGCTCCGAGGTACTTGAAACTGTTCACTCTCTCAACCTGTGCCCCGTCGATGCTGAGGGGGCTGTAGTCCTTGACCCCCGACCTCCTGAAGTCCACAATCATCTCTTTTGGCTGGGATGGTATTCCACCCGAGGTATATTTAGCTTTCTGGGACCAACTGGGTCCATTGATGCTCGATATGATCAATTACGCTATCGAACAAGGGGAGTTCTCAAGAGATGTCAACATGGCGTTGATTTCTTTACTTCTCAAGAAGGATAAAGATCCCAATGATTGTGGTAGCTATAGGCCCTTGAGTCTTCTCGGGGCCGATCTAAAAGTGTTTGCTAAGGTGCTGGCCCGCCGCCTGCAGAGATTTATGACGGTATTGGTACACTGCGATCAGACTGGTTTTATCCCGGGGCGCCTGGCTGCAGATAATCTTAGGAGGCTGTTGCATGTAGTCGATAACAGTAAAGACAATACAGCTCCATCCACAGTTCTGTCTTTGGATGCCATGAAGGCGTTTGACAGACTAGAGTGGTCATACCTGTGGAAGGTACTTGAGGTTATGGGTCTTGGAAAGAGTTTTATTCATATGATTAAAGTCCTGTATGCCTCGCCGTCGGCAATGATACTGACAGGCAAAAACTGTTCCACACTTTTTCCAGTCTCCAGATCTTCTAGACAGGGTTGTCCTCTGAGCCCAGGACTATTCGCGCTTTCCCTCGAACCATTGGCCCAATTTATTAGGCAATCGGAGGACATCGTCCCCATAATGATCAATAATACACCACACAAAATTGCTCTCTATGCGGATGACCTACAGATATTTATGGACGACCCTTCCCGGTCGGTCACAAAATTACTGGGAATAATCGATGACTTTGGTAAATTGTCAGGCTTTAAGATTAACTGGAACAAATCAGCCTGCCTACCTCTTAATGAGCTGGCCAAGGCGGTGCGACTACCAGCTGATATCCCCATAGTGGAACATTTTAAATACTTAGGCATAGAGATATTCCCCACGCTGAGTCAAACTACTAAGTACAACCTCACGGGTACTTATGATAAAATACGCCAGGATCTAGACAGATGGTCGTCCCTTCCTAACTCCTTACAAGCCCGGGCTTCCATAATCAAAATGAACGTCCTGCCTAGGATAAATTTTGTTAGCTCAATGCTCCCCCTGCCCCCTCCAATAGACCACTGGCGCAAGGTACAATCGATGGTATCTAAGTTTATCTGGAATAACAAACGCCCGAGAATCAAAAGAGCTACTACTCAACGTAGGAAACAAGATGGGGGCCTCGTGATCCCTGATTTTAAGCTTTATTTCTGGTCCTTTTCACTGAGACCTCTGATGTGCTGGCTAGACCCTGTAGAGGCTGTATCTTGGCGCTCCTTAGAAGCGGCGGCGGTCTCACCGCTAAGATTGCAGGATGTAGTGTACTCCACTGTCCCTATTTCAAAATGCCGACTGAGGTATGGACCAATCATAACTCACGTGATCCAAACGTGGTGTAATGTACAGAAGTCGTGTGGGGTTAAATGCCCATGGCACCTTGACTCTCCAATTTTTAATAACCAGCAATTACTTGTTGGGCACAAGCCGGTTAATATTCCTCAATGGCAAAGGAGGGGAGTTCATACTCTGGAGGATATTTATGATAAGAACGGCCTCCGTGCGTTTCAGGACTTAAGAGAATTTTATGATCTTCCCGGCGAGTCCTTCTTTCTTTACCTTCAACTAAGGTCAGCGCTGAGGGCGCATGGCGTGCCGTGGGCTCAAGCTTTGCACCCACACCCCTTCCTCAGGCTCATAGTGGACAGGACGACCTCCAGAGGGTTTGTCTCAGACTTTTATACGCTCTTAATTCAATCCACGTATAAAAATGTATCATTGGATACAATCTGGCGTGTGGATATCCCGGAGTTGGACCCCGAGTTTGACTGGGATGATGTTTGGGCAAATGTGGCATTGTCTTCCCGCAACCCCAATCACCAGCAAATTAATTTTAATTATATTCATAGGACCTATCTTACACCTAGGAAGCTATTTGCTATGGGACTGATAACCGACTCTCGGTGCACTTTGTGCTCTCAAAAGGCCACTGGCACTTATATGCATATGTATTGGGATTGCCCACCAGTGGCCCGCTTCTGGAGGTCAATAGCGGACAAACTTTCAGATCTGTGTGGCTTAACTATCCCATTCACAGCTGTTACGCTACTCCTGAACGATATAACAACACTACCCGCGTCCGTACAACTGAAAAGGGTTGTCCTAGCGGGCGTCACAGCAGCGAAGAAGCTAATAGCAATGAGATGGAAGGAGCCTGAGAGGCTCACAGTGATTAACTGGTCCCTAACACTGTTGGATGTGATTTATTTACATTTACATTTAGTCATTTAGCTGACGCTTTTATCCAAAGCGACTTACAAGTTCTGTGCGACAAGACAGCAAGAAGGGTATAACTCTATCAGCTGAGTAACAATGTTCATCAAAGTGTTGCGTGTTACAGTGTAGGTTAGTTTATTAGGACAAGTGCATGACAGGTTAGTCAGGGTTAGATTTTTTTTTTTTTTTTTTTTTATCATTTCAGATAATGGTTGAAGAAGTGAGTCTTTAGTCGACGGCGAAAGATTGGACGGGATTTATCTTGAGATATCCACGGCGCGGTGATTGGGGTGGGGCAGGCTGGGATTGACCTGTGGTTCGCAGCAGCTGAGAAGGTCAGGACCGCCGTGTGCGGCTGAGCGGGGTGGGGGTGCTTGTTCGGGGGAGTCCGGCGGTCTCGTGGGAGGGGGAGGAGGAAATGTCTTGTCTGTCTTGTCTTTTGTGATGTCTTGAATTTAACTGGGGATTTTATTGGGGGGCAGCTATTTAGCTATTTCTTCACTATTTGGTCATTTATTAGATAGTACCCCTTGAATTTAGAATTTAAAAAAGGTTGAACTCTGTTTTCTTTTCTTTTTGTCTTTATAATTTATAAATTGTTATTTCTGTATTATTATTATTATTATTGTTTTTGTTATTTTCCTGTGAAGTTCTGTGTATTGTGATTGTGATTGATGTGTTGTCTTGTTTCATGTAAATAATAATAAAAAAAAATTGATAAAAAAAAAAAAAAAAAAAAAAAAAAGTGCAACAAACAGTATTCCTAACATTTGTAAACATATGATTTGGATACATTTCAAACCTACAAAATAATAAACAATGTTAATTTTACACTTGTTACACCTACAATGTATTTATCTATTGTGTTAAAACTGATTCTATGTGAATTGAATTTATGACACAGTGTAATACCAATAATAAAGAATATTCCAGTAAATGCCGATTATCACTGAATCTTTATATTTTCCTTGAAAACGAGGGCTTTTCAAAATGCTATAAAACGGAAATGAAGCGATTAAAAAACAATCCGTTTCGACAATGTTGACTGCAAACAAGTCATTGATAAACGACGGGCAGATTAGACACATAGCCATAATTTAAGACAGAGAATATGCATTCACAACGCTATCATTGAAGTGGGTGGTGGCATTTAACGGGGGGAAGGCGCACCGCATGGCTGGTAATCAAAGTGTTAATTAAGGCTATACCATTACTAAACAGTAGCTTTTATGCTCTACTTACCACTGTATTTCTTTCTTTTATCCTCCTCATCTTCTTTCTGCTCCAGATGGATAAGTCCTCTTCATTTTGCTTGTTTATTATACGTAGGTATTGCTGGCTCAAAGTTTCATTTACACGTGAAGATTTGTTTTTGTTTTTTTCCAAACACAAGTGCCATGTGCTAAGGGGGTTTCCTACTGTCGTTTCATTGCATATCATCCACTTTAATTGCGGTCACTTTTGTTGAGTAGTCATTATGTCAGCCCTCGGGGGGGGTCCCTACTGGCGGGGGCTCCAGGCTGCTGCCTGTCGTCTTCACAGCGGGTAATCTAGGTTTTTTAAATACGGGTAATTTACGGGAAAATATTGAAACGGGAGGGCGGCGGGAAGGAAGGGTCAAATACGGGAGAATCCTGGGGAAAACGGGAGGGTTGACAGGTATGAAACACATACACACACACAAACACAGGCACACAAACACACACACACACAAACAAACACACACACACACACAAACACACACAAACACATACACATACACATACACATACACATACACATACACATACACACACAAACAAACAAACACACACACACACATACAAACACAAACACATACAAACACAAACACATACACACACAAACACATACACACACAAACAAACAAACAAACACACACACAAACACACACACACACACACACACACACACACACAGAGAAAAAAAGTCTGTGCCGACCAACTGGCCCCGGTATTCACTGACATATTTAACCTGTCCTTAGGCTGTCATCCCCACCTGTCTGAAGAAGTCCACCATTATCCCTATACACAAGAAATCTACGCCCGCTTGCCTCAACGACTACCGCCCTGTAGCTCTCACCTCCATAGCCATGAAGTGCTTTGAGAAGCTAGTGAAGGGCTACATCTTTTCCTCCCTCCCCATCAACCTGGACCCCCTGCAATTTGCATATCGCCCCAACAGGTCCACGGAGGACGCCATAGCCCATGTGCTGCACACAGCAGCATCACACCTGGACAAGAGGCAGGGAAACTATGTGAGAATGCTGTTCATTGACTACAGCTCAGCATTCAATACCATAGTCGCCTCCAAACTCATAGCCAAGCTCAGGGACCTGGGCTTGAACTATGACCTCTGCCAGTGGGTCTTGGACTTCCTGACGGGTAGACCCCAGGTGGTGAGAGCAGGCAACTGCACCTCCTCATCCATCACGCTCAACATAGGGGCCCCCCAGGGCTGTGTTCTGAGTCCCCTCCTCTACTCGCTGTACACACACGACTGTGTGGCACAGTGGAACAACAACACAATCATCAAATTTGCTGACGACACAGTAGTGGTGGGCCTGATCTCTGCCAACGACGAGAGGGCCTACCTGGAAGAGGTAAAGGGGGTAGGGGGTGGGTGGGGGACACTGTACACTGTACATTGGAATATTGACAAAGCCATACTTGGTCATTTACTGTACATTGGAGGGGGTTGGGTTAGGACATTTGCAGGGGCCAGTTTCGAATTGCAGTCTCCCGTAGGTGTTCTTTGAGAGTTTTTTTGAAAGTGGGTAGTGATTCACATTCCTTTACAGCTTTGGGTAGGGCGTTCCACATTGATGTGGCATAATTGCAAAACGTGTTTAGTCCCTTGTTTGAGCCGAATCTGGGTTTAACATGATTTGTGGAGCTCCCTCTGGTGTTGTGATCGTGGTATTCACTGACCTTTGGGAACTATTTTGACATGTACATGGGTATCTTAGTCGTATAGTGTATCTTGTAGACCAGGCCCATTGCAAGTTGCTGTACTCTGTCGTCTACTCTAAGCCATCCTAGGTTGTTAAAGTGGGCAGGGGTGAGGTGGGTTCTAGGAGTAAGGTCAAGCAGTAGTCTGACCAGTTTGTTTTGTGATGTTTGTAATCTTGTTTTTAGCGCCTTTGAGGTGCTTTGGTACCATGAGGTGCAAGCATAGTCGTAGTACCCTTGAATGAGTGCTCCTGCCAGAGTCTTCAGGGTATTCTTGTTTACCAGAGAGGAGATCCGGTACAAGAATCGAGTTCGTTGGTTGACTTTTTTTATTACATTGGATGCCATTTTGTCACAGAAAAGATTAGCCTCTAGGATGGAACCCAGGTAGGTAATTTCATCTTTCCTTGTGACAATATTGTCACCCACTGTAACAGAGAAGCCGTCTACAACCCATACCTCATTTCACCTTACTGTAAATTGTACCTAAATTGTACCTCATCCCATTTCTGCATTGTACTGTATAGAATATAGTATATTGTATTGTAACTCGGTTACTTTTCTACTCTGAATTGTACATTGTATATGTATATATTGAACACTTTTGTCTACGTACTTGACTTCTATTTTATACTTACTATACTTATTTTATACTTATCTATTTTTATCTAGCACAATCTCTGGAGCAAAACAGAAAGAAGCATTTTATATAAAAGTATTCTGTACTTCTGTATGACGACTAATAAAGAAACTTGAAACTTGAACTTGAAAGACACACACAAACACACACAAACACACACACACACACAATATATCCCTGTCACTCACGTAAACATATGATCCACACAACCTTGGAGTGGAATGTCAGCCTCATTGCAACCATCAACTCCTCACTCAACTCGGGGGTGGTCCCCACCTCCCTAAAACAAGCCAGAGTCACGCCCCTCATAAAAAAACCAACCCTGAACCCCACCGTCATAGGCAACTATCGTCCTGTCTCTCTTCTCTCCTTCCTTTCTAAAACACTTGAACGTGCTGTATCCAACCAACTTACTGCTTATCTCTTACAGAATGACCTCCTAGACCCCAATCAGTCTGGCTTCCGGACTGGCCACTCCACAGAAACGGCCCTCATTAGCAAAAGCGAAAGGCCTCTCCTCTGTCCTGATTCTCCTAGATCTATCTGCAGCCTTCGACACAGTCAACCATCAGATCCTCTTCGCGGCCCTCGCAGGAATGGGAGTGGCTGGATCTGCGCTGACATGGCTGACATCATACCTCAACGACCGCTCCTACCAAGTGTCATGGAGAGGGACTCTGTCTGCCACCCGCCCCCTGCGGACGGGTGTTCCCCAGGGCTCGGTCCTAGGACCCCTTCTCTTCTCCCTCTACACTAAATCACTGGGTAACATTATCACGTCTCATGGCTTCTCATATCATTGTTATGCCGATGATACTCAACTCTTCCTCTCCTTCCCTCCCTCAGATATTCACGTCTCTGAGCGGATCTCGGCCTGTCTGTCCGACATCTCCGCCTGGATGACGACCAACCACCTCAAACTGAACCTAAGCAAAACAGAATTGCTCCACCTGCCGGCCAAATCCTCCCCCCTGACCGACCTCTCCATCACAGTCGAGAATGCAGCTGTGACCGTGTCCCAGACCGCCAAGAACCTTGGTGTTGTCCTCAACGACCAGTTGAACTTCTCTGCTCACATCGCAGCGACAACCAGAACCTGCAGATTCCTCCTGAGCAACGTCAGAAGGATACGCCCCTTCCTGACAAAAGAAGCCACCCAACTCCTCGTCCAATCAACAGTCATCTCCCGCCTCGACTACTGCAACGCACTGCTAGCTGGCCTCCCGGCCACTGCCACCAAGCCTCTTCAACTCATTCAAAACGCAGCGGCCCGCCTGATCTCAAACCTACCGAAGTCGGCCCATGTCACCCCACTTCTTAGGGACCTGGCTCCCCATTGCTGCACGTATCCGCTTCAAGGCCCTCGACCTAGCATACCGTGCGGCAAAGGGAACCGCTCCCGCCTACCTCCGGTCAATGGTCTCTAACTACACACCCTCAAGACCCCTACGCTCTGCATCTTCTGGCCGCCTCAGACCTACTCCTATCCAAGCTCCCGGAGGGTCATCAAAGAGAAGCCGCCTATTCTCAGTCCTTGCCCCACAATGGTGGAATGAACTACCCATCCCAGTTAGGACAGCCGAATCCCGTCCAATCTTTCGCCGTCGATTAAAGACTCACTTCTTTAACTATTATCTGAAATGATAATTAAAAAAAAATAAAATAAAAAAAATCTAACCCTGACTAACCTTACTGTCATGCACTTGTCCTAATAAACTAACCTACACTGTAACACGCAACACTTTGATGAACATTTTTACTCAGCTGATAGAGTTGTACCCTTCTTGCTGTCTTGTCGTACAGAACTTGTAAGTCGCTTTGGATAAAAGCGTCAGCTAAATGACTAAATGTAAATGTAAATGTCATTTGATTGACCCCAGACAGCCATAACAGAGAGCTGAAAAAAGCTTTTGATTGACTCTAGACAGCCATATGAAAGAGCTGAAAAAAGCTTTTGATTGACTCTAGACAGCCATATGAAAGAGCTTTTGAAAAACCCCAGACAGCTAATAACAGAGAACTAAAATATATGTTGAGGACCGAGAGAGAGAGAGAGAGAGAGAGAGAGAGAGAGAGAGAGAGAGAGAGAGAGAGAGAGAGAGAGAGAGAGAGAGAGAGAGAGAGAGAGAGAGAGAGAGAGAGAGAGAGAGAGAGAGAACAAAGATGGAGGTGTACCATCTATATACCTTTCAGACGGACTATTGAGCATAAAAGTACACAGACTCTGGTGTCGAGGCTCTGTCTTGAATCGCTCCCTGTAAGCATGACAATATTTTGGGGGATGATTATGAGAACAGAGGTGGATGCTGGGGTGGTGGTGCTGGTCCACAGGTGGATGCTGGGGTGGTGGTGCTGGTCCACAGGTGGATGGTGGGGTGGTGGTGCTGGTCCACAGGTGGATGGTGGGGTGGTGGTGCTGGTCCACAGGTGGATGCTGGGGTGGTGGTGCTGGTCCACAGGTGGATGGTGGGGTGGTGGTGCTGGTCCACAGGTGGATGCTGGGGTGGTGGTGCTGGTCCACAGGTGGATGCTGGGGTGGTGGTGCTGGTCACAGGTGGATGGTGGGGTGGTGGTGCTGGTCCACAGGTGGATGGTGGGTGGTGGTGCTGGTCCACAGGTGGATGCTGGGGTGGTGGTGGTGCTGGTCCACAGGTGGATGCTGGGGTGGTGGTGCTGGTCCACAGGTGGATGCTGGGGTGGTGGTGCTGGTCCACAGGTGGATGGTGGGGTGGTGGTGCTGGTCCACAGGTGGATGGTGGGGTGGTGGTGCTGGTCCACAGGTGGATGCTGGGGTGGTGGTGGTGCTGGTCCACAGGTGGATGCTGGGGTGGTGGTGGTGCTGGTCCACAGGTGGATGCTGGGGTGGTGGTGCTGGTCCACAGGTGGATGGTGGGTGGTGGTGCTGGTCCACAGGTGGATGCTGGGGTGGTGGTGGTGCTGGTCCACAGGTGGATGGTGGGGTGGTGGTGCTGGTCCACAGGTGGATGCTGGGTGGTGGTGGTGCTGGTCCACAGGTGGATGCTGGGGTGGTGGTGCTGGTCCACAGGTGGATGCTGGGGTGGTGGTGCTGGTCCACAGGTGGATGGTGGGGTGGTGGTGGTGCTGGTCCACAGGTGGATGCTGGGTTGGTGGTGGTGCTGGTCCACAGGTGGATGCTGGGGTGGTGGTGGTGCTGGTCCACAGGTGGATGCTGGGCGTGATTACGAAACCTAGCCGCATTTCTCGGAGACGCTCTCTGATTGGCCGACGCCTGTTTCTCACTCTTTCGAAGTTGGTTAAGGTTATAGTTTGTCTTAGAGCGTGACGGCAAGTTCTTTCGACGGTTAAGCTGAGGCACTCTTTCGAAGTTGGTTAAGGTTAGAGTTTGTCTTAGAGCAGGGCGATAGAACGCCAGGTAGTTTGCAGGCTGTTTGACGTGGAAATGGGCAAAGACACTCGTCACGGATTGGGCAAACGCGTCAGTGGACAATCAGAGGAGCGTCAGTCAGTTGCCAATCAGAGAGCGTCTCCGAGAAATGCGGATAGGTTTCGTAATCACGCGGATGGTGGTGGTGCTGATGGTGGTGGTGGTGGTGGAAGCTGATGGTGGGGGGGGGGGGGGGGGGGGGGGGGGGGGACGGACGGACTGCAAGACTTCATTAGAGGCGAGACAAACAGAGCAGCAGCAGTAATATATCACAGCAGGGCGAGAGACAACAGAGCAGCAGCAGTAATATATCACAGCAGAGCGAGACAACAGAGCAGCAGCAGTAATATATCACACAGAGGAAAACAACAAGCAGAATGGGCAGCATAAAGACCAGGTAAGCAATGTGGTTTTAAATAACACAGTCAGGTGTCACATGTATGTGTCCGATCACCTGATGGTGACTGGGCGCTTTAGTCAGGTGTAACATGCGATCACCTGATGGTGACTGGGCGCTTTAGTCAGGTGTGCATGCGATCACCTGATGGTGACTGGGCGCTTTAGTCAGGTGTAACATGCGATCACCTGGTGGTGACTGGGCGCTTTAGTCAGGTGTAACATGCGATCACCTGATGGTGACTCATGGGAGCTACTTTGCTTGAACTTTGCTTCCTCACTCACTCCCTGGTATAATAATAATAATGACTTGGATTTATATAGCGCTCTTCATGACACCCAGAGCGCTTCACAGAGTCCATTATTCGTTCATACACAGTCATACCGGTGGTGGTAAGCTACAATTGCAGCCAGAGCTGCCCTGAGGCAGACTCACGGAAGCGTGGCGAATAATCAACGCCTACGGCCCCTCCGACCACCACCAACATTCATTCACATGTATACACATTCATACGAGGCAAGTAGGTTAAGTGTCTTGCCCAAGGACACAACGGCAGTGGGATGGACATGGGCTTGAGTGGGATTCGAACCACCAACCCTTCGATCATTGGACGACCCGCTCTACCCCTGAGCCACGCCGCCCCAGACAGGGTTTGATTGACGTCTCTGATGTCAGTTGTGACCCGTCTATCCCAATGAGACCCGATTAGCCCAACACGTCACACAGCCATAGGATCACCCTTCAGCTGAATTCGATGAAACCGTTGTATTATTATAAATTAAAGAATATAAATATCTTGGCATCTGGCTTGATGGTGAATTTACATTAAAATGCCATGTAGATAACCTTGCAAGTAAACTGCGACAGAAGGTCTAAAACAAAAGTTATGTGGTTTGGAAAAAGGTCTGCCTAGTTCAGTTAGGATGTCTGTTATCTGCCCCCATGTCTGAATATTTTAACCCCTGTCTCTGTCTCTGAGTGAATTTATCGATATTGACATTATTCCAGTGACCTTCTACCTCATACTGGACATGAGCACCACCGATCCCATGGAACTGCTTCACACCGCCTTCTGTTTGGTCTGCAGCGTTGAACCTTACCTGCTCTGCCTTGACCTATTCTGAGTGGTTTCTCCTGACCCCCCCGGGGCATATGGCCCTGAGCCATCGTCTTGTATCTATAAAAGCAAGACTTGGCTTCTTGTAGAGGAAACGCTCCCGCCTTCCTCACTCTGCTAAACGCTCCCTAGTCCAAATGTCCATTCTTCCATTGTTTGACTATGGTGTCATTTACTGTATATGCAAGCAAGAGTGTCCTTGATCGCCTTAATGTTTTGTATCACTCAGCAATTAGGTTTGCTACAAATGCCCCCTTGTCAACGCATCACTGTGATTTATACACATCTGTAAATTGGCCATTGTTACCCTCAATGAAAGATCCATTGGCTTACACTCATTTACAAAACCTCCCTGGTCTCCTTGTATTTGATACACACTACAAATGTCATCTACTCTCTATAGGGCTGACCCCGATTAGTCGAATAGTCGACTAATCGATCGAAAGGAGTTGTAGTCGACTGCCAAATATATATATATATATTCTTTCTAGAAGCGTGGCTAACACTAATGGCGCGCATACCAGAGAGGCGAACTGCCTCTCGTTGTTTGTTTAATGTGTGTTTTAATTATTTCCCTTACCTCTGTGATGCATGTATCATCTGTCTCTTTTCTATTTTTATAAACTTTAATTTTTTTGTCCCTTTCCCTGTTACCCTTCGAGAGGTCCTTTTGTCCTCTCGCCAGGCGGTCATTGTGAATACGAATTTGTTCTTAATTGACCTGCCTGGTTAAATAAAGGTTAAATAAAAATAAAAATAAATAGCTAAGGTTACCTATTTTCCTATGCTTAGCAGAAAGAGGGTTGTCTCTGTCTGTTTTGGATTATGGAGATTATTATTGTTTTATATGCTGCTGCTTCCACACTAAAGCCTGGACTCTGTACATGATTCTGCCTTTAGATTTATCACCGGCGGTGATAGTTGTGGTTCCATCATTGTGTCCTGTATGATGAGATTGGTCCTCTCTGACAGAGAGACAGTTATGGTTCCATCATTGTGTCCTGTATGATGAGATTGGTCCTCTCTGACAGAGAGACAGTTATGGTTCCATCATTGTGTCCTGTATGATAAGGTTGGTCCTCTCTGACAGAGAGACTGTTATGGTTCCATCCTTGTGTCCTGTATGATAAGGTTGGTCCTCTCTGACAGAGAGACAGTTATGGTTCCATCATTGTGTCCTGTATGATAAGGTTGGTCCTCTCTGACAGAGAGACAGTTATGGTTCCATCATTGTGTCCTGTATGATAAGGTTGGTCCTCTCTGACAGAGAGACAGTTATGGTTCCATCATTGTGTCCTGTATGATAAGGTTGGTCCTCTCTGACAGAGAGACAGTTATGGTTCCATCATTGTGTGGCTGGTTTACAGGAGAGGAGAGGCTTACATTTACATTTAGTCATTTATCCAAAGCCACTTACAGATTGTGAACAACAAGTCAGCGGGAGGGGTTCACCTCTGGCAGCTGAGGTTCAGTAAGATTGTTCATCAAATAGTTTTGAACTTGAGTGCTACACTCTGAGTGCATAGTAGTATAGACATATTAGCATGGTAGGTAGTAGTATAGGCATAGTACATAGTAGTAAAGTACATAATAGTAAAAGACAGTAAGAAGGTTATTTATTTTATTTGTATTAACATTATTATTTTAGAATTTTCTGATATTGATTGAAGACGTGTGTTTTTAGTTGATGGTGGAAAATTGGGCGGGTTTCAGCTGTCCTGACTGTGGTGGTAAGTTCGTTCCACCATTGTAGAGCAAGGACCGAGAATAGCCTGCTTTGCTTTGATGACCCCCCAGGAGCCCGAAGAGGAGTGGGTCTCAGATGGCCAGAACCGTGGTCTTCAGGGTGTGTAGTTAGAGACCATTGACTGGAGGTAGGAGGGAGTCGTTCCCTTCGCTGCGCGTTATGCCAGGTCAATGACCTTGAAGCAGATTTGTGTGGCAATGGGAAGCCAGTGCAGCTCTCTAAGAAGTGTGGTAACATGAGAAGTGGACTTACACTCTTTCTGGCAAGGGGAGGGGCTTACACCAGAGCCCTCTGGCAAGGGGAGGGGCTTACACCAGAGCCCTCTGGCAAAGGGAGGGGCTTACACCAGCGGGCTCTGGCAAGGGGAGGGGCTCACACCAAAGCCCTTTGGCAAGGGGAGGAGCTCACACCAGAGGGCTCTCCAATGTACCTATCTATGCGCATGTGATTGTTTTCCGTTCAAAACATGATCTCGCTGATAACAAACTATCATTACACATGGGCAAAACAGAGTCCATTCTCTTCGGTTCAAATAACAAACTCAGCAAGACCGACGGCTTCTCAGTTACACTGGGTGACAATATTGTCACAAGGAAAGATGAAATTACCTACCTGGGTTCCATCCTAGAGGCAAATCTTTCCTGTGACAAAATGGCATCCAATGTAATAAAAAAAAGTCAACCAACGAACTCGATTCTTGTACCGGATCTCCTCACTGGTAAACAAGAATACCCTGAAGACTCTGCCAGGAGCACTCATTCAAGGGTACTACGACTATGCTTGCACCTCATGGTACCAAAGCACCTCAAAGGCGCTAAAAACAAAATTATAAACATCTCAAAACAAACTGGTCAGACTTCTACTTGACCTTACTCCTAGAACCCACCTCACCCCTGCCCACTTGGCTTAGAGTAGACGACAGAGTACAGCAACTTGCAATGGGCCTGGTCTACAAGATACACTACACGACCAAGGTACCCATGTACATGTCAAAATACTTCCCAAAGGTCAGTGAATACCACGATCACAACACCAGAGGGAGCTCCACAAATCATGTTAAACCCATATTCGGCTCAAACAAGGGACTAAACACGTTTAGCAAATTAAGCCACATCAATGTGGAACGCCCTACCTAAAGCTGTAAAGGAATGTGAATCACTACCCACTTTCAAAACCACTCTCAAAGAACACCTACGGGAGACTGCAATTCGAAACTGGCCCCTGTAAATGTCCTAACCCAACCCCCTCCAATGGACAGTAATTTACCTAGTATGGTTTTGTCAATATTCCAATGTACAGTTTTGCCTGTTTGTACAGTGTGTGTGTCCCCCCCCCAATGTACAGTTTTGCTTGTTTGTACAGTGTCCCCCCCCCCAACCCTCTCCAATGTAAATTACCTAGTATGATTGTCAATATCCCAATGTACAGTTTTGCTTGTACAGTTGTACAGTGTTTCCCCCCCCCCCCCAACACCTCCCTACCCAACCCCCCCCACACAACCCCACCCAACCTCCTCCAATGTACAGTTTTTACGTCAAATATATATACTCCCTTTTCTGGACTCTTTTTTTATCACAAACAGTACTGTATTTGCAAATCTGGTATGTCATAAATGTATAGATGTAGCAGTACTGACTAAAGACCAGTGATGCCACAGATTACTTGTAAAAGTAATCCGATTACTGATTACTGATTACTCCTTTAAAAAGTAATCCAAGTTACTTTACTGATTACTTGATTATCAGAGTAACTTAGTTACTTTGAAAGTAACTAGGTTACGAAGTCGTCGTCGTTCCCCCAACAGTTTTTTTTTAAACGCTTTATTGAAAGTGCATAAATTGTTTTTAACTTGTTTCTCTGCACATAACGTAAATTGTTAAACTAGTGCTTCAGCTTCTGTACCATCAAGTATGGTAAAGCAACAGTCTATGATGCTCACAGCATTAGAGCAGCCAGCCAGTGGTTTTACAAAACCAGTGTATTACATCTAACAAATGCAGGCTGAACTATTCAATTATATCAACTGTAACTATTAAATTGTTTTTATAAATGTCTCTCTATAAACATACAATCAGTCTCTCTTTAACATGTAAATTAACTGTAAAACTGGCAAATAAGAGCTTTTGCTCTGCCACCATCAAATATACATTAATCAATAGGGAAAGAAACAATCTCTCTCTTTTGCTGTTTGGCTGGCCTCCGAGTCCTCCTGTACCTAGTCGAAGCGTCGGCTAGTGTTGTGATTCCAGATGCTTTCAATGCAATTGGATGTGCTGTTTTTAGCGGTAGACAGTATTTTGACTGAGGCTACGTTTAGACAAGCGTTTTGGGGTGGAAGTCTGAACAGAAACCGCAAAAGTGTTCTTGCGGTTTCACTTCGTTTAGACAAGCGTTTTGGGGTGGAATTCTCAGACGAATGCAGACGAGGCTGACAACGGAGCCCTGCTGTCACACGATTGGCGCATATGTCACATGACGTGCTGTGAAGACCCGCCCTACTCTGCCTCTGATTCGCAGACTGTGGATGGGGAATGTGATTGGGCCAAAGCAGAGTCACTCACAGACAGAGAGTCCAGTCACGCCGCGGGACACATTCTTGTGTAACCCTTTCACTGCCACACCACGTCACTCAAAAACAGCTCAAAATGTATTTTTGACTGTCGAAAACGAAATAAAATACTGCATTCCGCCTGCATTATGAATTTATGATGAGATAGTAACGAAATAGTAACGCACAGCCACTTGGACAAGTAACTGCAATCAGATTACTGGCTTTTAAAGATTAACGCGTTAGATTACTATTTTCGGGGAAAAGTAATCAGATTACAATAACGCGTTACTTAGTAACGCGTTACCGGCATCACTGCTAAAGACACACTTCTTCAACCATTATCTGAATTAAAAAAAGAAAAAAAAATATAACCCTAACTAACCATACTGTCATGCACTTGTCCTAATAAACTAACCTACACTGTAGCACTCAACACTTTGATGAACATTGTTACTCAGCTGATAGAGTTGTGCCCTTCCTGATGGCTTGTCGTACAGAACTTGTAAGTCGCTTTGGATAAAAGCGTCAGCTAAATGACTAAATGTAAAATGTAAATGTACTGTCTATCTGTATGTCATGTATGTCATATATGTCCTGATGAATTGAAAATGGGGGACCCTGATGTAAACAAAACGAAAGTCTTTCTCTGGTCTGCATCCCCTTAACAATTGTGTGTATTGAGCTGTACTGTATTGTACCCATTCTGCAATCTGTTAATAAAGTTTTCAATCAATCAATCAATCTCACGGTCATTACTTACCAAACCAACTGCAAAGGTGGATAGTTTATAGGCCAAAAAGAGATCATACGTGTTTCTTGAGTTTTGGACTCTAGCACTCTACTGTCCTAAGGTGGGGGAGCAGTAAGCCAGTACAGTGCTTCGTGTATAATAATAATAATAATAATAATAATAATAATAATAATAATAATAATAATAATAATAATAATAATAATAATAATAATAATAATAATAATAATAATAATAATAATAATAATAATAATAATAATAATAATAATAATAATAATAATAATAATAATAATAATAATAATAATAATAATAATAATAATAATAATAATAATAATAACTTTGTGTATAACCCACATGACACATAATAACTTTATATAGCGCCTTTCAGAAGACCCAAGGTCGCTTTACATAGGGGGGGGGGGGGGGGGGGGGAGATGACAAATTAACAAACGTAGTGGACAGACACAACATATACATATACACATTGTAGGGAGAGCAAGTTGATCAGTCTCCCCTCTGAAAGGTCTCTCTGTAACAGCGTTCTGTGTTCAAGTCCTATGGTCATATAAGTCATCCTCTTCTCTCTCTCCCTCGCGTTTCCTGTCACTCATCACGTAGATAAATCATACAATATAGTATGTAGTGTGGAGAATTCATACAATATAGTATGTAGCGTAGATAAATCATACAATAGTATGTAGTGTGGCGAATTCATACAATATAATATGTAGCATAGATAAATCATACAATATAGTATGTATGTAGTGTGGATAATTCATACAATATAATAGTAGCATAGATAAATCATACAATATAGCATGTAGTGTGGAAATGTCATACAATATAGTATGTAGATTGGCGAAATCATACATTATAGTATGTAGTGTGGAAAAATCATACAATATAGCATGTAGCATGGATAAATCATACAATATAGCATGTAGCATGGATAAATCATACAATATAGCATGTAGTGTGGATAATTCATGTGTCAAGTTAGACCGCGCTCTCAAAATCCGACACTGGGTGCTGAAATCCCATAAAGTGATATATAAAAAGAAGCAGGGAAGCTGGACCAGCACTCTCAGGTTCAAGTATTTAATAGCAGCCTGAAGTGGAAACAAACATGTTTCGGAACTCTTGTTCCTTCATCAGTGTCAGGCTAGCCATAACACTGATGAAGGAACAAGAGTTCCGAAACATGTGTGGATAATTCATACAATATAGTATGTAGTAGGGCTGTCCCCGACTAAGGATTTGGATGGTCGACTATGATTGGCCAAAATGTGCCGTTAGTCGACTATTGGTCGACTTAAAAATAAATAAAACATATATATATATATATATATATATATATATATATATATATATATATATATATATATATAAATGAAATAAAAATGTATCATTCCATTTGGGCTGTGGGGGGTGCTTAATGTCTGAAGGAGTCGACTGAAGGCTTCTTGTCCTCTGCAAAAGCATGCAATTGGTCCACTGATGGATACATCTTGATATTTGTCTAGTCTAGTCTAGTCTAGTCTAGATGGGTGAAATCCTCTTTCAGTGTCTCTGTGCTTGTTTTAGTAGGCAGTTAGCCTCTGGTATGCGTGCCATTAGCGTTAGCCACGCTTCTAGGCATATTTTCTTTTGGAAAGAATGATAAAAAAAATAAATAAAAAATTATATAATTTTTTTAATTTTTTTATATTCGACTAAGAGGTTGGCCAGTCGACTACGGCTCCTTTCAACCGATTAGTCGACTAATCGACTCATTGGGGTCAGCCCTAGTATGTAGTGTAGATAAATCATACAATATAGTATGTAGTGTGGAAAAATCATACAATATAGCATGTAGCATGGATAAATTACAATGAGAGAGGCATTGAATTGATTACAATGAGAGAGAGGCATTGAAGTGATTACAATGAGAGAGAGGCATTGAATTGCTCTTATTTTTTATGAAGCCGAATGAATAGTCAAGTAAACACGTTAAACGTTAACATTCTTCTCACTCACAGGAGCCATTCTTCTGATTCACAGGAGCCATTCTTCTGATTCACAGGACCCATTCTTCTGACTCACAGGAGCCATTCTTCTGACTCACAAGTTCAAGTTTCTTTATTAGTTGTCATACAGAAATGCAGGATACTTTTGTACGAAATGCTTCTTTCTGTTTTGCTCCTGAGAGTGTGCTAGGTACACTCTCAGGAGCATACTTAAGTATAATAAGTATAAAATAGAAAGTCAAGTACTTAAACAAGTGTAAACAAGACAAACATTTTCAATATACATATGTACAATATACAATGCAGAGTAGTTACAATACAATATAAATGGGATGAGGTAGCTTGTGGTGCCACCTTGTGGTGGTAAGGTGCAAGGCTTGGCTATGTGCAATGAGGTATAAGTTGCCAATAAATATAAAGTGTGTTAGTGTCTAAAGTGTGTAAAGTGGGTGCTACAGTGAGTTGTTTATTTAAAGTGGGTGTGTACATGTGGGTGTGTGTACTGTGAGTGTGTTTGATGGTTTGTTACATAGTGTTAATTGTCATTGAGCATCGTGATGGCCTGGGGATAGAAGCTCTTTCTGAGTCTTTCTGTGCTTGCCATGAGACTCCGGTATTGCTTGCCTGACCGCAGCAGTTCAAATAGGCAGTTGTTTGGGTGGCTAGTCTTTTATAATTATCTTAGCCTTATTCTTGCAACGCTTGTTGTAAATGTCTTAGAGAGTGGGAAGCCCACCTCCAATTGTGTGTTCGGCTGAACAGGCCACTCTTTGTAGTCTGCTACGGTCTTGTGCGGTGCTATTCCCAAACCAGGAGGTGATATTGCCAGTCAGGATGCTCTCTATTGTGCATGAGTAGAAGTTCTTAAGGATCTTCTGACTCACGTTGAACTTCCTTAAGGAAATAGAGGCGTTGTCGTGCTTTCTTGACTACACTGTCAATGTGTGTGGTCCATGTCAAGTTTCAAGTTTCAAGTTTCAAGTTTCTTTAATAGTTGTCATACAGAAGTACAGAATACTTTTATACAAAATGCTTCTTACTGTTGCGCTCCAGAGACTGTGCAAGACAAGATAAGTATGAAATAAAATAACATAGTAAAATTAGAGTAAAAAAAAATGAGGTCACAGTGTTCAGTTTAGACATATGTACAATGTTCGATGCAGAATAGACGTAGTTACCATACAATATACAATACTGTGCAGTGTACGAATATACAATACTATATAGTGCAAGGCAGAAATGGAGAAATGGGACGAGGTGCAATTTAGGTACAATTCACAGTAGGTGTACGAGTTGTAGTGCAAATCCTTTATCAATAAATATAAAGTGTAAGTGTGTTTGTGTGATCTAAAGTGTGGAGAGTGGGTGCTGCAGTGTGTTGTTTGTTTGAGTGAGTGTGTGCGTGTGGGTGTGTGTGCTGTGTGCATTTGATGGTTGTTGCATAGTGGTTATTGTTCGTTTAGCAGCCTGATGGCCTGGGGATAGAAGTCTTTCTGTGCTCGCCTTAAGACTCCGGTATCGCTTGCCTGACCGCAGCAGTTCAAAGAGGCAGTTGTTCGGGTGGCTCGAGTCCTTAATAATTCTCTTAGCCTTCCCCTTGCACCGCTTGTTGTAAATGTTCTGGAGGGTGGGAAGCCCCCCTCCAATTGTGCGTTCGGCTGAACGTGTCACTCTTTGTAGTCTGCTACGGTCTTGTGCAGTGCTATTCCCAAACCAGGAGGTGATGTTGCCGGTCAGGATGCTCTCTATTGTACATGAGTAGAAGTTCCTAAGGATCTTCTGACTGACTTGGAACTTCCTTAGGCGCCTGAGGAAGTAGAGGCGTTGTCGTGCCTTCTTCACAACACTGTCAATGTGTGTGGTCCATGTCAAGTCCTCGGATATGTGGACTCCAAGGTACTTAAAACTGTTCACTCTCTCGACCAGTGCCCCGTCGATGCTGAGGGGGCTGTACTCCCTGACCCCCGACCTCCTAAAGTCCACAATCATCTCTTTTGTTTTGCTGACGTTCAGGGAGAGGCTGTTCTCCTGACACCATCCCACCAGAATCTCTACCTCTTCCAGGTAGGCCCTCTCATCGTTTGCAGAGATCAGGCCCACCACTACTGTGTCGACAGCAAATTTGATGATTGTGTTGTTGTTCCGCTGTGCCACACAGTCGTGTGTGTACAGCTAGTAGAGGAGGGGACTCAGAACACAGCCCTGGGGGGCCCCTATGTTGAGGGTGATGGATGAGGAGGAGCAGTTGCCTGCTCTTACCACCTGAGGTCTGCCCGTCAGGAAGTCCAAGACCCACTGGCAGAGGTCATAGTTCAAGCCCAGGTCCCTGAGCTTGGCTATGAGTTTGGAGGGGACTATGGTATTGAATGCTGAGCTGTAGTCGATGAATAGCATTCTCACATAGTTCCCCTGCCTCTTGTCCAGGTGTGATGCTGCTGTGTGCAGCACATGGGCTATGGCGTCCTCCGTGGACCTGTTGGGGCGATATGCAAATTGCAGGGGGTCCAGGTTGATGGTGAGGGAGGAACAGATGTAGCCCTTCACTAGCTTCTCAAAGCACTTCATGGCTATGGAGGTGAGAGCTACAGGGCGGTAGTCGTTGAGGCAAGTGGGCTTGGATTTTTTGGGTACAGGGATAATGGTGGACTTTTTCAGACAGGTGGGGATGACAGCCTGTTCTAAGTTGGTCGGCACAGACTTTTAGGACGCGGCCGGGGATACCGTCCGGTCCTGCTGCCTTTCTGATATTCACGTTCTTAAAGGTCCTCCTCACCTCATGTTCTGTTATCCTGAACACTGAGTCTCCATTGCAGTGGTTTGTGTCAGAGTATTAGAGTCATTACGGTAACCTGCCGTACGTCAGTGTGGTAACACTGGGTTTTACGACGTTAGACTGACTTACGTACTGACTGCATGTGGTTTGCTTTTGTATATGCTCAACAACGTTAGATAAAGTATTACCTCAACAAAGATACCTGACTGGACATTCCGTGTTTATTACATGGTGTCAGAAGTGGGGTCTTTTCGTCTACTAAGAGAGTGAATCATGGCGAAGTTTAACCCACCAGAAAGTTTTTCTTTCGATAAACCAACGGAGTGGACAGACTGGAGGAGGCGGTTTGAGAGGTATCGAATGGCTACGGAGCTCACTAAGAAGCCTGGTGATGTACAGGTTTCTGCTTTGATATACGCAATGGGGAGTGAAGCTGAAAATATTTTCAAATCGTTCATGTTTACTGATGAGGCACACGCGAACAACTACAAGATAGTGTTGGAGAGTTTTGATGGCTATTTTTTCCCTAAACGAAACGTGATTCATGAGCGTGCCGTATTTCATCAGAGAGTGCAGCGGGCGGGAGAGCTGGCAGAGACATTTATCAGAGTAGATGGTGGGCCGAAGGTTGCTAGAAGCTTCCGTTAGTGAAATGATTGATCTGGTTTTAGAGAGTATATGTTATTGTAATATGAACTACATAATATACTATAATAACACATTTACGTTTGTTGGCAACGGTTTTTGGGTCATATCTTTATGAAAATTAATGTGTTGATAAGCTAAAAACTACCTACGTTTGTGAAAAGGGGCGTTGCTGCGGAACCAATCAAAACGCGTTACAACGTCAAGTGACTTGATTTCCCCCAATGACATTCCTCCAGCTCCGGAACCAGGAAGTAAATATTGCGTCTCGTCTGTTGACAACAGTGGATTTAGCTCTGCATCGGTAAGCTCCCAATTCATATACATTACTATTGAAATGCATTTTTACTTAACTTTACAGCATTATTCAAACGTGATAGGAAGTTATGAGTCATCAGCAGTTTATATGCAGTCCGTTTTTACTTCCAATTACACATTGGAAAATGTTGTAGCCAGCTCACATAGACTAACGTTACGTTAGCATTTTAACTTTCTCAGATAGCAATCTAACATTACGTTAGTGGAAATCAAACAACTCTAACCCAATACTAATAATAGTAACTTGTTTCACATTCTTGCTGTGTGTTACACTATGGTATAGCGGTCTGTGTTGTTGCCCGTGACGTTAGAAGTTTGAGGTGACGTTGTCACAACCGTTACATATGTACAAAATATACTGTCTCATAAATATACTCTTCCAATATATAAATATACATATAAATATATTGTTTTAGATGCTGTTGTCACTATGAATTACAAATGGGGGGCCCTGATGTAAACAAGACAAACGTCTTTCTCTGGTCTGCATCCCCTTAACAATTGTTTGATACTTTTCTGGACTCTTTGTATCATAAACAGTACTGTATTTGCAAATCTGGTATGTCATAATTAAATGTATAGATGTAGCAGTAGGCCTACTGTCTATCTGTATGTCATGTATGTCATATATGTTATGATGAATAAAAAATGGGGGACCCTGATATAAACAAGATGAAAGTCTTTCTCTGGTCTGCATCCCCTTAACAATTGTGTGTATTGAGCTGTACTGTACTGTACCCATTCTGCAATCTGTTAATAACGTTTTCAATCAATCAATCAACATTTATAACACAATAACAAGTGTGAAAATAACATGTTATTTATTTGAACAGTCAGAAAAAATAAATAACGCACATCCTCCGTTTGTTGGTGCTGAGCCAAACTGTAAAAACAGTAATACATAAGAACAAAGCGGGGCTCGCAACTCACTTGTAGTTCCAAGGTGATTTTAATAAACAAAAAAGGCAGTAGATGCAACGTTTCGACCTTACCGGTCTTCCTCAAGCCAGTGGCGGCTCTACCACTAGGGGCGCTAGGGCGCCGACCCACCTGCTGGCCAGCTGCTGTTAAATCAGAGAAGAAGACAATAAAACTTTTTCGTTTTTGTGTTTTATAGCCCTATAAATAATATAAACATGTTTAAAATTAATAATATTTACTCATTTTAAGTATGTTTGTATTTCCAATGCACAATATAACGTTATTATCTAAATTAAAAAAACATCGTTTTCCAGAGCAGGAAGTGACACCCCTTTTTTTTTTTTTTTTCTTCTTTTTTTTTTTTTTTTTTTTTTTTTGCCCGGGCTATACGCGATAGCGCTCTGAGTGCGCGTCACAGTTTGATCGCTGTCTCCGTCACAGCCAATCAGTGCATACGGCATTGTGCGTTGAAATATGACTATTATGTTGGAATCCGAGCGCGATTTGAAGCGGTCTAGAAAGCAGCGTGAACTTCCGTGAGAATTTCCATAGCCGCATTTCGCGGAGACGCTCTCTGATTGGCCGACGCCAGTATTTTTTCCATGGCAGAATTTCACAGAGACAATCTCTGATTGGCCGAATCCAATTTCTAATGTTCCAATTCTAGCTTCTAGCTTGGTTCCTGGTACTAGGACTGTTGTTTGTCTTAGAGCGTGCCGTGCCGTGACTGCAAGTTCTTTAGACTGTTAAGCTTAGGCACTCTTTCAAAGTTGGTTAAGGTTAGAGTTTGTCATCTTAGAGCATGGCGATAGAACGCCAGGTAGTTTGCAGTCTGTTCGAGCGGAAATGGACAAAGGAATGTACTTGTTGAGTGTTGTGCTAACGTCGACGAGCTCAGCTGAGCTAACACTTGGCTAACAAGCTATATGGCGGATTACACACGTTTATCAAGCTCTCCTGCCCTGGACGTTTCAACTAAACAGTGAGTCTCTCTCTCTCTCTCTCTCTCTAACGTTAGTAGTACTAGGCTGGTGCGGGCTAACTGGCTATCGTTCTGGCAGCTAACGTTAGTAGTACTAGACTGGTGCGGGCTAACTGGCTATCGTTCTGGGAGCTAACGTTAGTAGTACTACTAGGCTGGTGCGGGCTAACTGGCTATCGTTCTGGGAGCTAACGTTAGTAGTACTACTAGGCTGGTGCGGGCTAACTGGCTATCGTTCTGGGAGCTAACGTTAGTAGTACTACTAGGCTGGTGCGGGCTAACTGGCTATCGTTCTGGGAGCTAACGTTAGTAGTACTACTAGGCTGGTGCGGGCTAACTGGCTATCGTTCTGGGAGCTAACGTTAGTAGTACTACTAGGCTGGTGCGGGCTAACTGGCTATCGTTCTGGGAGCTAACGTTAGTAGTACTAGACTGGTGCGGGCTAACTGGCTATCGTTCTGGGAGCTAACGTTAGTAGTACTAGGCTATCGTTCCGTGATTTGTTTACTTGGTAACACGGGTTGCTAAGGAATTTAGGTTCGAGGTTGAAGAAATCTCTCTCTCTCTCTCTCTCTCTCTCTCTCTCTCTCTCTCTCTCTCTCTCTCTCTCTCTCTCTCTCTCTCTCTCTCTCTCTCTCTCTCTCTCTCTCTGCTTAACGTTAACGTTTGTAAATAGTTTTTTTAGGAGCAGTACTACTGCTGGCCATTCATGAAGCGAGACATTGCTGATTGTTTATTTATCGATGGCTCATTGATTTAACTACTGCAGCTCTCTCGGATTGAAAATACGTGGATTATGGCTTGTTCAATATCGTCTATGTTTGAATGAATGAGAACTTTATTAACAGATTGCAGAATGGGTACAATACAGTACGGCTCAATACACACAATTGTTAAGGGGATGCAGACCAGAGAAAGACGTTTGTCTTGTTTACATCAGGGTCCCAGATTTTCGATTCATATCGATAGTTTAATAGCTAGCCTTGGCTCGTTTAACAATATGCAAAATATGTGTACAGCCCTGTACTCATACTGAAGTTATTCTTGGTATATAATAGGTCTGATTGTGTAACGAATCGATTCCACGTCGCGCTGTGTGTGAGAGAGAGAAGGAGAGAGGGAGAGATCTGCCTGTGTTTGTAGACGGGCAAGTTTTGTTTCTAACTTTTCTATTTATATATTGTGTTTCAAGTTGTGAATTAGAGTCTAGACTATACTTTATTTGACTGGTTGTGTGTTGTTGTAGTAACAGCTGAGCGACTCGTTCATAAGAGCCGATTCATTGCCGTGAGCGTGAGTCGAATCGCTCACGTCTTGCCATGAGTGTTGCGTGGTACTGTACTGTACATGTTTGCATTTTGCAAAATGTTTGGTATAGCGCCCCTAGTGGTGAAGTACCCACCGGCCGCCACTGCCTCAAGCATGCCATTGACTGTCCCTTTGAACCTAAACATCTTCTCTTCTGCACTTCTCCACTCAGCTCCAGTGGGCAGGATGGGAAGGCAGAGGAAGAGGGTGGTGACCGGTGGAGCTGCTCCCCTCCAGAGGAAAGAGGAGAATCCTGCTGCCTTGCACCGCAAGGAGAAGAAGAAGAAGGTTGACATGGGCAAAGTGTTCATCAACATCTCCATCGGCCTGTGCATCTTCAGCCTTGTCTGGTTCTTCTATGCCCTCTACATGCGCTCTGCCCTAGCTAAACAGGTGGTGACAATCCACCCCTCACCTCCTGTGCTTGATGCCAACAGCACCATGTCTGGGAAAATGTATGCCGCAAATCATATCTTACAAGAGATGCATTGATGTATGTGCAGGCTATTCTGCCTCCGTCTGATCAGTATGTAAAAATCACAAAGTTGGGGATATGGATGGGAATATATTTCACTGATTAAAAGAAAAACCAAAAAAAGAAGCAAAACTCATTCTGTCTCTAGTATTATTTGTTCACGCCAACTGTTTTGGAGATGAGGGTGGAAGGGAAGAAAAACAAAAATGGTAAAGAGCAAGAATAGTTTGGTTTTACATTATTGTTGATTAATCATCAATTGTAATGCATAATCTTTACATCTCTTACTTAATTTCTCCATTCAATCCCCAAGTTCCTCCTTTCTGTAGTGTTCGCTGTCTTTCTCAACACCTTTTTTGTTTGTTCATGGTCCAAGTGGATGTAAGAATATTACAATATCACGATGCTGGAAGAAAGTTGGAGCAGCGTGAGGCTGAAGTTGCATTTTCTTTTTCTCAATTCCTGACTTGTGGTGGTACAGTGTCTTCAACACCCATGGGGATAATTTGGCAGTATGTTTTTATGGGGGGGGGGGGGCACTCATTCTGTGTTTATTGTGTCATACTGGCGAATAATATTAATATTATTATGTCCTATTGGGGACATAATTTAAAATTCTGAGCAATTCAACTGTTTTTTTTATGGAGAGGACGTCTGAAATTAATTGAAAACTGTATTAACAGATTGCAGAATGGGTACTATACAGTACAGCTCAATACACACAATTGTTAAGGGGATGCAGTCCAGAGAAATACTTTTGTGAGAGACCAACAAAGTGAGGTATGTAAAAACTTGGAATCAAATTGTGGTCGGATAGATCTAACGTTAATATCACGTTAACAATCTAATGGCTAGCAAGCTCATCTGTGACGTCGGTATGGCTTAATACAGTGCGAAATACAATCTTATAGTAACAAAACAATACACAAGTTGAACATAGTTTTGAACGTTTTATTGGAATAGTATTTAGGTCGGATAGATCTAACGTTAATATCACGTTAACCATCTAATGGCTAGCAAGCTCATCTGTGACGTCGGTATGGCTTAATACAGTGCGAAATACAATCTTATAGTAACAAAACAATACACTAGTTGAACATAGTTTTGAACGTTTTATTAGAATAGTATTTACTGTCTCATGTTGCAATGTATAATCCAGCTAGCGTTCCAGTCAGATCCATTCTCCATTGTTGACAATGTTGACAATGTTGGGGTCCTTAATTCCCATTTCTGTATCCTGATTGGTTTATCAGCTAGAGGTGTCCAAAGATATGCATGAGCAAACATTTAATTTAAATGTAAGATTACGAACAATGATGACCACAAAACGGCTGCCCAACAAACGTATTTTGACTCAACATAATAACTAGATATCACACACAAAGAATTGTGTAGTCTCCCAACGCAGATCAATCAAGTTAACTTTAGACACACTCGGCCTGCCATCTAGAGCTCTCTACGATCTATCAGAACACTGTGAGTTCGGTCAGTGTAGGGATGAAAACATCCGAGACCAGATCGTAGTGGGGATTCAGGATAAAGAACAGTCTCGTAGGTTGAAAATGATGTCAGACCTCATGTTACAAAGGATCAGATTAAACCGAATATATATATATTGCCACCCCGACCCTGCTGATAGGCTCCGACCATGCAGACCTCATAGTCCCGATAGACCGGGTCCACACAGGGCCCAGAGGCTGTCCTGCAGCAGTCGAGACCCGCCTAGGATGGACATTACAAGGCCCCCTCGCTAAGTCTCTTAACCGAACAGCAGCCACTAGCTGCCTCCACTCCAGAGTGACAGAAGAAGACACCACCCTCCTACAGCATGTCGAGAGGCTATGGACACTAGAGACAATGCCCTTTAAGAACGAAAAGAAAGACATTCGCTCCAAGGAAGACATTTACGCCATAGCACTCCTCGAGCAAGGGACAAAGAGAGTCAAAGTCAACGGAGTGATGAGATACGCAACTCCACTCTTGAGGCGAGAGGGTATGCCCACCTTCCACGCCCCAAAAGAAGCGACGGAGCGGTATCTATTGAACACAGAGCGGCGCCTAGCCAGAGACCCCGCTCAAGAGACTGTGTACCGCGCTGAGATTAACAAGCTAATCACAGCGGGACACATAAAGAAAATTGACATTAAAGAGGCCGATCAGACGACCGAATCATGGTACGTGCCGCACCACAAAGTCCACCACAACGGCAAGGATCGTATTGTGTTCAACTGCAGCTACCAGATCGGATCACAAAATCTGAATAAAGAGCTCTTGCCCGGCCCAACACTCGGCCCCTCCCTACTAGGCGTGTTACTACGTTTCCGCCAGGACAAGGTGGCCATCAGCGGCGATATCAAAGGGATGTTCCTGCAGGTGAGACTAGTGGAGGAGGACAAGCCCCTGCTGCGGTTCCTATGGAGAGAGAGGATCGGGGATGAGCAACCAGCCATCTATCAATGGGAAGTCCTCCCTTTCGGAACCACATGCAGCCCATGCTGTGCTACGTTTGCACTGCAAAAACACGTCGCAGAGGACCCAGCAGCTGATGAAGAGGTCCGAAAAAGTGTAGAAAATAGTTTCTACGTGGACAACTGTCTGCAAAGCGTCTCGACGCCAGAAGAAGCCGAGGCCCTTCTACTCAAGCTCCGCGCCTCCCTGATCAAAGGCGGCTTTGATCTCAGGCAGTGGGCCAGCAGCGACCCGCAAGTATTGCGCAGCCTCTCCCCCGAGGACAAGGCAGCAAGCAGCGAGACCTGGATGGCGACCATCCCAGGAGAAGCCCAAGAAATGACATTAGGACTAGTCTGGCGCTTCAAAACAGACTTGCTCCATTATAAACACACACCCCTGACCAAGGAGCAGGGAAGGTCGACTGCACTACCGACCACCAGACGGAGTGTATACAGAACACTCGCCAGACAATATGACCCGTTGGGATGTATTCTACCTTACACCACCAGGGCAAAGATGATTGTAAGAGCGTTATGGGACAAGGACCAGGGCTGGGACGACCCCATACCCGAACACCTTGCATCCACATGGAGAGAGTGGGAGACAGAACTCAGCTCACTCCCAGGCGTTAACATACACCGCAGCTACTTCCCACCCACAGTGAGGCCGGAGACGTGCCAGATGGACCTGCACGTCTTCAGCGACGCCTCCGAAGTAGCCTACGGTTCGGTGGCCTACTTGCGTGCCCGAGAGGAGGGAGGAGAAATACATACTGCTTTCATCCTGGCCCGCTCAAGAATAGCCCCACGAAAGCAACAATCTATCCCGCGTCTAGAGCTCTGCGCAGCCCTAGCAGGAGCGCAACTCGCCACGTTAATCCAACGTGAACTCACCATTCCGGTGCAAAGAACAATCTTGTGGTCAGACTCCACGACAGTACTCACATGGATCCGGTCTGATTCGTGCAGATACAAGGTCTTCGTGGGAGTCAGAGTCACAGAGATTCAAGATTTAACAGAAGTAGCAAGCTGGAGGTATGTGGACACAAAACACAACCCAGCTGACGTCATCACCCGGGGAATGTCCCTGGATGACCTCACCCGTCACAACCTATACAGTGACGGGCCAGAGTTCCTCAAGCTCCCGGAAGAAGAGTGGCCTACACCCACCCCACGGGAAGCGAGTAAAGAGGAGGCCGAAAACAAGAAATCTATGTTCTGTGGATTGAACACACTCGTCTCCACAGACCCCGACATAGACGATTGCCTCACCCTAGAGAGTGCGCAGCTAAAGACATTCCTGTGGCACCACCCAGAGGTTCAGCTCACTACTGACATTACTGCAGCTGACTACGAAGAAGCGGAACTTCTTCTACTACAACGAGCCCAGAGAGACTCGTTCCCCGATGAGCTAGACTGTCTACAGGGAGCAAAGCCCGTCCCATCAGACAGCAGACTGCTCCACCTAGCCCCCGAGAGCGACGCCCATGGTCTCATCAGAGTGGGTGGTCGTCTGCGGAGAGCTCCAGACTTACCGGATGACGTCAAGTACACGATAGTCTTAAACAGCCGACACAAGGTCACCGAGCTGATCATAAAGAAATACGACGAGGATGTGCATCACGCCGGGGCAGAGAGAGTCTTCGCGGAGATCAGACGTCGTTATTGGATACTGCAAGGGAGAGAAGCAGTGCGGCGCTTCCAGCGAACCTGTCTAGACTGTCGTAAGTGGCGAGCGCAGCCCAGTATACCCCAGATGGCTGACCTACCTCCCTGTCGCCTCCGACTCGGCGACAAGCCTTTTCACTCCACCGGTATGGACTGTTTCGGCCCGCTGTATATAAAGAAAGGAAGAGGCACCGAGAAGCGGTGGGGTATTGTATTCAAATGCATGACCACCCGAGCGATGCATATAGAACTCCTTCCAACCATGAGCACAGACTCATTCCTTATGGCCTTCCGAAGATTCACATCGCGGAAAGGCAAACCGTCTATATTGTTGTCTGATCACGGGACAAACTTCAAAGGCGGAGAAAGAGAGCTGAGAGAGAGCTTCCAAGCTATGGGCCCAGAACTTAAGACCCACCTCGCTCCATACCAGATTGACTTCCAGTTTAATCCCCCGAACGCACCTCACTTCGGTGGAACTTGGGAACGAGAAGTACGTTCAATAAAGACAGCCCTGTACGCCGTGCTTGGGGCCCAGACCGTGGCGGAAGAAGTCCTAATGACAGTCCTCACGGAGATCGAGGGAGTATTGAACTCAAAGCCCCTCGGTTACGTCTCAAGTGATGTAGCAGATGTCGACCCAGTCACCCCCAACACACTCTTGATGGCGCGGCTGGACCCCGCGCTACCACAGACAATGTACAGGCCTGAAGAAGCGAACGGCCGAAGAATGTGGAGGTACAGTCAAGTATTGGCTGACAAGTTTTGGAACAGCTTCCTACTCCACTACCTACCGTCTCTACAGACCCGCCAGAAATGGGTAAAAGAGAGAGACAATTTGACAGAAGGAACAGTCGTCATGATTATCGACCAGTCACTACCCCGAGCTATGTGGCCGGCCGGCCGCGTAAGCAAAGTGATCACCGGTGCCGACGGAAAGGTCCGAGCAGCCGAAGTGCTCGTCCAAGGGCGGACCTACACCCGACCCGTGGCGAGGCTAATAGAACTGCCAAGGCTCCCCGATACCATCGATGACGACCATGACCCCATGACTTTGTGAACTGACAGACCCCCTCACAGCAGACATTGAGTAGTGGACAGTGCGGTTAATCTGTCTCTGCTTAGCTAATTAGGTGGGACTAATTAGGGGGCGGCTGTTACAAAGGATCAGATTAAACCGAATATATATATTTATTTATTGATATATATTGCATAGTATTTGTATATCGTTTGATATCCCCTGTATATTCCTTGTACATATACACGGAATATCCCTTTAGCCCAGACCATAATAGTTCATTCTCCTATTGGACAGCGGTCCACCGGCGCCAGGGACCGGCCTCCGGAGCCAGGTTCAAAGTCACCGTCAAGATGTGTCTGGACATGCCCGGCCTTGCCCAGGGATACGCGACAGAAATGAGATTGGAACTAGTTTGTTCACTGTGCGTATAAATACGGCGCAGGTGAATATAGAAGCCCCTTACCTCGTTACCCTTCGTTCCTTAGTATGTTACCGATAAGTTGAAGCCTCACCCACGATACAACGTGCGGTGAAGTATGGCCTGTTTGGCCCCAGAATAGAGCATCGAGACCGCGTGCGAATTAGTAACTGAATTGTCAGAGTTTGGCGCTATACCGTCGAGTGCGACATATTTCTATTAAGTCTTTAATAGTCTATTTGTGTATAGTGTATCGTGCGGTTAAAGTTCTACGGTGACCAGCATCTCCAACGCTTCCTCGTATTAGCTAGAGTTCTTATCCAGGCTGGGCCGACCGCATGGCGCTTTCACCCGAGGAGACCTAGACGAGAGCCGTATGGACATGTACACTGGATTAATCTACCCGACGACTACATAGCCCTTTGCGGCTGGAATATATTTGCTTTGGTCCTGTGATTTATGGAGCGGATAATCGCCGACGCCTGCACGTGTTGGATTTACCCCGAGAGGAGTCAAGTCGAGTCGGCGCCCAGAGAGCCTGAGGCCGACTAGCTTTCTTCCCTGTGGAGCTACAGTCTACAAGAGAACCAAGCTGTATTCGTCTGTGGATCAAGAGGCTACTGCACCGGCTTCTGTACCTGAAGTCTCCCTAGTCATCGTTGACCAGACGTCCTACTACCGACAGATCTTCTACCCCCCCTGCTGGCTTACAACCAGTGGGAACCCCTTCCAGTATCTCCCGCTATATTACTAGTGCACCATAGATATAATTCCCTAAGATTCAGGTTGTATAATTACCTCCTGCGTAACCAGAGAATGGACATTCAATATTGATTTGCCTACGCATACTCCTTTGCCTTACAAGTGCATTCAAAGAATAATGTAAAGTATCCTATGTACCTTTTGCTCCATTAAATACTTGCTTAATACCTTTGACTGGAACCGATTTCATTGTGGGAAGTGTTCATCATATTCATATATCGTGTACTGTATGGCCAGTAATTAAAGTACATAAAGCGATAGTGGTTTAATGATACCATACTTATCAATACAGTCAGGGAATTGTACCCCTCAGTTACACCTCACCTTAGCGCAAACTATACAGTCTGTACGCCAGTCAGAGACGGTTAACATGCAAGTCAGTGCGCAGGGGGAGACTACGGGAGCCGCCGCGGCCATACAAGAGGTACGGGGAGCGCGGAGAGAGAACCCCAGATGGCAAGGGAGGAGCTATGCCAAGGGAGGAGGAAAAGGCGCGGAACACGGAGGGAAGTGCGGCCGTTGTGGGAAAATGGCGCACAAGGATCCAGAGTGGTGCCCCGCACGAAATTCAACTTGCAATAAATGCAACAGGATTGGGCACAGGCATAATCAGTGCAAATCCAAAGCGGTGAGTGAAGTAACAGAGACAGATGAACAGAGTGAATACTTCTTGGGATCAGTGAATGCAAACACTGGTAATGAGCAGTGGACAGTGCAGCTCCTCATTGGTGCAACACCAGTGCAGTTCAAGATTGATACTGGGGCAGATGCTAGTGTTATGTGTGAGGAGACTTTTAATGTGTTTATCCCAGAGAGGGAACTAAGCCAGACCAGCGTATCACTGAGCAGCCCAGGGGGTAAATTAGATTGTCAAGGACAATTTCAAGTTAGCACTGCATACAAGGACAAATCATACTCATTCCCAGTGTTTGTCATCAGAGGGAAGTCTGTCAATAACTTACTCAGCCGGTCCACAGCAGCAGAGATGGGCCTCGTGAAACGGATCGAGGAGGTCCACGGTGCCTTTGGAGACCATGGCACACTAAAGACAGAGCCGGTAAGGATTAGGCTCAAGGACGACGCCACTCCATACGCGGTGCACACAGCATGTAGAGTCCCAATACCACTCATGCCCAAGGTCAGGGAGGAGCTTCGCCACATGGCGGAGAACGGTATCATAGAGGTGGTAACCGAGCCAACGGACTGGTGTGCTCCCATGGTGCCTGTGCTAAAAAATAATGGAAAGGCGCGTGTATGTGTTGATCTTAAGAAGCTAAATGTACAGGTCAAGAGAGAGAGATTCATCCTACCTACACCGGAAGAGATCACAGCCAAGCTGAGTGGAGCAACAATGTTCTCCAGCCTCGATGCAGCCTCAGGGTTCTTCCAGATACCTCTGCACAGCGAGAGCACCCGGCTGACCACCTTCATCACTCCATTCGGCAGGTACTGTTTCCGGCACCTACCGTTTGGAATAACAAGCGCGCCGGAGATATTCCAAAGGAAAATGACAGAGACACTCCAAGGCCTGCAAGGCGTCGCCGTCTATATGGACGACATCATAGTGTACGGGAAAGATGTGGAAGTACATGACCTCTGCCTCCAGAAGGTCCTAGAGAGAGTCGAGTCTGCTGGGCTCAAGCTCAACAAGGACAAGTGCGTGCTCAGGCAGAAGCAGCTCCATTTCCTGGGGCAGGTGGTCGATGCCTCGGGCCCAGCACAACAAACAGCTTTTGAGAAGTTGAAAGAGCTCCTGATGACATCGCCGGTGTTAACCTTCTATGACGTCAACAGACCCACTGCAGTCTCGGCTGACGCAAGCAGCTACGGGATCGGTGCGGTGCTGCTGCAGCTCCATGGAGAAGACTGGAAGCCAGTTGCGTACTGCTCCAGGAGGCTGACTGATGCGGAAACTAGGTACACGCAAATTGAAAAAGAGTGTTTGGCGAGTGTCTGGGCCTGTGAGAGGTTCGAGAAATACCTCTACGGCCTTGAGAGTTTCAATCTAGTGATGGACCACAAGCCCCTGGTCCCACTAATGAACAGCAAGGATTTGGACAACGTCCCACTAAGGTGCCAGAGACTTCTCATGCGGCTCATGCGCTTTAAGCCAGTGGCAGAGTATGCGCCTGGGAAGACCCTTGTAGTGGCAGACACACTGTCAAGGAGCACCCTAAGACACACAGAGAACCAGAAAGACACACACTCCGATGTGGAGTGCTACATCGCAGCTGTCATCAACAACGTGCCAGCTACTCCAGAGAGGATGGACAGCATCCGAAAAGCTACAGCAGCTGATGAAAAGCTGCAGACAGTGATCAGGTACATCAGGTCAGGATGGCCTGAACACGTGAATACAGTACTAAGCGTCATACGAGAGTACTTCCCTGCGAAAAGTGAACTTTCAGAGTATGACAGAATGGTCATCAGAGGAAGTCGCATATTGATACCAGAGACACTGAGGACAGAAATCCTTGAGAGAATCCATGACGGACATCAAGGGCTCTCAAAGTGTCGGGAGAGGGAAAACGCCTCTGTCTGGTGGCCGGGCATTTCCTCGCAACTGAAACACAAGGTCTCGTCGTGTCAGTCCTGCTGTGAGCTGAGAAGAGCGCAACAGAGAGAGCCGTTGATCTCTACTCCGCTCCCTGACAGACCATGGGAGCGTATAGCTCTAGATTTATGTGAGCATAACAAACAGAGCTACTTGATAATCTCAGACTACTACTCTAGATATATAGAGATACTGCACATGACAACGACAACCAGTTCTCAAGTCGCTCTGAGGCTGAAAACAACGTGTGCCCGTTATGGCGTCCCGGACGTGGTCGTAAGCGACCAAGCCCACACAACCCACAAGGCAATGGTCACACGGAGAGGGCGGTGCAGACCGCAAAGCGAATCCTGAAACAGAAGGACCCTCTCATCGCACTCATGTGCTACAGGTCGACACCATGTAGCACCACAGGGGCCAGCCCAGCTGAACTTCTGATGGGTCGGAAAATGAGAACGACACTGCCTACACTCGAGAGGAACTTGCAGCCCTCATGGCCAGACAAGCGACAGATCAAGCAGAAGGACGAGGCTGAAAAGAAGAAGCAAGCCTTCTACTACAACCGACGTCACGGGGCGAGACCCCTACCTCCACTACAGCCTGGTGGTAATGTCCTCACCAAGCTGGACCACCAGAAATCCTGGACAGCCCCTGCAGTAGTGACCAGCGAGAGTGTCACGCCACGCTCTTACATCATTGAGACACAGCAGGGAGCATCATTCCGGCGCACCCGGCGCCACCTCCAGGGGGTACCCTCTCCAGGGCCAGTTGGGAGCACAGCACCAGTCTCACCTGTTCCCAAGGACACCGGTCAAGAGCCAGGTAACACCAGTGTCGACGTGCCTGCTGGTACTGAAGGACTATCACAGTCCAGGTCTGGACGGATCCTTAGGCCAGTTGTCAGACTGGAGTTGTGAGTTGACATGATGTCACACTCATGGCCTTTCAGGGGGGGAAATGAGGGAAAAGAGTTCCAGGTGGCAACGTTAACCACATAACGAAATGTTAAAAGAGTTCCAGAATGTAAACCACATAACCACATAACAAAATGTCAAAAGAGTTCCGGAATGTAAACTGTTGCGATTTAATAATCATTTGCTACTCTGAATGTTGAATGTTGTTTATTGATGTTATAGAAGAATAGCACTGTTTCCACTTTACAGAATGTTCCTATTGATTGCTATATATAGCCTTGTTAATACAGAAAGTGTATTTGTTTACATTAACAAAGGAAGTAAAACTAAAAGGGGGAGATGTCAGAGTATTAGAGTCATTACGGTAACCTGCCGTACGTCAGTGTGGTAACACTGGGTTTTACGACGTTAGACTGACTTACGTACTGACTGCATGTGGTTCGCTTTTGTATATGCTCAACAACGTTAGATAAAGTATTACCTCAACAAAGATACCTGACTGGACATTCCATGTTTATTACAGTTTGGAGGCTGGTGTTGTTATTCACAGCCTCAAACCTCGCATAGAAGGTATTGAGATCATTTGCCAATGAGATGTCGCTGTTCAGCTTGAGGGAGGTGCCTTTGTAATCTGTCATCGTTCTGAGGCCCTGCCACATACCACTAGAGTCTGTTCAAACTAAAGTTCAACCTTATCTCTGTAGCACCGTTTTGCCTCTATTACTGTCCTCCTTACGTTGTATCTCACCGCCTTGTGTTCATTCATGTTGCCTGTCACAAGATCGGTGTTGTATGCTGAGGTGCGCGCTTTCAGAGCCTCACAGACGGATTTGTCTACCCAGGGCTTTTGGTTTGGGTAAACTCTAATTGTAATTGTATCACAGGAGCCATTCTTCTGATTCACAGGAGCCATTCTTCTGATTAACAGGACCCATTCTTCTGACTCACAGGAGCCATTCTTCTGACTCACAGGAGCCATTCTTCTGATTCAAAGGAGCCATTCTTCTGATTCACACGACCCATTCTTCTGACTCACAGGAGCCATTCTTCTGACTCACAGGAGCCATTCTTCTGACTCACAGGAGCCATTCTTCTGACTCACAGGAGCCATTCTTCTGACTCACAGGACCCATTCTTCTGATTCACAGGAACCATTCTTCCTTGTTTTCCTTCCAAGCCTCAAGACACTGATCACTTGGAAAAGGTCACTGTGCACTCCATCGATAAATTCGATTAGATTCAAAGGTATTGTCATCATACAGCACAAGTACAGTACAACGAAAAGAAGTTTGGCATCCAACCAGAGTACTAATGTAACAGTAAAGTGCAATAGTAATATACAATGTACAGGTGATTAAACTGGGTATAAAATACATCAATTAGTACTACTGAGTAATAGTGCTAATCAGATGTATGTACAGAGTTGTAATATCATGTACATCAATATAGATATAAAGACAATATGATAGTAGTCATACTGGCCAGCAGTGTAACTAGTAAGAGTAGGGATATGTACATATATACTATATATCTGTAACGTTCTGGATCCTATCCTCCTTAGGATAGTATCCTACTGTCTACCTGGGTTACTTCCTGTTGTTTTGGGTTCACCTTGTATGTCACCACTGATTTGCTGTCTACACTAATTGTCTGTCACACCTGGGTGCTGTCATTGGATGTCAGACTGCTGTCACTTATTGACAGCGTGGAATGTTTGGTATGTGCCTATTTAATGTTTGCTCTATCTCTGTCATTTGCTAGAGCTTCACTGTAGTAGTTTTCATAAAAGCAAACTGTATATTAAACTGTTCTGGGACCTGACAGCAGCCTGGCAGAGGTGGTAATAGCATTTGCATCATACAAGGAGGTGAAGAAGCCGACTACACCTCAAATCATACCAGGTGACTACGTTTATGTTAAAGTATTTAGGCGTAAATGGTTTGGCGCAAGACGGGAAGGGCCATACGAAGTCGTCCGAGCCACCGAAAGGGCTTTACAGGTTAAAGGATCACCGATGTGGTTCCATCTGTCACATTGTGTAAAATCAATAGATAATGGCCAAGAATGGGAATCTGACCCACGGGCCCTTGAGCATGAAACCGGGGGGGCGCAACCGCTAAACAAAGGCGAAGCGACGGACGATGAAACCGGGGCGGGGCAACCGTTAAACGAAGGAGAAGATGCGAATGATTATGGGGAGCCAGACAGAGGGCACCACGATTGGCCACCGGTAGAGGATGAGGGATTCCTACAGGAGCCAGACAGAGGAGAAGATTATGAATTGGAACATAATCATTTCTCCTCTGTGGACTTGGATGGAGTACCAGAAGGATCGGAGGGACCCGTGCTTAGCACAAGCCCGGAAAGAGATACTCGACCACAACGAGTCATTAAGAAGCCTCAAAGGTACACATAGGTAAAGTGAGGGAAAGCTAAATGATAGGCCATGGAGAGAGCGTGTATATATTTTTTTATTTTTGATTAGTGAGCTCTCTCCTTTTTTAGAAATGTTTAATGTTGATACAATGTAATAATCTTTTCTTTCAGAGTTAGCCGCACAAAACAGACATGTTTGGTTAAATACACATAAGTATAGAGATAAACCTGGTAATTGGTCCGATGCCCTTTTTGTATAAAGGGACGGACCTAGACGGATGTGAACTTGGAATAACTGATAAATTGTGTAATCTTCAAATAACTGGAAATTGTTAAACGGTGTGAGTGAACTTAGAATTGTGTAAACGTCAACTGACTAATAGTCGTTAATTGTGTGAGGGAGCTAACGTGGGTGTTGAAAGTAATTGACACTAACAAATATGAACTGTGCGTTAAAAGGATGCTTTAAATATTTGGTTTTTATGTGATTTGGCTAAACAGTTAAAAGGTTAAGGTATTTGTAACAGTTTGATTGAGAAAATACTAACAAGAATATTGGGGATAAAAAATCCCCAAACCGGGGAAATTGTAGTAGTTTTCATAAAAGCAAACAGTATATTAAACTGTTCTGGGACCTGACAGCAGCCTGGCAGAGGTGGTAATTGCATTTGCATCATACACTCCTAACTCATTGAGATCGCTGCCCTCCCCCTCGTTGAGGAGGAAGGTGGACGATATAAACGTGAGTTTGCACATAGGCGGGACAACATACTACTGGTTTACTTCCTCAGGCCAAACTCAGATACAATAGTGGTTTGTTGACCATAAACAAATGACACACTAGACTTCTGTCTCAAACTCCCCAAGCTGCACCTTAGAGATAGTGAGATCAATAGACATCCTGGCAGTTGGGGGCTGGCTGAGACAAAGGAAGTCAACACCAGGCCCTAAAAACACAGGTTTATTATGGCTCACAAAAGAAAAGGCCAAGCTGCAACTGTCTCCCCCAATAGACTCTGCCACGGGCAGCTGTTAAAAGTAACCGTTTGTTATCTGGGGGAGAACCTTACCTCCTGCAGAGATATCCTTAAAAGGAGTTTCCGGAATATTTCTATTCAAAGAGACAGGCATCTAGTTTCATCTAGTGTCAGCGAATCAGACGTGGTGGTAGACTACAAACAGTCACGACCACTGGGTATCCAATCGGGAGCTCTCTGACTCCCCGACAGACCCGCCCTCATGACGTAACGTTTGGCGGGTGGAGACTAGTCTTTAAATTACGAGGTTCTGAGAGAGAGAGACACAACCCCATGAATAAACTGAGCGAGGAACAACCATTCTACATTATTTTCCCACTGGCTGGAGGACCGCGTCGACGCATTGAGACGAGAGAATACCATCAAAGAAGACAAGAGCCGAGAACGAGAGATGCTTATAGCTGTTTAGATATTGAACGTTTAGACTGAATTCTGCTAAACTTCGGCTTAGTGACTTCTTCTAGCAGAATTCATTGCACTAAATCTTCAAATCGTTGATTTGTAACTTGCTTTTGAATCCCAATAAAAACCCGGATTCTTGCTGATCAAATCTGCTCGGAAATCTTTTTCTTCAAACCGCCGTTTCTCTGTTGACGCCGGGTAAAACCATTTCCTGGTTTTGTTTAAGTACCACAGGGTTGTAAGATGTATACACAACGCAGAGCAGATTAATTAGGTTCTGATTAGATCAGAACATCACATCCCAGTGAGTACTACATCACCTAACACTACGGACAAGATTGCTGGAACAAAGCGCTGACCTAAGCTCTCTCTCTCTCTGTACTTGAATACTCTTGTTACCCTTATAATAAACAGTGGAACCTGTTTTGGAAGAGTACCCTATTCTCTGTCTCATTTCGTCTACCACTTGGAACTCACTTACCTCGTTCGTAACAGAAGCTCTAGCCAACCATGAGTTCCAACGAGGAGATGCGGGATGAAGTTGTAGCTCTACGGGACCAGCTCAGAATCATTTTTTTTTTTATCAAATTTTTTATTATTATTCACATGAAACAAGACAACACATTAACCACAATCACAGTACATAGAACTTCACAAGAAAATAACAAAAACAATAATAATAATACAGACTAACAATTATACAGACAAGAGAAAAGAAAACGGAGTTCAACCTTCTAAATTTTAATCCCAAGGGGTACTATCTAATAAATGGTCTCTCCCAGTGTTCAGCCCCGATTCCCGGCCGTGTGACCCTATATTAATAAAACGTACATCTCCAATCCACCACAAGGACCATTTTTTGAGAACACGACCCGAAAACAGAGCAATGAACCTTCATGAAAAAACAAAAACCTGTAGAGGTGTTCCATAGACTCACAGAGACCGTGTAAAAGTGGCCAAACAGTGAAGAAATAGTTAAATAGCTGCCCCCCCATAATATCCCCAGCTAAACTCAAGATGACAAGACAAAAGACAAGACAGACAAAACATTTCCTCCTCCCCCTCCCAAGAGACCGCCGGACTCACCCGAACACGCACCTCAACCCCGCTCAGCCGCACACTGCGGTCTTTACCTTCTCAGCTGCTGCGAACCACAGGTCAATTCCAGCCTGCCCCACCCCAATCACCCGGGCTGTGGATATCTCAAGATAAATCACATCCAATAGAGTTAGGGACCAGTTAATCATTGTAAGCTTCTCAGGCTCCTTCCATCTCATTGCTATTAGCTTCTTCGCTGCTGTGACGCCCGCTAGGACAACCCTTTTCAGTTGTACGGACGCGGGTAGTGTCGTTATATCGTTCAGGAGTAGCGTAACAGCTGTGAATGGGATAGTTAAGCCACACAGATCTGAAAGTTTGTCCGTTATTGACCTCCAGAAGCGGGCCACTGGTGGGCAATCCCAATACATATGCATATAAGTGCCAGTGGCCTTTTGAGAGCACAAAGTGCACCGAGAGTCGGTTATCAGTCCCATAGCATATAGCTTCCTAGGTGTAAGATAGGTCCTATGAATATAATTAAAATTAATTTGCTGGTGATTGGGGTTGCGGGAAGATAATGCCACATTTGCCCAAACATCATCCCAGTCAAACTCGGGGTCCAACTCCGGGATATCCACACGCCAGATTGTATCCAATGATAAATTTGTATACGTGGATTGAATTAAGAGCGTATAAAAGTCGGAGACAAACCCTCTGGATGTCGTCCTGTCCACTATGAGCCTGAGGAAGGGGTGTGGGTGCAAGGCTTGAGCCCACGGTACGCCATGCGCCCTCAGTGCTGACCTTAGTTGAAGGTAAAGAAAGAAGGACTCGCCGGGAAGATCATAAAATTCTCTCCAATCCTGAAACGCACGGAGTCCGTTCTTATCATAAATATCCTCCAGAGTATGCACTCCCCTCCTTTGCCATTGAGGAATATTAACCGGCTTGTGTCCAACAAGTAATTGCTGGTTATTAAAAATTGGAGAGTCCAGGTGCCAAGGGCATTTAACCCCACACGACCTCTGTACATTACGCCACGTTTGGATCACGTGAGTTATGATCGGTCCATACCTCAGCCGGCATTTCGAAATAGAGACAGTGGAGTACACTACATCCTGCAATCTCAGCGGAGATACCGCCGCCGCTTCTAAGGAGCGCCACGATACAGCCTCTACAGGGTCTAGCCAGCACATCAGAGGTCTCAGTGAAAAGGACCAGAAATAAAGTTTAAAATCAGGGATTGCGAGGCCCCCATCTTGTTTTCTACGTTGAGTAGTAGCCCTTTTGATTCTCGGGCGTTTGTTATTCCAGATAAACTTAGATACCATCGATTGTACCTTGCGCCAGGGGGGGGCAGGGGGAGCATTGAGCTAATAAAATGTATCCTAGGCAGGATGTTCATTTTGATTATGGAAGCCCGGGCTTGTAAGGAGTTAGGAAGGGACGACCACCTGTCTAGATCCTGGCGTATTTTATCATAAGTACCCGTGAAGTTGTACTTAGTAGTTTGGTTCAGCGTGGGGAATATCTCAATGCCCAAGTATTTAAAATGTTCTACTATGGGGATATCAGCTGGTAGTCGTACCGCCTTGGCCAGTTCATTAAGAGGTAGGCAGGCTGATTTGTTCCAGTTAATCTTAAAACCTGACAATTTACCAAAGTCGTCGATTATCCTCAATAATTTTGTGGCTGACCGGGAGGGGTCGTCCATGAAAATCAGCAGGTCATCCGCATAGAGAGCAATTTTGTGTGGAGTATTGTTGACCATTATGGGGACGATGTCCTCCGATTGCCTAATAAATTGGGCCAAAGGTTCGAGGGAAAGCGCGAACAGTCCCGGGCTCAGAGGGCAACCCTGTCTAGAAGATCTGGAGACTGGAAAGAGTGTGGAACAGTTTTTGCTTGTCAGTATCATCGCAGACGGCGAGGCATACAGGACTTTAATCATATGAATAAAACTCTTTCCAAGACCCATGACCTCAAGTACCTTCCACAGGTATGACCACTCAAGTCTGTCAAACGCCTTCATGGCATCCAAAGACAGAACTGTGGATGGAGTTGTATTGTCTTTACTGTTATCGATTACATGCAACAGCCTCCTAAGATTATCTGCAGCCAGACGCCCCGGGATAAAACCAGTTTGATCGCAGTGTACCAATACAGACATAAATCTCTGCAGGCGACGGGCCAGCACCTTGGCAAACACCTTTAAATCGGCCCCGAGAAGACTCAAGGGTCTATAGCTACCACAATCATTGGGATCTTTGTCCTTCTTGAGAAGTAAAGAAATCAACGCCATATTGACATCTCTTGAGAACTCCCCTTGTTCGATAGCGTAATTGATCATATCGAGCATCAATGGACCCAGTTGGTCCCAGAAAGCTAAATACACTTCGGGTGGAATACCATCCCAGCCTGGTGCCTTCCCCTCTGCATTTCAATAATCGTCTCCCTCAATTCTACGAGAGTAATCGGTCTCCCCAGTTCCTTGGCCTCTTCCTCAGAAATGTGGGGTATCTCAAGCCCGCCAATGAACGATTCAAATTTAGAGTCATCAAGATTACCCTCTGAGCTATATAACTGTGAGTAAAACTCTTTAAAAGTGTCATTGATCTTTTTCGAATCAGTAGTGACTGCACCCTGGCTCGTCCTAATCGAGGGGATATCCGAGAAATGATAATTTGAGCGTATTTTCATTGCCAATAGATGGCTAGGTCTGGAGCCGTGAAAATAGTAATTTTGTCTTGTCCTATGTATCAAGAACTCAGACTGTTGTTTAAGTATGGAGTTTATTTCTTTTTTGACTATCTTACGTTGTGTGTTTAGTCGTTCATTATAGTTAGTTTGCAAGGATGCGTATAGGTCCGCATATAATGATTCCAGTCCTTCTAGCTTTTTTGACCGGGATTTTCGCAAATTGGAGGCAAATAGTGTGACATGACCCCTGATAAATCCTTTCAATGCGTTCCACAGGACCCTAGGGTCTTCTACTGTGCCAACGTTGATCTGCAAAAATTCAGCTAGTTTACTCCTGAACTCAGAACAGAAGTCATCGTTCTTTAGCAAGGTCGAATTAAAACGCCATCTGGGAGCTCTTGCGGAGAGCCTGCCAAAGGTTGCCGTAAGGAAAATCCCCTTGTGGTCTGAGAGAGCCAAGGGAACCAATGAGACATCAAAACTATCAAACATATTAGGGGACGCGAATGCATAGTCAATTCGAGAGAAGCTTTTGTGTCTGGCTGACAGGTGAGAGTAATCTTTGAGGGTGGGGTTGCATAAGCGCCAAAGGTCTGTGAGCCCCGTGTCTTTGGCCCACATCCTAAGGGCCTTAGAGGCCAGTTTTTGGTCGCTCGTTTCAGAGGGCCCGGACCTATCCATCTCCGCATCCCAGCACGCATTAAAATCGCCACCCACAATGAGAGCGTATCCATTAAGTTCCAACATATTCTTCGTGATTGTATTATAGAACGCTGAATCAAATGTGTTAGGAGCATACAATGCTATTATAGCCATCTTCCTATGCAAGAATTCAACTTTTGCTATAGTAATCCTTCCCTCCGTGTCCGACCATACATCCAAGATTTTGATATCAAGGTTACGTCTTGTAACTATGACTACTCCTTTCGTCTTATCATCGGCTGAGGATGAGGAGATAATGTGATATTGCCGATTTGCCAGTCTTGACACGTCACCTACCAATAAATGCGTCTCACTAAGGAGAGCAAGGTCAATATTTCTCCTCTTCAATAGCCAAAGGACACTGGCACGCTTGTGTGGGGCGTTAAGCCCTCCTGCGTTCCAAATTAAAATATTCAATTTAGCCATGGTCGAGCTTGTATAAATGCGTAGAGAACATACCAGTGCAGCCAGGCTGAGTACAGAGGTGCTGATCCCGGCGGGCCCGGACGGTCAATCCCAGGAGTTCAGAGGAGGAACAATTACACACATATAAGACAACAGTACATAAAACACATAAAAATACCACCCCAGCTACAACCCCCCCCTCCTTCTACTCTAAACCCTAACCCCCCCGTCCTATTATAAGGCCCCCTATACCCACTCTCCAATCCCCACACTATGCCCCATCCACTGAGGATGGTCGGACCAGCTCAGAATCCTGATTGATCGACAGATGGCGGTCGGGGTCGAGCTGAGTCGACTGGGAGATCTTTCCCTAACTTCTCAGGAGACGGCGGAAACAGCGTTGGCGGCGGTGAACCAGGTCTGCTCTGCAGCCGCTGGGACGACACCAGCGATGAGATCCACAGCAGGAGTGTCATCGATCGGTGGGGACGGAGAGCTGGGGTATCCGGTAGATCGGGAGGAATACAGAGAGCCACGCCTGCCGCCGCCGGATCGTTATGGAGGGGCTCCAGCGGGCTGTCGTGAGTTCATCGCCCAGTGCTCTCTCATTTTTCAATTACAACCTCGTACTTTCCCCAGCGATGTGTCTCGGGTAGCGTACATTATAACCCTCCTCACAGGTTGTGCTCTCTCTTGGGCCACAGCGGAGTGGGAGAGTGGGTCTGTGGTCTGCCGCAGCGCGGATGCCTTCACCCTGGAGTTATGTCGTGTATTCGATACCTCCAGGGTGATTTCCATTTACGAGGCCGGCGGTCGACTTATGTCCTGCCGGCAGGGCATTCACGCTGTAGCAGACTACGCCATTGATTTCCGCATTGTGGCTCGAGAGGCGGCCTGGCCTGAGATTCCCTGTTGTGTCCACTTCCTGCATGGTCTCTCCGTTCGCATGCAGGACGAGCTGGCTACACGGGAGCTACCCGAGCGCCTGGATCTGCTGATCAACCTGGCCATACGACTGGATAATTGTCACCGGGAGAGGGAGCGCAAGAGGGAGGCTTCGTCACAGGTACTCTTCCGCCCCTCTCCTAGTGTCGAACGACCAGCATACCAGCCCATGAGAGAGCACCGGGGCGACGACGAGCCCATGCAGCTGGGAGCGCTGAGCCTCTCTGAAGCGGAGAGGCAGAGGCGGGTCAACGAGAGGCGCTGTTTTCGTTGTGGCCGCACGGGGCATCGCTTCGCCGCCTGTCGTGGCTCAGGAAATGGAGGAGCCCGCTAGACCTGGGGAAGGTGCTAGCAGGTGGGCATGTCTCTCCTGTCATAGACTTTTTTTGACATCACTGTTGGGTGGGGGGATTCTTCTAAAACGGCCAGGGCTTTAGTGGATTCGGGGGCTGCGGGCAACTTGATCCATGTGGGGGTGTCTCTAAAATGGGGGGTTCCCTTAGTGACACTAGAGGTGCCCATCCATGTCCGATCGCTAGACGGCCGACCGCTCGGCAGTGGACTTATTACCCAGCGCACCGGGAAACTGTGGGTTCAGGTGGCGGGTAGCGATGGGGAATATTTGCATTTTTTTGTTGTCATGTCTCCCCATTCTGACATTGTTTTAGGTCACCCTTGGCTTGTGATGCATAATCATCTGATTAATTGGGCTACGGGTGAACTCTCCATGGGAAGCGGCATCAGCGCTGACGCTGGCGAGAGTTCATCCGTCCCCCCCCGTCCCCCTCTTTTGTCTCTCTCCAGGGTGACGGTGGACGTTGCAGATTCTTTATTATCTCCCAACCCCGATTTGGCAGGTGTGCGTTAGTAAAACGCGTGCTAACGCACTACCGCCTCATAGACCTTACGACTGCCCCATTGATCTTCTACCCGGTGCTTCTCCACCCCGTGGGCGGATGTTCTCTCTCTCTCGCCCTGAGACGGTGTCCATGAACACTTACATTCGAGAGGCACTGTCCGCGGGGCATATCCGACCGTCCACGTCCCCCGCAGGCGCTGGCTTCTTTTTTGTGGCTAAAAAAGATGGAGGTCAGCGGCCGTGCATTGATTATAGGGGGTTGAACGACGTCTCCATCAAGAACCGTTATCCCTTGCCCCTCATGGATACCGCCTTTGAGTGCTTACAGGGGGCGCAGGTCTTTTCTAAACTTGACTTACGTAATGCATACAACTTGGTCAGGATTAGAGAAGGAGACGAGTGGAAGACTGCCTTTAATACTCCTAATGGGCATTATGAGTATTTGGTCATGCCTTTTGGTTTAGCTAATGCTCCGGCAGTTTTCCAAGCCCTGGTCAACGACGTGCTGCGGGATTTAATTGGGGTGTCAGTATTTGTGTATTTAGATGACATCCTGATTTTTTCTCGCGATATGGTGCAACACCAACTGCACGTTCGTGAGGTGCTTCAACGTCTCCTTAAGCATCAACTATTTGTTAAGGCAGAGAAGTGTGTGTTTCACACTGACACCGTTTCCTTCCTGGGCTTTGTGTTGACGAAGGGTGATCTGCCATGAAGTATTTACTAGTGTGCTGCCCCCAGCCATTAACAGGGGGTTAGACCATATGGGGCATGAAGGTAGAGAGATCCCTTTGAAGGCTAGCCGTTTCTGTAGGGTTTTGATTATCTCACATGAAAATCTTATTATCGGGTTATCCATTTTAAAGTTAGGTTTGGGGTGAAACCATAATGATACCAAGGATACCGTCTTACTAAGTTCTGATAAAATATTCTCCTCAATCCATTTCCAACTGCCTATTTCGGTCTTGCATATGTAACCCCATGACAGGGGGAATCTGGCATTATAAGAGAGATAGTATGAGTAAACATCCGGAATACTAAGTCCACCGCTATTTCTTGGTCTCATCAATTTCTTGTAGCTGATTCTAGGTGTCTTCTCCCTCCATAAGAAACCTGTAAATAGCTTATTCATCTCTTTAAACCAATACGAGGGGAATTTGAGTGGAACAGCTGATATTAGAAATGATATTCTAGGTAAAATATTCACTTTTATTATCTCTGCTCTACCCCATAATGAAATGGGTAACACTGTCCATCTCTTAATATCCTCCCTAATTGTCTTCAAGAGGTGTGGACCATTAGAATCAAAAATCGTGTCTATAGGTGTCCGGATGTTTATTCCGAGGTATCTCATACCTTGTGATCTCCACTGTAAGGGGGCAGAACCAATATGTGAAGGATGGGTCAGGTTATTCAGAGGAATAGCTTCACTCTTATTAAAGTTCACCTTATATCCTGAAAACTCCCCAAATGCTTTAATCAGCTTCATCACCTGTGGGATTGATTGACAGGGTTGTGTTAGTGTTAATAGTACATCATCTGCATACAGATTAGCTTTAAAGTCATGCCCCCCAATATTGATGCCCGTGATTTTCTCCTCTGCTCGTATGGCACATGCCAGCGGTTCGAGGGCGAGGATGAAGAGTGATGGAGAAACCGGACAACCCTGTCGGGTGGACCTGAATAGCTGAAACGGTTGAGATATAATGCCATTTGTTTTAATTGAAGCTAGTGGTTTGTTGTAGAGCGCCATCACCCAATGTATGACCGTGGGTCCAAAACCGAATCTGGTAAGAACATAAAACAGATAGTGCCATTCTATTCTGTCGAAAGCTTTCTCAGCATCCAAGGATAAAGCTACCGCTGGTTGTTGTAGGTTGCCCGCTTTTGACATGACATGAAATAGTCTCCTCATATTATTAGAAACGTGGCGGCCTTTAATAAACCCTACTTGATCAAGGTGGATCAGTGAAGGCATGACTGTCTCTATGCGCATGGCCAGGATCTTAGCAAATAGCTTATAATCGCTGTTCAATAAACTTAAGGGACGATAATTACCCATTTGTGAGTGATATTTATCAGGTTTAGGTAACAAAGATATAGTAGCCTGGCACATACTCTGAGGCATGGATTGATGAACTATTATGTCATTGAATACTAGTGTAAGCAGTGGGATTAGCCTGTGTTGAAACTGTTTGTAAAACTCTAAGGTGTATCCATCATTCCCTGGTGCTTTCCCTGTTGAAAGGAGGTTCATGGCAGATATGATTTCTGATTCTCTGATAGGACCCTCTAAATGCTCCCTTTCTACCTCTTGTAATGTGGGTAAGGATATGTCCTTAAAAAATATATCCATGTCTTCCTGTTTTTTAGACCCTTCTGACTGATAGAGTTTACTATAAAAATCACTGAAAGCTTTATTAATTTCTGTTTGTTCATAAATAACTGCACCTGTACTATCACATATAAATGGTATTGATTGGCGATTTTCTAATTGTTTTAATCTTAGTGCTAGCATCTTACCGGCTTTATCTCCTGATTCAAAATATTTCCTACCGAGTCTGAAAAGAGCAAACGCTGTCTCCTCATGTATAATTGATTGCAACTCTGTCTTAAGAATCAACATAGTATTTTTCAGTTGTATATTTCCAGGGTTAGGCATGTGTTGTGTTTCTACGGCCTTAAGTTCTAATATTAAGTTGCTTTTCTTCATTATCATTTTCTTCTTTCTGGCTGTAGAATAGCTAATAATCCACCCTCTGCAAGTTGCTTTGAATGCTTCCCACACCATTTGTATTGAAGGGACAGATTTTAGATTAATATTTATAAATTCAGTTATTCTCTCATTTATCAAAGATACAAACTCTTGATCTTTTAGCAAAGAGTTGTTAAATCTCCATTGTTTACTTTTGTGATTGTTTACAGAGAGAGCTAAGCGCACTGACATGGGGGCATGATCTGAGATTATAATATTATGGATGTTGCACTCTATCACATTCTCAACTGTACATTGTGAAAAAAGAAAGTAATCAATCCTTGAGTACGAATTATGAGCGTGTGAATAGAAAGTATATTCTCGGGCAAGAGAGTTTACTACCCGCCATATGTCTGTCAAAGCCAGAGATACCTGCAACTCATTGAGCGCTGCTGACAATGCACCATCTGATATGAGTGGGTGGCCCGATCTATCCACTGCCGGGTCACTAACTAGGTTGAGATCACCTCCTAAATAAATATGGTCTGCCGCAAAATTAGATAATGCCACACTCAATTTGGATAGAAATTCGGCCTGACCAATATTGGGTGCATAGACATTTACTAACGTGCATTTAGTATTTTGTAAAAAACCTGATAGAATGATAAACCTGCCATCCTTGTCAATAATTTTTTGAGATAGTCTAAACGTCAGTCGTTTTGCTATTAAAATACTGATGCCCCTAGATGCCCCGGTACCTGGTGCTGAGTAGGCCTGGCCTACCCATCTCTGTCTCAACTTAATAGAGTCCTCATCCTTCAAATGTGTCTCCTGCAACATCGCAACATCACAGTCCAGGGATTTCAAATGACTAATGACTTTATATCTCTTTGTTTTATTTGAAACCCCGTTTACATTCCAACTAATCATGTTAATTGTGGCCATCAAAAATTATACTGCGCTTTAGCTCGTTGAAAAGGTTGGATAAAAAGGAAAATACTGAATATATGTTGAAGTTATCAATGGTCTGCACCAACAAGGGGAAATACACACAAAACACATAACAAACCATACAAGAAGTGCCAATAAAAGGGCACACACATAATATAAGGGAGATAGAACCTGTGTCCAGTCTAGATTTTATGGTGGTTTTTGTTCTTGATCTGATGTTTCTTCTTGACTTGTAAAGCCCATGGGGGCTATACCATGTGATATTGGGCTCTACAAATACATTTTATTTTATTTTATTTTATTTTATTTTATTTTATTTGACAACAACAACAACAACAACAACAACAACAACAACAACAACAACAACAACAACAACAACAACAACAACAGCAACATATCAGCAGAGCAACAACAGCCTTTTGTGTGCCAAATCAACCATACGATAAATCAAATTAAACTTTTATAAAAAAATTTAAAAAGAGTGTGGGTAAAGTGCATCAATATAAACAGGCGAGCGGAGAGAATGGGACTCTGTCTGCGCGGTTCATCTCAAGGTGTGAATTAGTGGTCTGCAAGGGCCTTGAAATAAAGCCCGAGCCCTGCCCGAGCCCGTGAACTTCAGGCCCTGCCCGAAAATAAGCCTGACTGTAAATAATATTTTAAGCCCTAGCCCTCGTGAAAACCAGAAATCTTTTTTTTTATTATTATTATTAAAATATATATTTTTTTTGTATTTGTTTTAAATATTCGAAACACGGTTTTATATGAACGTAATAAATAAACAAAAACGAAAATGTCCAATAGGTCTAACTAAATAACACATATCATGCTGAAAACTAACAACCATTCTATAGCTATATCCAAATATTAAATTATTTTTTTGTTTTAAATATTCTAAACACTTTATATATTAACTTAATAAATAAACAAAAACGAAAATGTCCAATAGGTCTGCCTAAATAACGCATATCACGCTGAAAACTAAGAAGCATTTACATAGCCTGTTTCGCTCTTATTAGAATGGTCCCTCCCAGTGCTCGCTTATAGACTCTCACACAGCAGCCTCGTACAACGTATTGAAGGCTATAGAATCTTCTTTGACACACACACACACACACACACACACACACGACACACAATAGCCTACTCAGTCACTATACAAACAAACAGAAAACAGAAATCAGATTTCGAGCAGAGCAAAATAATGAAAAGCACAACAAAACAGGTAGCGACCCAGCAAATAATAAACATCACTCACCACGACGTCAGCAACGCGTTGAACAACGTTAACAAAACTTCGCCAACCGGCTACATACATCCAAGAACAAATTAAAACGTTTGCCAACTGGCTATATTCCAACACAACCAATCGAGTTCCCCTGAGTTCTCCCTGCGCGCTGCGGTAATTACATCCAAATGTTTCTCTGATGACAGCCTGCGCAAAAGAGAAAACAAATCTTAAGGAAAACGAAGGTTATCCTATAACCCTAGTTATATGAAAAAGAAATGAAAAAAAACGCAATAAAAAAATTAAAAAAAATAAAAAACGGTGGTGCCCGGGCCCGGCCGAGCCCGAATTATTTATAAAAAAAAAAGCCCTACCCAGCCCGAACCCGCCGGGCCGGGCCGGGCCCCGTCGGGCCTGGACAAGGTTGCAGTGCACTAGTGTGAATCACATGGAGTGAGCCAGCAGTTGCCATGTGAACTGCTACAGCTTACAGCACTGACATAATTTAATTGAATGTGTGTGTGTGTGTGTGTGTGTGTGTGTGTGTGTGTGTGTGTGTGTGTGTGTGTGTGTGTGTGTGTGTGTGTGTGTGTGTGTGTGTGTGTGTGTGTGTGTGTGTGTGTGTGTGTGTGTGTGTGTGTGTGTGTGTGTGTGTGTGTGTCTGTGTGTGTGTGTGTGTGTGTGTGCGTGCGCGTGTGTGTGTGTGTCTGTGCGTGCGTGTGCGTGTGTGTGTGTGTATGTGTGTGTGTCTGTGTGTCCGTGCGTGTTTCCTCCGCTGCTCTGACGTGTACAAATCATCACGGTTAATAAGCATTTATCAATATGTAATTACGTCCCAGAGAAGATGTGCCCCAACATAAATAACTGTAATAACAATATGTCTCCCCGTAGTGACGCCCAGAGCGCATACACAAACATTCGCATTAAACCCACTGGTTTGAATTGATTCCCTAACGCTGTCATAACCCTATAGGTGCCTAACACTAGATTATATTAGATTAAAATGTATTATCATTATACGTCACAACGGAAATTATTTGGCATCTAACCAGAGTGCAAATGTAGCAGTAAAGCACATGTGTAACAAGTGATTCAATGCAATATATAACAAAGCTACTGAGTAATATGCTAATCTGATGTATGTACAGTATTATTATGTACAGTGATACAAGTATAAATATAATATGGTAGTAAGCCATACTGGTCAGTGGTATAACTAATAAGAGTACACTGTAAGAAAAAAAGCTGCAAGAAAACGGTAAATGTCTGGCATCAATGGTTAATGGTTCATATTTTGATAAAAGGTAATTTACTGTATTTTTATGGCATTTACACTTAAAGTAGAAAAACAAAAGTAATCTGAAAAATAATAGTGAATTTCCAGTGAAAAAACATTTATTTTTTACAGTGTAGGTATGGGATACATAACTAGTAAGAGTAACTAACCCTAACCCTTACCCCTATCCTAACCCTAAAATACGTATTTTATCAATCTAACTGGCAAACAAGTTCTCGTTAGTGCATCAGGACTATACTCAAAATGATCATTTTGCCCTCAAAGGTACAAGAACAAACACACAAGCACAGAAAACCTCATGTCACAGATGAGACTGTTTGTCGTTTGAGTCGTTAGATTATCCGACATCTTTCTCTTCCACACCACTTCTCCTGCCTCCTCCCCTCCCGTCTGCATGCTGATTTATGGCAGTCCTGCGGAATCACAGTGAGGCTATCAGACACTCTGTTCACTCTGCTTGTTACTGGGTCAATGCAAGAACACAAGAACACGCAGGTGATTGATTGATTGAAAATTGTATTAACAGATTGCAGAATGGGTACAATACAGTACGGCCCAATACACACAATTGTTAAGGGGATGCAGACCAGAGAGAAAGACTTTCGTCTTGTTTACATCAGGGTCCCCCATTTTCAATTCATAGTAAGGGTGCAATAGGGAGGTGTAGTGGTTATGTCATCTCCGTCTCAAAAGTATCTGGCTAAAAACACACTTGAGTAAATGTAAAAAGAAAAAAAAATTATTTTATTTTACCTTTATTTTACCAGGTAGTCACTTGAGATCAAAGATCTCTTTTTCGAGCAAGACCTGGCCAAAATGGCAGCAAAAACAAAAACAAACATACAAAATACACAAAACACAGACAGAGACATAAAAGGCAAAGTGGGGCAAGGGGATACATTTGAGCTGCAGCAAACTAGATTGAATGGGATTGGGGGAGATTGGAGGGTAGGGTAAAAAGGTAGAAAGAGGAGGGAAGGTGAGGCTTTGCAGGAGGTTGCTGGGGAGAGAAGGTCAGGTTAAAAATATAAAATATAACACTTCTGATAGCAGGTGTTTAATCAAAGATCCCAGCTTTCTAGTCTTGCACAAGGACCATCAGCATGGGTATGGGTGGGTTAATTTTCCATTGATGGGGATTTAATTGGCTGTTTTTAAATAAAGTGCAGCCGCAGGATTAATAACATTAACGTTAGTTCGGCCAGAGAAACAAATATACTAATTAAAATTGTTGGACCTGCGAGATTTGTACTTTCTACTTTGTAGGTCTGCATTTTAAATGTAAGGAGTAAAAAGTATGTATTTTTTTCTCTGAAATGTAATTGAGTAAAAGTACAAGTAAAAAGTAAAAGTATACAAACCTAATAATACTTGAGTAAAGTACAAATCCCCCAAAACAGTACTTAAGTATTGTAACAAAGTACAATTACTCAAGTACTTTACACCCCTGGATTTTGGGTATTCAAAACCAAAAAACAGGATTAGGATCACTTTGATATCCGGTCAGATCAGGAAATCAAATCCAAGTTTTAACTGGATTACATCTTCGAAGTATAGTTCAAACCGGAACAACACAGGATTGGGATCAATTTGATCCAAAAAAACTGGATTATCTTGATCCCACCAGAGTGGTGGATTTCCAGTGGATTACCAGAGCAAAATGTACTATACAATTTATTTTTAAATATGTTTCAATATAAATAAGATGGCAAAGTTTGTTAACTGAAATAATTTTTAGCCTTCATGGCAAATACATTTCATTAAAAAACAAGATTGTCAATGACAAATGTAATTTAGATTAAAGAAAAGATATCTTCAACAAAAAAAAGTCCATCATCTGTCATCACCTTCAGCAAACTGAAACCTCACTTAGAATTCAGCTCCTCAAAGCATGCCTGGATGATCCAGCTGCCTTTGAATGAATGTTATTTTGTTGTTACCCTAGTGGGAGTATTTTCTTTTTTTATTACAATTCCATTCTGATTTTATGTCCTTTATGTATTAAAAAATATAATTAGACATTATAGATGTCTCTGCAATGTGTTCTCTTGTCTTCCTTGTATTATTTTTCATATCCACTAGATGGAGAGCGGTAAGATTAAAGTACTGATATTCAGGATCTAGTCATCTTGAAAAGTCTGGATCTGGATCAGGGTGATCCTATCCTGGATTGCTTTGAAATACCGGGACAAAATCTGGCTGAGTTGTCTGATCCTGGATTAAAAAAATGGGATTTCAAAATCTGATCGGATCTGATTGAGATTAAAGGTTTTGAACTAGGGCGCTGGTAATCTGGTTCTTGTTTCGATTACCGCTCTGGCTCCTCCTGGGCAGCATGTCGAAGTGTCCTTGAACAAGACACTTAACCCCTGCTCCCGATGAGCAGGTTGGCACCTTGCATGGTCACCTCTGCTGTTGGTGTGTGAATGTGTGAGTGAATGGGTGAATGTCAGGCATAAATTGTAAAGCTCTTTGGAGAAATCACTATCTAAATGCAGTCCATTTCCATTCCATTTATTAAATATAAATGATTATGTGTTAATATCAGAAATATATAGGGGCGTCTAGTTCTTCGGCATCAAACTTGATATATATGTATTCTTTGATGCACGTTTTCTACAGGACATTAACGTAATGTGATTATTCCCTCTGACCGGAGGGGCTTCTGTAACGACCGTTCCTGTGTGGGCGAATTCTGCTCCTGACACACCATCTTTTCATGCTCATGTTTCAAAAGTCAGGGGTCGCCCTGAGGTTATATAAGGGAACCTGGGATCGAAAGGTCAACCCGGATCCCTAGACGAGGACGAGGAAAATGAGAAACTGTGAGTTACTAATGCAACCCTCCAATATGAAACATACTAACTGTTATGAAAGGCAGTTGACAACCTGAACCTCCATTTGAGCTGCTTAGTGGGTGGAATGAAGACTGGTTCTGCACGGCAGGCCCTCTTTTCACCTTACGTCTATATCAAGTTATGTTTTCCTTTATGAATCCCCTTGGGGAAATTCAAGTGTCATAGCAGCATCGGGGGGGGGGGGGGTACACAGGTAGGGTAGGTACATCGATGTTTTCTGTGTGGAGTTTGTATGTTCTCCCTGTGCTCACAAGGGTCCCGTCCCCCCCTCCTGCAACCCAACGGCAAACAGCCATACACATAAAACACAGATAGCTTCAATCGCCGTAGAAATAAGTATCAGATCAACGCAAGCTTTCATATATAGTTTCCTTACCTGGTCTCTGATGTAATGCAAAAAAAAAGAATCCAAATATCTGATTGCCATTCCAGTTATCCACAGCGATCCTGTCTCCGACGTTGTTGGGCATTGCACTTCAACGGGCGGGCAGGGTCAGTAGTCCAAACCATCCCTACAAGCGTGTGATTTGCCGGAGTGTTTAGGAACCGCCCCCACGCCGCAGCTCGGTAGAGAAAATAAACTAACCCGTTTCTAACGGGGTGCAATAATGGCCGAAGGCGTTAGAGGGCGGTATAAGACAGTCTGCCAGCTCAGACACATTCAGTACAGCATGCACAAGGTGCCCCGCTGAATTATGAATGGCAATAGCGAATAAAAGAAATACTGTGAGAAAAACGTAGATCTACGTTTCCGGCACTCAACGATCGGGCGACAGAAACGTAGTTCTATATCATACTGGCTGCCGCTCAGCGTCATCTGCACTAACCTCACTTCGTGCACATGCCTGAATAAAAATCCACAATGTACCTTTACATACCAACATCCGTCTGGCCACACCCCTATCCACTACCTTCATAAGCAGGTGTGTGGTCACCTACTCGCCTCCTTCTTCACTTTCACCACAAGGAAGTGCCTGTTGTATACATCACTTGACGAGGTTGTTAAGCTGAAGAAAGTTGAGAGGAAAACGGAAGATAGGGAGATGCGTTGACATTATATCTTTATTTTCTCTCTCACTATTTTCGAGAAAATACGGCGATATTGTCTTCGTCACTGGAGTGTCTGGAAGATGATGATCATTCTGACCTCCACCGGCTTTTTCGTATTAGGGGCTCGCGCCGCTGATATACTCCCCAACTGCAGTCCTCCTTGCTGCGGCTGGATGGGTATTGACCCTCCGGTCATACAGCTGGACTGTGGGAGGCACCGGCTGTTGTGAGAAACCGGTTTGCTTCCGTGCTGGGTGAGTACTGTTTTGCTTGCGAGCGCTAGTTGTCTGTTAACGCTATGGGGGTTAGCTGACAATTTTACGAAAGCCGGCCCCGGATTGGGGTCCTCTGCTCGGCTTCTTAAGCGGCGGACGGAGGATCTTGGTCTGACGCCCATGATGGTCAACCTAGTGGGCCGCGACCGAGACCTGGTTGAACCCAGGATTCTCTTGACAAGCGGATGCTTCTCTGTCCCGTGCAGGCCCCATCTTTCACGTGAATGTGAAAGTACACCCTAAGGCACGAGGAAAAGTGGGCATGGATCTTCGTTATCGGAAGATCCATGCTCAAGTCGGCTGCAGCCCGGATGGGGATTGTGCTCCGCTGTATGTCTGGTAAATCACTGTTGAAAACTGTGTTTGACATTTCTTTTTCTCTTCCCTCTTAGGATGGGGAGGGACTCAGGCGGCGGCCTGTCTGAAGTGTGGCTTATTATGTCGTTGTGTACAGTTCAGGTGATAGCTGCTTAGCTGGCGTGCTAGTTTGTGGCCTACGGTTGTTAGCCAGTCAGTTGTTAGCTGCGGCGCTAGCTCGTTGTGTTCACTAGGCTAGTAAACGTTAGCTTGTTGCTATCAGTCGGTCGGCTGTTAGCTTAATGCTACACTGTTGAACGTTACTGTGACTATAACATGCCTTTAACACTCTGACTACGACGTTCATCTTTAACAGAGGATGTTAGTCGACCCTACACCCGGGTGCCATGCCAGCGAGGACTTCGTCAACATGGAAAACGGCGGCTGGGTGGCGTAGCGGACATACCCTCGTCACCAACGCAGGAGATGCTGGGTTCGACTCATGTCCCGTTGACCAGTGTTGCAGTCCTCTCGGCCTGCGCTCAGGGTGAAGGTAGGAGTCCTGACCGGACTTTAAACACTTCTTCTTTTCTTTCCTTCTAAATGATTTGTAATAACGATGTTTCCAAAACATGTGTTGCTGCAATACATTGAGGATACGACGCGTGTTGTGTGTGAATTGTCTTGTCACTGGTATAGCTTCTCTCTCCATAGTAAATCGGCATTGTTTTTTACATGTGTAAAAATGAACTGGTTAGTTGTGATGAGAACATGTGTGTTCATGTAATGTTTGTAACGTGGGTGAACTCACAACTAAGAGGGTTAGTTAACCTGTGAAGCTATGCTTAGTGACATGTGATTGAGGAATGAATCTTTTTCTCAGCCTGTGATGACAATGAACAGCATGTTCACATATTAACAGGGGTACCTGTTCAACTTGGTCGTATCAAGGGTAAGATAGGAGGGGTGACCCCCCGGTTTCCCTGGGGCTTCCCCCCCCTCCTCTCAGACATGTTTGTTTACAATATATTGTGTCACTGTGTTTGTGGGGATACGATGTAACCCTCAGCTTAAGTTGCTGGGGTTGTGCTTCCGCTTGAGAAACTATTTTTTCCTAAAGAAAAGGTTGTTTGGTCACTTATCATGTGTGCTTAGCAAGGTCTGTGGCCATTACATAATCGAGGACTTGTGTCTTCTCTCGTTATGAAAAACGGCGTTCCTCTGTAGTAAGAGTGTACTTTTGCCATTTTTTGTTGTGATGAAGGGTTGTGTGTGTCGTTGTGATCTACAACTGGGTTAGGTTTGGCCCACAGAAGCACATGTGTAAGTCTGGACCGGGGCTCTTAAAGGGGCCCTCTCTGTTCTGTGTTTTTTCCTTATTAAAACTCAGATAGCAGGTTAGCACATGAGCTATGTGAAGCTGTTAGATGCTTCATGTAGCATGCTATGACTGGGTCATGCTCTACTTTGTCATTATATCGTATCAGGGGTGAGGGGTCGTAAAGGGGTGAACTGGTAATCCTTTCCTCCCCTTTTCTGATTGGTCAGGGGTTAAAACCCCCTGTCCTTCAGGGTTCCTGTCACGTTGCTGTTCGGCATGTTACAGGGTAGGGGGGGGGGGGGGGTTTCCTGGTCCCACGCCCTGAAAAATTGGGTCCCCCGCTGTTACAAAGGATCAGATTAAACCGAATATATATATTTATTGATTGATATATATTGCATAATATTTGTATATCGTTTGATATCCCTTGTATATTCCTTGTACATATACACGGAATATCCCTTTAGCCTAGTACAGACCATAATATTTCATTCTCCTATTGGACAGCGGTCCACAGGCGCCAAGGCCATGCCTCCAAAGTCAGGTTCAAAGTCACCGCCGGGGACATGTCTGGACATGAACGGTACTGCGTAAGGATATGAGACAGGAATAAAGCTGGTACTAGTTTATTCATCTAAGCGTATAAATACGGCGCAGGTAAATACAGAAGCACTTAGAGAGTTACCCAATAAGTTGAAGCCTCACCCACGATACGACGTGCGGTGCAGTATGGCCTGTTTGGCCCCAAATAGAGCATTGAGACCGCGTGCGAATTAATAACTGAAGTGTCAGAGTTTAACGCTGTACCGTCGAGTTCGACCTATTCTATTAAGTCAGTAATAGTCTATCTTTATCTTTATCTTTATTACGGATCCCCATTAGTCATCACCGCAGCAACAACTAGTCTTCCTGGGGTCCACACACAACAAAAACAGTACATACATACATAACATTATAGTAGCATACATTTAAAAATATATTCCAATATTCCTACATATAAAAATATAAAAATATTTCCAAATAGCATTACAGTACACAAACAGAGTATCAGATCACAGAAAATACAATAAAAGGGATTAAACTCTCAGACAGTCATATCTTTACAGTGTAAACTACAGTATCTGTGTTTTTCTTTAATGTAAACTAATTTCTTTTTCTCTCAATGCTCTTTTCAAATTATTTTTAAAACTTATCTTACTGGTTATCTGAGTAAGATGTACTGGCAGTTTATTCCAATATGACATGGCTCTATATAACACAGTTTTCTTTGCTGCATTGGTTTTTGGTAGTAGCAGTGTGAACGTTTCCCTACAGGCATGCCTAGTATTATACTTATGTCGATCATGTGTACATGTTAGCTGTGAATACAAACAGATAGGTTCTCTTGAGATATATATATTCCTCATGAACAAGATCAGGCTGCAATCCAGTCTGTCTTCCACCTTCAACCACAACAGCTTGGTATGCATCCCCTCCACACTGTTTCTCATTGAGCAGTTCAGGGCCAGACGGGCCACTCTGTTCTGAGTGAGCTGGATCTTATTGAGCTCTTGTCTTGAGGCATTAGACCAGACAGCTGGACAGTAGTCAAGGTGGGAAAGAACTAATGACTGTATCACTTGCTTCAATATCAGATCGGCTAGAAAATACCTACACCTTCTGATAATTGAAATACCTCTGCTCATTTTGGCAACCACATTGTTGGTGTGAGTTGACCATGAGAGTGTTCCATCAAGTGTGACACCCAACAGCTTTGCCTCTCTAACTTGCTCAATAGCTGTTCCGTCTAAAGATATACTTAGCTTCACGTCTTTTCTTATAGTATGCTTGGATCCCAATATTAGGCTCTTGGTTTTTGAGATGTTTAACTTCAGCCTGTTTTCAGACACCCAAGTGGACACTAAGTTCAAATCTCTCTGAAGGACTTCATTAAGCTCTTCTGTCTTGTCTGTCTATTTGTGTATAGTGTATCGTGCGGCTAAAGTTCTACAGTGACCAGCATCACCAACGTTTCCTCGTATCAGCTAGAGTGCTTATCCAGGCTGGGCTGCTTATCATGGCGCTTTCACCCGAGGGGCCCTAGACGAGGGCCGTGTGGACATGTACACTGGATAATCTACCCGACGACTGCATAGCCCTTTTCGGCTGGATTATATTTGCTTTTGGTCCTGTAATTGATGGAGCGGAGAATCGCCGACACCCACAAGTGTGTGGGATTTACCCTGTGAGGAGCCACGTCGAGTCCGTCCCTCAGAAGCCTGAGGCCGGCTAGCTTTCTTCCATGTGGAGCTACATGCTACGGAGAACAGCTGTATTCGTCTGTGGATCAAGATCTTATTGCACCGTCTCCTGTACTCGGAGTCTCCTTATCATCGTTGACCCAGACTCTACTACCGACAGATCCTCTACCCTTGCTGGCTTACAACCGGGGGGACCCTTCCAGTATCTCCCGCTATATTACTAGTGTACCATAGATATAATTCCCTAAGATTCAGGTTGTATGATTATCTCCTGCGTAATATGAGAACATGAGGACATTCGTTATTGATTTGCCTACGCACATTCCTTTGCCTTATAAGCGCATCCAAAGTGAAGTAAAGTAGCTGTTTCAGTAGCTGGTTAGCTACCACCATCAGCCAGGCAACCAGGCTGAGCACAGGCCCCACCATCAGCCAGACTACCAGGCTGAGCACAGGCCCCACCATCTGCCAGGCTACCAGGCTGAGCACAGGCCCCACCATCTGCCAGACTACCAGGCTGAGCACAGGCCCCACCATCTGCCAGACTACCAGGCTGAGCACAGGCCCCACCATCTGCCAGGCTACCAGGCTGAACACAGGCCCCACCATCTGCCAGACTACCAGGCTGAACACAGGCCCCACCATCTGCCAGGCTACCAGGCTGAACACAGGCCCCACCATCTGCCAGACTACCAGGCTGAGCACAGGCCCCACCATCTGCCAGACTACCAGGCTGAGCACAGGCCCCACCATCTGCCAGACTACCAGGCTGAGCACAGGCCCCACCATCTGCCAGGCTACCAGGCTGAGCACAGGCCCCACCATCTGCCAGGCTACCAGGCTGAACACAGGCCCCACCATCTGCCAGGCTACCAGGGTGAACACAGGCCCCACCATCTGCCAGGCTACCAGGCTGAGCACAGGCCACACCATCTGCCAGACTACCAGGGTGAACACAGGCCCCACCATCTGCCAGGCTACCAGGCTGAGCACAGGCCCCACCATCAGCCAGGCTACCAGGGTGAACACAGGCCCCACCATCAGCAAGGCTACCAGGGTGAACACAGGCCCCACCATCAGCCAGGCTACCAGGGTGAACACAGGCCCCACCATCTGCCAGGATACCAGGCTGAACACAGGCCCCACCATCAGCCAGGCTACCAGGCTGAACACAGGCCCCACCATCAGCCAGGCTACCAGGCTGAGCACAGGCCCCACCATCAGCCAGACTACCAGGCCAGGCTTCAACAGCCCAGCTACCACCATCAGCAACCGGGCACCACCAGGCTAGCAGCAGCCACCCTGGCTCCACCATCGTCTCTAGCCTGGGATCCATATGCTTCAGCTTAAGCATCATTGTGTTTTGTTGGTGAGACCTCTTGCTTTCTGCTTCACTGAATCACTGTAGTCACTGTAAATATGTCACGTAGAGGAAATAGAAGTGATGAAGACGCTGTTACTATTTCAATGGTTCATGAACTGCTTGAACAACAAAAACTGTTTTACAAAGATCTCATTCAGCTGCAAGAAAATAATTACAAATCATTCCTACAATTGATTGTTGACTCCACAAACGTACGAGTTGACAACTTGATGAAAGATCTACTCAATGTTTCCAAAGATGTTCAAGACCTAAAATCTAGTCTGCAGTTCTCCCAGGCAGATGTGGATGATTTGAAGTCTGCTAAACAGGATGATTTGAATAAATTGCAACAGATATCAAAAAACATCGCCACAATGCAATCTGAAATGGTCAGTCTTTCCTCAAAAACAGACTACCTTGACAATCAGTCTAGACGCAACAATCTTGTTTTTGATGGCTTACCAGATGAGAAATCTGAAACTTGGAATGACTCAGAAAAAAAGGTCAGGAAAGTACTTACTGACCATCTCAAGATAAATGCTAATCAAGTTGAATTTGAACGTGCCCATAGAACGGGGAGGTATGACGCATCGGGTCGAGATCGGCCTGTTGTTGTTAAACTTCTTCGTTCTAGGGACAAGGATGAGATTATGAGATGTGCAAAATCACTTAAAGGCACCAAAATCTTTATCAATGAGGACTACACAGAGAGTGTCCGTGCAAAACGAAAAGAATTGCTGCCAAAAATGAGAGAAGAGAGAGATAAAGGGAACATCGCCTACCTGAAGTTTGACCGACTCATAGTCCACCGACCTGGTACCAACACCAACACCAACACAAGCAGTGATCATTCATAATGGATAATATTCCAGTTTTTAACGTTTTAGGCCTTTATGCACATACTTTCTTTTAATGACAGTTACCACACTTTGTTTAAAATGCAATGCTAAAGTTAAATGTGGTACTGTTTGTACATGTTGTAATAGACTACTTCATACAAGGTGTACACCTTTAGATAGATTTAATTCAGCTGAATGGTCATCATGGATTTGTGATTGCTGTTCTACTATATTTCCTTATCACAGTTTAAATGACACAGATTTTAGCAATATTGTTTTTGAGTCTGAGTTAGTTCCTTTGTCTGACTTCAATAACTTGATTCTTAATCCATTTGAACTTAATGAAAATAACAAACATATGGAATATGATAATGAGTTTGATCCTGACTCTATGTTTTTTAACAACACTAAGAATGAACTTGGTACTAGTGATTATTATGATGAAGAGGAGTTTAAGAAATACAATACACTTCTAGGACAGAAGGTACATAGTAACATATTCTCAAGTTTCCATCTAAACATACGTAGTTTGCAGAAAAAGTACGATCATTTAAACCAATACTTATCATCACTAGAGCATCAGTTTTCTGTAATTGCCCTCTCTGAAACCTGGCTCTGTGAGGATATCGCTGCATCCTATGATATGTCACAATATAACTCAATTCATTCCTGCAGACAGAACTTTCAATTTATTGAAAGAAAAGATCTTGCATTAACTTTGGCGACAGTTGATGCAGAGTCAGTGTTTATAGAAATACTTTCATGTACCATGTTTGGAGGAAAAAATATTATTGTTGGATGCATATATAGGCCCCCAAATACTGACATAAAAGTTTTTAATGATGCTTTTGCTTCTACTTTAGATGGAATTAACTTGGAAGGTAAAATGTGTACTCTGTTAGGGGACTTCAATATCAACTTGTTAAATTTACATACTTGCTTCGTGCAGCAAAAAAGACATATTATTCCAATAAATTTAAAGAAGCTGCCAGCAACATAAAATCCACATGGAACGTCATAAATCAATTACTTAATAAAAAAAAAGCATGCTGTTTCATTTCCATCTACTTTTGTGGATGGAAATGAAACATACACAAACTCATCAGAGATTGCAAATGGTTTCAATAATTATTTTGTAAACATTGGAATTTCCTTGGCTAGAAATATTAAGAGCACAAATAACTGTCCACTTGACAAGATTCAAGGTCAGTACCCATCTATGTCTACATTTGAACCACCTACCTCGGAAGAATTGCAAAATATTATTTTAAATTTAAAAAAAACTCAGCAGCAGGTTATGATAATATTAAAAGTAGTCTGCTTAAAGAGGTATTACCTTCAATAATTGAGCCATTGAACCACGTTTTTTCACTCTCCCTGGAAACAGGTGTTGTTCCAGGAGACTTGAAAGTGGCAAAAGTTATACCTCTGTTTAAATCTGGTGACTCATCCTTATTTTCCAATTACCGTCCGATTTCGTTATTACCGTCCATATCTAAAATATTGGAGAAGCTGGTTTATACCAGAATTTTGAAACATCTTAATGACAATAATATATTATATTAACATCAATATGGTTTCAGACAAAAACACTCTACGTACATGGCTCTCTTACAGTTTATAGATAGAATCACAGATGCACTAGACAATAAGCAATTTTCAATTGGCATATTTCTGGATCTATCCAAAGCATTTGATACTGTGGACCATAAAATACTTATATCAAAGCTTCAGAGGTATGGTTTGGCTGGCGACGTGATTAAATGGCTCAGTGACTATCTTTATAATAGGGAACAGTTTGTTTCCATAAATGGCGATGACTCTGACAGGGCAAAGCTAGTCTGTGGGGTTCCTCAGGGCTCTATACTTGGCCCCCTTTTATTTTTGATTTATATAAATGATTTTGCTTGGGTATCTCCTAGAGTATTCTCGATCTTGTTTGCTGATGACACCAACATTATAATGTCACATGAGAATTTTGCAGTATTAATTAGGGAAGCAAATGATGGTTTATCTTGTGTCTCAGATTGGTTCCAGACTAATAAGCTATCGTTAAATGTAGAAAAATCAAATTTTATTGTATTTTGTAATAAAGGTAAAAGTTATTCGAAAAAGGAGGCAAAGATATTGATCAGTAACACCGAAATCAAACAAGTAACTTCAACAAAGTTTTTAGGGATCCTAGTTGATGATAAACTAAATTGGAAAAAACACATTGATCATGTTTGTAAAAAAGCAATGAAGTCAGTAGGTATAATTAGGAAGGTGTGTTCATTGATAAATAGAAGTTGTTTTTTAATCCTGTATTATAGTCTTATCTTTCCTTACATATCTTATTGTAACATAATTTGGGCTAGCACTCATTCATCTCATCTTCAAAAAATTATTTTACTTCAAAAAAGATTTGTTAGACTGGCAACCCTCTCAGATCGATTTGAACCATCTGCTCCTCTTTTCAAGAAACTAAACATTCTGACTGTGTCTGAGGTTAATTCTTTACAGATATGTATATTTGTGTAGAAATGCATTCATGATCACAATCTACCAAATGGTTTTAATCGTTTTTTTTCTTTTAATTCAGATGTCCATTCATATGCTACACGTCAGTCCAGGGACCTGCATATACCTTATTGTGGTACTTCACTTAGGCAGTTCTCAGTGAGGTATAGAGGGTCCAATCTTTGGAATGCAGCTGATCCTATGCTGAGCAAACTACAAAGAAATTCTCATCCAAAAGTAGTAGATAGATAACAGGTCATACATGTAGGTATGCATTTGGTTATGTGGGTGGGTAGGTTTATAGGCAGGTGGGTGGGTTGTTATATATTATTATGTACACAGTATATCCATGTATGTACTGTGTGTATGTATGTTTGTATTAACACGAATCTTTTAATGTATTCTGGTATTTTATAATATGCATATTCTTGTATTTTTGTATGTTTGATTTTATAAAACGGGGGACGTTCTTGATAAGCCTCTAGGCTTCTAACTTCTCCTTCACAATCGTTATAACTTATTATGTATTGTTTTTACTTCTGTTTAACTGTGTTAATAAACAAACAAACAAACAAACAAACAAACAAAGTATATTATGTACCTTTTGCTGCAATAAATACTTAAATACAGCTTTGTGTGGAACCGATTCATTGTGGGGAAGTGTTCATCATTAGATACCTGTGTACTGTATGGCCAGTAGGAATGTACATAAGACGGTAGTGGTTTAATGATACCATACTTATCAATACAGTCAGGGAATTGTACCCCTCAGTTACAATTGGTCCTTCGAGCCGGAGGGTAATTAGCGTAATATTAATATAGTGGTATTAATATTGACATGGCCAATGATGAACACTCCACAAAACGGTTCTCCTAAAATAGATCGCCCGCAGCGTAGACGGCAGACACCTCAGTACTTAGAGGATTACGTTGCCAGTATACTACCTAGCTTTCTACAGACGGTAAACGCGGAAAAAGTAGATAGTAAAATTATGTCCGACCCTACCGACCAGGCTACCCCGCCAATAGAGGCCCTAGTGGGTTCTAACGTAACTGACCAAGCTCACGGTGGGGACCAGGAGGGACCTGACATGACTTTACCCCGCGCCAAGACCGAAGAAGTAGTCCCCGGAGAGCTCCAGGATAAAGAAAGCCCTCCAGGAATGGAACTCGACCCACTACAAGAAGGGACGAGCACCCCGGAGATGGATCTCCTTGACTCGCCACCGGAGAACGGATCTCCAACGAGTACTACCAGGAGCGGATCACCTCAACCAGCGTCTTCCCCCAGCAAGGCGGACAAGATGCTGGCACAGGCCTTCCTCGCCAGCCTGGCAGCCTCAACCGAGCGCGATCGACTCCAAGCACAGACGCTTAGTGAGCGCGAACATTCTTCCATGGAAAGAGAACGCCTTCAAGCGCAGCAACGGAGTGATGAAGACCGTATACGTCTAGAGATTAGACGCCTTCAGACGGAAGAGAATATGGGAAGAGACCGGGCCGAAGCCCAGCGCGCCGCCGCCGAAGCCCAGCGCGCCGCTGCCGGTGCCCAAGGAGAAGCAGAGCGCGACCTCGCTCTCACCAAGCGCGAAGCCGAGCGCGACCGATTACAAGCGCAGATAATGGAGCAGCTGATTACCAGGGCAACCCCCCCTTCCTCCGCACGGGGCTCCAGGGCCTCGTCAAGACAAGGGTCAAGGGCACCCTCCCCTACCCGATCAAGCGACCCTGAGCCCGACCACCAGAGAGAGCCTATACCCCTCTCCGAACCCCTTCCCCGACCGGTCCAAGCGAGACCCAGCTACAAGGAAGAAACGGTCTACACCGCGGAGAGGCTAAATAGACGACTACAGGATCTAGATGACCTGCCAGAGGAAGAAGAAGAGGGAGAGGAGGAGAGTCAAGCCCAACAGCAGCACAGTACTCCACAGGACCAGGAGGTCCAGTACAGCCCAGGCTTTACCCCCGCGGCTCTGCGCTACAGACCCCCGACTCAATTCACGGGTGAGCTTGACGCACGACCAGCCCCGAGGAACAGCACCTGGGTACGCGGGCCATGGTACCCAGCAGGTACCAGCCCACCAAGACACGTAAGAGGAGACTCGCCTAGGAGGCCTCTCTTCCAACGCTCACCGATGTGCCAGCCATCCATGGCATCGTACCTTGGCACACCGACGTTCCCGGACTTCACACACGAGAACAGAGCACAGTACACAGAGCTACGAATGTGCTTAGAGACAATGCTGTCCGATGGAGCTGATGAACCGTACAAATATGCTATCCTACTAAAGCACCTCAAGGTGCCCCGAGCGCACAATATAGCGCTGGCATATTCCACCTCTACTACCCCATACACCGCGGCTCTAGCAGCACTCGACCAAAGATATGGACGCATATGGGACTACGTAATACAAGAGATAAGGAATATTGACCGTCTACCCCCAGCCACAGACAATCGCTCACTAGATGACCTGTCTATCAAGGTACAATCCCTGGTAGGGATGCTGGGGGCGCAAAAGGAAAAGGGTATGCACGAACTGTACGCGAACTCTAATGTCGAGAGGATTTTAGAGAAGCTTCCACCCGCCCGACAAGAGCGCTTCAGGCGGCAAAGAGACCACCGTGATCCTAACGGTCCCGAGCCATCCCTCCTAGACCTAGCCGACTTCCTGGCGAGAGAAGTCAACAGCCTACGGTTGGATACGTTCATGCGGAGCACACCAAGCTCCAGAGAGGGACCTAGGAGAGCAAACGATGGCCGCAGATTGGTGACCGTCATGCACCAATCAGAATCAGTACCGAGCAGCAAGAACCACAGTACCCCCTCGATGAAAGAGAAGTGGAAGATGGTGTGCCCGTACTGCGAAAAGGAACACTGGCTGTCACAATGTGACACGTTCAAGAAGATGACCGCCGACGAGGTGAGTCAATGGATAAAGTCCAACCGACGCTGTTACCGATGTGCGCGCAGTCACATGGCAGCCGATTGCCGCTTAAAGAAGAGGTGTAGTCGGTGTGACGGAGCCCACTTAGACGTCCTACACGACAGTAACAGAAGAAAGCCTGCACCCTCAAGCAGCACAAAGGCAAGTGTTATGTACATTGACCCCGCCAGCAGCGGGGGCGCCCGGGTGCTCTTAAAGGTGGTCCGCGTAACATTGAGTTACCAAGACAAGGTCATGGACACTTACGCCGTCCTTGACGACGGGTCAGAGAAGACCCTTCTCCTCGCGTCCGCTGCGGCCCAGCTGGGGCTGCGTGGGAGCGAAGACCAGATGACGATTCGGACAATAAGAAGAGATCTAAAGACGATAAAGGGCGAGAATGTCTCCTTCACTATCGCAGCAAGCGGGCAGCCAGATAGACGGTATAGGATCACTAACGCTTTCACCAGCCAAGACATAGGCCTGTCGCAGTACACCTACCCCATCGCCAAGCTGATGGATAAATATGTGCACCTGCGTCAACTACCTATACCGCTCATAGACGGTGCCACCCCGACCCTGCTGATAGGCTCCGACCATGCAGACCTCATCGTCCCGATGGACCGGGTCCACACAGGGCCCAGAGGCTGTCCTGCAGCAGTCGAGACCCGCCTCGGATGAACGCTACAAGGCCCCCTTGCTAGGTCTCTTAACCGAACAGCAGCCACTAGCTGCCTCCACTCCAGAGTGACAGAAGAAGACACCACCCTCCTACAGCATGTCGAGAGGCTATGGACACTAGAGACAATGCCCTTTAAGAACGAAAAGAAAGACATTCGTTCCAAGGAAGACATTTACGCTATAGCCCTCCTCGAGCAGGGGACAAAGAGAGTCAAAGTCAACGGAGTGATGAGATACGCAACTCCACTCCTGAGGCGAGAGGGTATGCCTACCTTCCACGCCCCAAAAGAAGCGACGGAGCGGTATCTATTGAACACAGAGCGGCGCCTAGCCAGAGACCCCGCTCAAGAGACTGTGTACCGCGCTGAGATTGACAAGTTAATCACAGCGGGACACATAAAGAAAATTGACATTAAAGAGGCCGATCAGACGACCGAATCATGGTACGTGCCGCACCACAAAGTCCACCACAACGGATCGTATTGTGTTCAACTGCAGCTACCAGATCGGATCACAAAATCTGAATAAAGAGCTCTTGCCCGGCCCAACACTCGGCCCCTCTCTACTAGGCGTGTTACTACGTTTCCGCCAAGACAAGGTGGCCATCAGCGGCGACATCAAAGGGATGTTCCGGCAGGTGAGACTAGTGGAGGAGGACAAGCCCCTGCTGCGGTTCCTATGGAGAGAGAGGATCGGGGACGAGCAACCAGCCATCTATCAATGGGAAGTCCTCCCTTTCGGAACCACATGCAGCCCATGCTGTGCTACGTTTGCACTGCAAAAACACGTCGCAGAGGACCCAGCAGCTGATGAAGAGGTCCGAAAAAGTGTAGGAAATAGTTTCTACGTGGACAACTGTCTGCAAAGCGTCTCGACGCCAGAAGAAGCCGAGGCCCTTCTACTCAAGCTCCGCGCCTCCCTGATCAAAGGCGGCTTTGATCTCAGGCAGTGGGCCAGCAGCGACCCTCAAGTATTGCGCAGCCTCTCCCCCGAGGACAAGGCAGCAAGCAGCGAGACCTGGATGGCGACCATCCCAGGAGAAGCCCAAGAAATGACATTAGGACTAGTCTGGCACTTCAAAACAGACTCGCTCCATTATAAACACACACCCCTGACCAAGGAGCAGGGAAGGTCGACTGCACTACCGACCACCAGACGGAGTGTATACAGAACACTCGCCAGACAATATGACCCGTTGGGATGTATTCTACCTTACACCACCAGGGCAAAGATGATTGTAAGAGCGTTATGGGACAAGGACCAGGGCTGGGACGACCCCATACCCGAACACCTTGCCTCCACATGGAGAGAGTAGGAGACAGAACTCAGCTCACTCCCAGGTGTCAACATACGCCGCAGCTACTTCCCACCCACAGTGAGGCCGGAGACGTGCCAGATGGACCTGCACGTCTTCAGCGACGCCTCCGAAGTAGCCTACGGTTCGGTGGCCTACTTGCGTGCCCGAGAGGAGGGAGGAGAAATACATACTGCTTTCATCCTGGCCCGCTCAAGAATAGCCCCACGCAAGCAACAATCTATCCCGCGTCTAGAGCTCTGCGCAGCCCTAGCAGGAGCGCAACTCGTCACGTTAATCCAACGTGAACTCACCATCCCGGTGCAAAGAACAATCTTGTGGTCAGACTCCACGACAGTACTCACATGGATCCGGTCTGATTCGTGTAGATACAAGGTCTTCGTGGGAGTCAGAGTCACAGAGATCCAAGATTTAACAGAAGCAGCAAGCTGGAGGTATGTGGACACAAAACACAACCCAGCTGACGTCATCACCCGGGGAATGTCCCTGGATGACCTCACCCATCACAACCTATACAGTGACGGGCCAGAGTTCCTCAAGCTCCCGGAAGAAGAGTGGCCTACACCCACCCCACGGGAAGCGAGTAAAGAGGAGGCAGAGAACAAGAAATCTATGTTCTGTGGATTGACCACACTCGTCTCCACAGACCCCGACATAGACGATTGCCTCACCCTTGAGAGTGCGCAGCTAAAGACATTCCTGTGGCACCACCCAGAGGTTCAGCTCACTACTGACATTACTGCAGCTAACTACGAAGAAGCAGAACTTCTTCTCCTACAACGAGCCCAGAGAGACTCGTTTCCCGATGAGCTAGACTGTCTACAGGGAGCAAAGCCCGTCCCGTCAGACAGCAGATTGCTCCACCTAGCCCCCGAGAGCGACGCCCATGGTCTCATCAGAGTGGGTGGTCGTCTGCGGAGAGCTCCAGACTTACCGGATGACGTCAAGTACCCGATAGTCTTAAACAGCCGACACAAGGTCACAGAGCTGATCATAAAGAAATACGACGAGGATGTGCATCACGCCGGGGCAGAGAGAGTCTTCGCGGAGATCAGACGTCGTTATTGGATACTGCAAGGGAGAGAAGCAGTACGACGTTTCCAGCGGACTTGTCTAGACTGTCGTAAATGGCGAGCACAGCCCAGTATACCCCGGATGGCTGACCTACCTCCCTGTCGCCTCCGACTCGGCGACAAGCCTTTTCACTCCACCGGTATGGACTGTTTCGGCCCGCTGTATGTAAAGAAAGGAAGAGGGACCGAGAAGCGGTGGGGTATTGTATTCAAATGCATGACCACCCGAGCGATGCATATAGAACTCCTTTCAACCATGAGCACAGACTCATTCCTTATGGCCTTCCGAAGATTCACATCGCGGAAAGGCAAACCGTCTATACTATTGTCTGATCACGGGACAAACTTCAAAGGCGGAGAAAGAGAGCTGAGAGAGAGCTTCCAAGCTATGGGCCCAGAACTTAAGACCCACCTCGCTCCATACCAGATTGACTTCCAGTTTAACCCCCCGAATGCACCTCACTTCGGTGGAACTTGGGAACGAGAAGTACGTTCAATAAAGACAGCCCTGTACGCCGTGCTTGGGGCCCAGACCGTGGCGGAAGAAGTCCTAATGACAGTCCTCACGGAGATCGAGGGAGTATTGAACTCAAAGCCCCTCGGTTACGTCTCAAGTGATGTAGCAGATGTCGACCCAGTCAACCCCAACACACTCTTGATGGGGCGGCTGGACCCCGCGCTACCACAGACAGTGTACAGGCCTGAAGAAGCGAACGGCCGAAGAATGTGGAGGTACAGTCAAGTATTGGCTGACAAGTTTTGGAACAGCTTCCTACTCCACTATCTACCGTCTCTACAGACCCGCCAGAAATGGGTGAAAGAGAGAGACAATTTGACAGAAGGAACAGTCGTCATGATTATCGACCAGTCACTACCCCGAGCTATGTGGCCGGCTGGCCGCGTAAGCAAAGTGATCACCGGTGCCGACGGAAAGGTCCGAGCAGCCGAAGTGCTCGTCCAAGGGCGGATCTACACCCGACCTGTGGCGAGGCTAATAGAGTTGCCAAGGCTCCCCGATACTATTGATGACGACCATGACCCCATGACTTTGTGAACTGCCCTACCCCTCACAACAGACATTGAGTAGTGGACAGTGCGGTTAATCTGTCTCTGCTTAGCTAATTAGGTGGGACTAATTAGGAGGCGGCTGTTACAAAGGATCAGATTAAACCGAATATATATATTTATTGATTGATATATATTGCATAATATTTGTATATCGTTTGATATCCCTTGTATATTCCTTGTACATATACACGGAATATCCCTTTAGCCTAGTACAGACCATAATATTTCATTCTCCTATTGGACAGCGGTCCACAGGCGCCAAGGCCATGCCTCCAAAGTCAGGTTCAAAGTCACCGCCGGGGACATGCCTGGACATGAACGGTACTGCGTAAGGATATGAGACAGGAATAAAGCTGGTACTAGTTTATTCATCTAAGCGTATAAATACGGCGCAGGTGAATACAGAAGCACTTAGAGAGTTACCCAATAAGTTGAAGCCTCACCCACGATACGACGTGCGGTGCAGTATGGCCTGTTTGGCCCCAAATAGAGCATTGAGACCGCGTGCGAATTAATAACTGAAGTGTCAAAGTTTAACGCTGTACCGTCGAGTTCTACCTATTCTATTAAGTCAGTAATAGTCTATTTGTGTATAGTGTATCGTGCGGCTAAAGTTCTACAGTGACCAGCATCACCAACGTTTCCTCGTATCAGCTAGAGTGCTTATCCAGGCTGGGCTGCTTATCATGGCGCTTTCACCCGAGGGGCCCTAGACGAGGACCGTGTGGACATGTACACTGGATAATCTACCCGACGACTGCATAGCCCTTTTCGGCTGGATTATATTTGCTTTTGGTCCTGTAATTGATGGAGCGGAGAATCGCCGACACCCACAAGTGTGTGGGATTTACCCTGTGAGGAGCCACGTCGAGTCCGTCCCTCAGAAGCCTGAGGCCGGCTAGCTTTCTTCCATGTGGAGCTACATGCTACGGAGAACAGCTGTATTCGTCTGTGGATCAAGATCTTATTGCACCGTCTCCTGTACTCGGAGTCTCCTTATCATCGTTGACCCAGACTCTACTACCGACAGATCCTCTACCCTTGCTGGCTTACAACCGGGGGGACCCTTCCAGTATCTCCCGCTATATTACTAGTGTACCATAGATATAATTCCCTAAGATTCAGGTTGTATGATTATCTCCTGCATAATATGAGAATGGACATTCGTTATTGATTTGCCTACGCACATTCCTTTGACTTATAAGCGCATCCAAAGTGAAGTAAAGTAAAGTATATTATGTACCTTTTGCTGCAATAAATACTTAAATACAGCTTTGTGTGGAACCGATTCATTGTGGGGAAGTGTTCATCATTAGATACCTGTGTACTGTATGGCCAGTAGGAATGTACATAAGACGGTAGTGGTTTAATGATACCATACTTATCAATACAGTCAGGGAATTGTACCCCTCAGTTACACCCGCCATAGAGTACGTCACTGAGCGCGTCTCTATTGGTAAGACTTCCGTGAGTTGTTCAGGTTCCATGTTATGGATGTTTCAGGGAGTTGTCAGAGCTCCTCCTCACGAAGCTCCTCCTCAGGGAGAAGTGCCTTCTGTGAGTTCGGACTCTCCTTCCCAGTGAGGGAGCCTCCTCAGAGTTTCAGAGCCTCCTCCTCAGATTGTCAAGGTGAGTAAGTTTAAGTTTATTTGAATCCCCATTAGCCACAGCAGTGCTGAGGCTATTCTTCCTGGGGTCCATAACACATAAAATACAGTTAGACTTATACACTCACAACATTTACATGTCATACAGACAATTAAAACAACAATAAAAACCCTAATCAAATTCATAATACAATATAACAATATATACGCCTTATGAATTCATAATACAATACAATAATACCTACTCATAATTCATTCATAATACAATACAGCATAATATACTATTTAGCTTTTACATACATTATCTATGTTCATATCAGCCAATTATACAATATTTTAATAATATATCCCTATCAGACACATGCCTTTTCATCCATATATACCTATCCCTTTATCAGACACATACATTTTCATTTACGTACACACAATCTATTAGGGAATGTCAATTTCTTTGGTTGAAAATGTTGTTTTACCACGATTTTGAAACGACATTTACTATTCTCCTGCTTAACATGTCTGGGAAGAGAGTTCCATTCCTGCATACCACGGAACATGACAGTTCGCTTCATTGCATTCGACCTCACTTTTGGAAGTGTAAAACCTCGTGCAGAAGCATGTCTGGTGGAATGGTTGTGTCTGTCAAGACTTATAGATAAATTGTTATATAAAATTGAGGGGATCTTTGTAACAAGAATATTCCTAGTGAATACAAGGAGTGAGCAGAGTAATTTATGTTTGACAAGTAACCAAGTTAACACTTTGGTTGCCTTGGGTTAAATTAATGATATACCATAGGTTGCCGGCTCTATTTGTCTATGGAGAAGTACCCCTTCTTTGCATGGCTATAACTTTTTAAATTCTATTGCTACATTGCCATTATTAGGGCCCATTCAAAGTCCTATATGTATTGTTCATTGTGTAGCAACGTTAAACTTTTTCATTCACATATTCATAGTAAAGTATGGTCTAATGTATAAGTATGTTTTCATCTCTTTCTGCAGCTTTCTCCAGAACGTGATCTATAGCCCCAAATGCATTATATTGATGATGCAATACAGTTTTATGGCAATCAGCGCGATATAAAAAATTCCAACTAGACGTACTTCTAGAAGTTACTACACGTCATCTGATGTTGACCGGATGGGCTAGGGGGCGTTTATAATTCCGTGGGCAGCGTTATACCAATCATCTAATGTGGGTCAAATGTTGATAATATCAGTTAGTATCGAAGACGGTAACGTTACACGCTGAAACTCACCCCAGTCTCCGCGCGCCGTTGGGCGATCATCGTCGAGTTGAAATCTTATCATTATGGGATGTAAATTTACCCGGTCCATCTCCAGCTTGTATAATGGTATATACGTCCAAATCATGTTGTTTATCGAGTTATTGGCAATCGATCACTGTGTAGTGTGACGAGCCAGAGTCGCGGGACCTATAGCGAGCGCCGGAAGTACTACGGCCGTCTAGGACAACCTCTATTCAACATCCTGTTTGGCGATTGCGCCGATCGGCCACCAGATGGCGCTCCTGAACCGCCAGAGAGCTCAGTGGGTCCTGCTGGTGGATCTCAGGCCAGCGGAGGGGGATTATGAATCCGATCGCAGATTTTTGAAATATTGATATAAGGACGCTGTACAGCGTCCCCCGGCAACTTGAGCATGGCCAGCAATGACGTGAAAAGACGTTTCATGGCAGTCAAAGTGTTAAACAACTGTGCATCGCTGCAACATTAGTTCTGTACTCACAGCGAAGCGCTATACGTGCTGCTTTGTTTTGTACCATTTGTAATTTTTTCAGTTTATTCGTCGTTACATTCGACCATACTGCAGGACAATAGTCAAGATTTGACAAAACCAGAGCTTGAATTACCTGTTTGATAGAATTTAGTGGTAACAAATGAGCACATCTTTTAACAACAGAAATCCCTCTTCCCATTTTCACTACTATATTGTTTATATGGTGTGACCATGACAATTTACTGTCTAATGTTACCCCTAGGAGTTTAGTCTCCTGGACTTGATTAATTACCACATCACTTATCAAAAGTTTCAAGACTGGGTTCGTTCTTAGAGTATGGTTTGAACCGAAAATGATGCTACTTGTCTTTGATATGTTTAGAACTAGTTTGTTATTCTTTATCCATTCCATCACTGATTGCAACTCTGCCTTTAGGACCGTATTTAATTCATTGGCTATTGAGGCTGATGTGTAAATCGTTGAATCATCCGCATACATAGAAATATAGGACTTATTTAGGACAAGAGGCATGTCATTTGTAAATATGGTGTAGAGCAAAGGCCCAAGGCAACTTCCTTGGGGTACTCCACACCTTATACCGTTTTAACTTCTGAGTAACTCCCATTAAAAAAAACTATTTGTTTCCGGTTTTCTAAATAAGTTTGTATCCAAGATAGTGCAGATGAGGAGAAACCGTAACATTCAAGTTTTTTAAGTAGGAATTTGTGATCTATGATGTCAAATGCTGCAGTAAAATCAAGCAAGACAGCTCCAACCATTTTCTTTTTATCTATCTCTTTCAGCCAATCATCCGTCATTTGGGTTAAAGCAGTTGCTGTTGAATGTCCTTCACGATATGCATGTTGAAAATCAGTGGTCAATGTGTTAAAAGAAAAGTAGCATTTAATCTGTTCACTTACTCTTCTTTCCATCAGTTTACTTAAAACTGGCAGTAAACTTATGGGACGACTATTAGATCCTGAGAATGGCAATTTCAATTTTTTTTTTTTCATTTAGAGTATTCCATAATAATTTACTGTCATTTTTTATATAATTAAACCTATTTTCATAATACAATTTCTTCTTCTTTTTATTACATTTTGTAACAACATTTCTTAATTTACAATATACCTCCCAGTCTGATTTATAACCTGATGTATTTGCTATTAATTTAGCTCGATTACGTTCTATCATATATTCTTTTAGTTCATCATCCAACCATGGTGTTCTGATGCTTCTGACGGTAAACTTTCTCAATGGTGCATGTTTGTCAACAAGTGGCATAAAAATTGTATCAAATTCCCATAGAGATTTTTCAGGATCTTTTTCCCTCAACACCTTTGACCAACATAGATTTTCAACATCCTTCACAAAGCTGTCTTGATTAAACATTTTATACAATCTTTTGTAAATAATTTTAGGTCCCAGTTTTGGCATTTTAGTCTTCCTCACAATAGCAATTAAGTTATGGTCGCTACAACCAACAGTTACAGATACCGCCTTGGAACATAGTTCCGCATTGTTAGTAAAAATGTGATCAATGCAGGTGGAGACCTGGTTACCATCATTTTTCAAACATATCCTAGTTGGTTTGTTAATTACCTGTGATAGACCACATGCATTTGCTACTGTTAGAAGTAGTTTTTTCAATGGGCATTTCAATGAAAACCAATCGATGTTAAGGTCACCCATAAAATAAATCTCATTACTCAAATCACACACTTGGTCCAACATGTCACATATTTGTTCTAGATACACATTATTTGCACTAGGTGGTCTATAACAGCAACCGATCAACATAGGCTTCAAATGAGGCAAGTGTACTTGCAGCCATAATGTTTCAATTTCATTATTCATTAAATCTTCCCTAATCTTCACTGGAATAAGATTCTGAATATAAAAAGCAACCCCTCCCCCAAATGCATTCCTGTCCTTCCTAAAAATGTTGTATCCATCAATTTGCAATGCCCCATCCTCAAATGTAGAATCAAGGTGTGTTTCTGATATAGCTAAAATATGGAAATTGTCTGATAGTAAAATCTCTGATATCTCAGCTAGCTTGTTTCTTATGCTACATATGTATTTTATTGTGGATATGTGCCATCTTTAACCCCTTTTTGGGTAGGTTAGTATTAATTAGCATTGTATACTATATTCATAATGTTGGTATGTGTGGCAAGGGCAACAACCATTCAACTGTCCCTCGGCTGCTTTGGGGTGCTACTTCGGGGTCGGATTATCAGTCAGTAGAACTTCAAAAAGGAGTTCTGCTCTATTGTGTGTGTATTCGATTCAATTTGATTATTGAGTGTGTATTGGTTCAGTGCCTCCTCCTCGGAGAGCCCTAACCCAAGTGTTACATAGCTCAATGTTGCAATATTTCTTTTCAATCTATACAGCTCGCGTGGGAAGTCTCTCTGGGGATTCCCGTCTCCTCCCTGTGGCGAGGGTGGCGGGATGTAAAAATGAAAAAAAAGATTACCCTCAGCCGCGTCACGTGGGATTCATGTCAGTCTGTGTTTCTTTCTTTTTTAATAAAAAGAGGAAAGAACATGAAGCACGACGGCTCCTTGTCGTTCTCCCAGGCGACTTGGAGGAACAATGTCTGGTGTCTTGTTAGACTATCCATTGATGTGTTTGGGTCTCGACGCGGCGTACTAGTGGGGGGAAGGGCCCGCTCTTGGAGGGGCCCTGTCCGAATACGCTGGCGATGTGGGGGGCGGTGTCAACTAAGTGACCGCCTGGTGAGGTCTTGATGCTTGGCGTCATTGACCTCTCCGGGCCCCCTTTTTCCGGGGGATCCAGTCCCTTCAGTGGGTCTGGGTCTTCCTTCGCGCTCCGCTGCTACGGCCTTGCCACGGGGGAGTTTGCTCTCGACCACGTGATTTTGGGGGCGGTAACGAGGTTTGTTCCTTCCGTTCGTTCCCTGGTGGCATGCGGGTTGTGCGTGTGTGTAGTCGTGGGGTCAAGCCACGGTCTGCTCACCCTGTGCATTGAGTTGCTCGAGTTTCTCTTCGCACGGTCGGATCCGTCTCTCTCCCGTCCTCCAATAGGGGGGGGTATCCTCCATTAGGGAGGGTCGGGGGGGCTCGGTCCTCCCCGGTTCTGATGGTTGTGGGGGGCCTCAGCGGGGTACATTTGTCGAGCTTCAGGCTCCCGCTCAGCTCCTGTAGTGCAGATGACGCTGAGCGGCAGCCAGTATGATATAGAACGTAAGGTTATGAATATAACCAAGTTCTATGAATACTGGTGACGCTCAGCGTCGGGACGCCACTGCGGCCCTTGATCTCGCCTTGTGGTGAAAGATTGGGAAGGAGGCGAGTAGGTGACCACACACCTGCTTATGAAGGTAGCGGATAGGGGTGTGGCCAGACGGATGTTGGTATGTAAAGGTACATTGTGGATTTTTATTCAGTGCATGTGCACAAAGTGAGGTTAGTGCAGATGACGCTGAACGTCACCAGTATTCATAGAACTTGGTTATATACATAACCTTACGTTCTACGTTTTTGGCAACCAAATGGTTAAATGGCTGCTTAAACACACTACTGTGTTACTTAGTAATCATTACTATGTAATGTTAGTTAGTAAATTGGTATGCCTATCTGCTCTTTTTTTGTTGGGCTTTTAATTTTTTTATACAATGCAGTTTGCACATCTTAGTTACTTGAAGATTCTGGACAGTATTTCTCATTGTGGCAATAATTAAACATGCATTTTTTTGCATAAAGCAAGCATTTGTCAACTCTCATGTTGATAAGAGTATTAAAACTTGAAAAAGATCAGTTTAAGGTAGATTTAGAACATACAAAATATGCGATTAATTTGCGATTAATCGTTAATTAACTATGGACAATCATGCAATTAATCAGATTAAATATTTTAATCGATTGACAGCCTTAATATATATATATATAGAATGCAGATTGTAGAGCCTGGCTCATGTCCAAGCGCCTGGATATCTATAGAATACACAGATTATAGAGCCTTGGCTCATGTCCAAATCTGGATATCTATAGAATACAGATTATAGAGCCTTGGATCACGTACAAGCGCCTGGATATCTATAGAACAGATTATAGAGTCTGGCTCATGCCCAAGCCTGGGTATCTATAGAATACAGATTATAGAGCCTTGGCTCATGTCCAAATCTGGATATCTATAGAATAATTAGAGCCTTGGCTTTGATTGATAGAAAACGTTATTAACAGATTGCAGAATGGGTACAATACAGTACAGCTCAATACACACAATTGTTAAGGGGATGCAGACCAGAGAAAGACTTTCGTCTTGTTTACATCAGGGTCCCCCATTTTCAATTCATCAGGACATATATGACATACAGATAGACAGTACTGCTACATCTATACATTTATGACATACCAGATTTGCAAATACAGTACTGTTTGTGATACAAAAAGAGTCCAGAAAAGAGTATATACATTTGACGTAAAAACTGTACATTGGAGGTGGTTCGTGGGTGGGGGGGGGTTGGGTAGGAGGGGGGGGGGGGGGGGTTGGGTAGGAGGGGTGGGTGGGGAACACTGTACAAGCAAAACTGTACATTGGAATATTGACAAAACCATACATGGGTCATTTACTGTACATTGGAGGGGGTTGGGTTAGGACATTTACATGGGCCAGTTTCGAATTGCAGTCTCCCGTAGGTGTTCTTTGAGAGTGGTTTTGAAAGTGGGAAAGAGGGCAAGGCTCACGTCCAAACCTGGATATGTATAGAATACAGATTATAGAGCATTGGCTCACGTCCAAGCCTGAGTATTGTTTGAAATATATATTTGATACCAGTGCCAATACCGATACCTGGGATGGGATACCAATACCAAAACAATACTCGATCAATACTGTAAAAGTATAAAAACATTTGGATACCAAGCCGTCCTCACGTCTCTGGCCCTTTTCATGATTGAATATCCTCCTCTTTCATAAGCAGATGCTGTAAATTGAGGGCAAGTGAAAGGAAAGCAGTAACATTACATCTCTAATGTTCCGGGTTATATGGCCTTCTTTGTCCAATGTTCAGGGTATCTGAAGGTTTCAAGAAGTTACATTTAATACTTTATTTTAAGACCTTTTTAATACCACTTATACCACAGAGCAATTTAGTACCAATTTCATGACCATCCTAGCAACAAAAACGATAAGCACATAGCAACATTGAACTGGTGGCTGCACTTGCAGACCAATTTAAATTATTGCGGGTTCCATACAAGGTCTTGCCAGATGCACAAAGCTCTTGGTAGTCCAGCAAAAAAAGACTTGAAAACTAAAATATTTCATATATTTAATAATATTTCATTTCACCAGGCTGCCTCCCAAAAAAGGTAATACCTGTGCAAATTAAATGTAGGAAATTCCATTGTTTAATACCTTTAAGGTCTTAAAGGGGAACTATTTTACTATTTCTTTCACTATTTGGGCACTTTTACACAATTCCTGTGAGTCTATGGAACACCTCTGTAAGTTTAAAAAAAATTTTATTCATTGTTTTGTATTTCTAATCAAATACTCAAAAACAGCATTTTTCTACCTCAAGATCTTAAGCCGTTTTGAGGCTGGGCTCCAACCACTGTGTGGCCTGGTGCCAACTGCGGCACTGCCACATCAACTGCCACATTATTATGCAGTTGAGAAATCTCTGACATCACAGATATGCACATTTTCAGATGACTCAGTTCAGTGAGGGTGAATATTGTGAGAGGAGAATTGGAAGAATGCGCCAATATGAGAATTAAAGACATAGATCCTATTAATATAAGTCCACATAGCTAGGAAACAATGCTAAACACTGAAAAAGGCCATTTATAAGATAGTTCCCCTTTAAGAGAATTATGAATTAATACTTTTTAATACCCAGCAGATGTAGTGATTTCACTACAAAGGCTTATTCTGCGTATTTTATAAATGTATTTATTGTTCTTAGTGACTAGTCAATTATTTGTACTGATACAAATGACCAATGGGTGTGTCCCGACTCCCTACCATTGGACCCTGATGAAGGCACAGCCTCAACATGTTACTCCAGTAACTTCATATTCACAGGGAGAGAACTGCACATCCACGGCCCATCATAATGACTTTTTAATCAATCTGTTGAAATTTAACGGGGGGCCTTTCCTAGCTTAGTGACATTTCTTTAATTACCTTTTCAAATGTGATTTCCCCTCTAGCACTGAAGCAACCAAATCTAAAAGCTTTTCCACAAAAGTAAAGCTTTGTGTATCGTTACTCCTCCAGTAAGCTGCCGACTTTTCTGTAAGTCTTTAAAAATTACAAAAGAAATTAAACAATCTTTCCTTTTTACAAACAAAATATACTTTATTCTCCCAAGAAAATTACATTAACTTCTTGAACACACTGTACAAGTCTTTACCCAAGGAACACTGGCATCGCGTTTGCATGGTGGATTTCTGAACACACGTCCTCATCAACAACCCCCCCCCCCCCCAAAAGTAACCCCAAGTAACCGAAACCCCTACAGCCCTCCCACACCAATGATCCCTGTTCAAACACATTGTGCTGAGCAGCTGTGTCCAACACAGATGATTACCGCACCAGCGAGGATTGTGTTAAAACACACCAGCAACTGTGCAGGATTACTACGTATATTATTAATTAAACCTGTAGATGATTAGAGCATCACTACTAGGTCATAAATAAAGATAAGTGAATCCGGAAAGCAACAGGGAAGTGGGTGGGGGGGGATAATATTCCTTTTCTTGACCATTTACAAGAGTGTAATCATCATTTGTCCATGCCGTAGCTCCTGTCAAATCTTGCTTATCCAGTGGTGGTGAAGAGCCAGGATAGGGCATCACTTGCGGGGCTGGGCAGCAATGTAGAGGGCCATTAGGCAGTACAGGGTCCCACCGATGGTCAGGCCCATGGTTGTCCTGTAAAGCAGCTTGTCCATCAAGCCCCTCTTCAGGTGGACAGGGATGCCGTCAGACTTCTACCAAGGGGGAGAAACAACAAATTGTGAGACACAAATTGCACATAAACTAAAATCGGTCTTCCCACTCCCCGACTTATCCGACTGTTATCACAGTGTCTCAGGACGTAGAGCGGTCATCTGGTAATCAGAAGGTTAGGGTTAGACAGTGGCTCAGGAGGTAGAGCGGTCATCTGGTAATCAGAAGGTTAGGGTTAGACAGTGGCTCAGGAGGTAGAGCGGTCATCTGGTAATCAGAAGGTTAGGGTTAGACAGTGGCTCAGGAGGTAGAGCGGCCATCTGGTAATCAGAAGGGTAGGGTTAGACAGTGTATCAGGAGGTAGAGCGTCGTCTGGTAATCAGAAGGTTAGGGTTAGACAGTGGCTCAGGAGGTAGAGCGGCCATCTGGTAATCAGAAGGTTAGGGTTAGACAGTGTATCAGGAGGTAGAGCGGCCATCTGGTAATCAGAAGGTTAGGGTTAGACAGTGGCTCAGGAGGTAGAGCGGCCATCTGGTAATCAGAAGGTTAGGGTTAGACAGTGTATCAGGAGGTAGAGCGGCCATCTGGTAATCAGAAGGGTAGGGTTAGACAGTGTATCAGGAGGTAGAGCGTCGTCTGGTAATCAGAAGGTTAGGGTTAGACAGTGGCTCAGGAGGTAGAGCAGCCATCTGGTAATCAGAAGGTTAGGGTTAGACAGTGTATCAGGAGGTAGAGCGGCCATCTGGTAATCAGAAGGTTAGGGTTAGACAGTGTATCAGGAGGTAGAGCGTCGTCTGGTAATCAGAAGGTTAGGGTTAGACAGTGTATCAGGAGGTAGAGCAGGTCGTCCGGTAATCAGAAGGTTCCCGGTTCGATTCAGGCTCCTCCTGGCAGTGTGTCGAAGTGTCCTTGAGCAAGACATCACATCACCTAACCCCTAACTACTCCCGATGAGCAGTTTGGCACCTTGCATGGTCGCCTCAGTTCAGTTCAGTTAAGACTTTATTGTCCCTCAAGGGAAAATTTGCTTTGCAGCAGTGGTAGAGACAACAACAACAACAAATAACACAACACAAGAAACATCACATCTTACAGAATCCAACCAGGAAAAAGAAAATGCATTACTGTTATTTTAAAGGAAGTTAAGTGCATTTAGTACCCTGGGGATGTAAGACATTTTAAATCTGTTGCTCTTTAGCCTGGGGAGCCTATATCTCCTGCCAGAGGGGAGGGGGACAAACTCCTCCAAGAGAGGATGGTGTGGCAACCCCAAGCCACCCCTGGGCTTGGTGATTGATGGGCGCTACGTGGCGACCCAATGGCTGGGCGCTGCCCATGTTTGGGCGTGCGCTTCCGGACGCACCTGTCACTAGAGACCCATCAGGAGTGATTATGTGATTATCGAATCACGGCGCGGTGCGCCTGTTGGGGAGGGGGGACTTAATGGAGCCGAGGAGCCTCCTCTCAGTCCCCCGTAGCAGCGCAAGGCGAGAGGCCACAGAGCGGAGATGCCGCCCGGCCGACAGATTACCGCCAGCAAGCGATCATTATTTAAATAGAAAATAAAGAGTATGATTTTGGGAACTGCAACCCGTCTGTGTGTTGTTTATTCTGCCACCCCTACACCTGGATTTTTGCCACAGTGGTGGAGAATGCGGGCATAGTCTACTGGCAATAAGGGGTGCAGAATAAACAACAATAGACTTTATCGAAGTAGAATAAAAGACAAAAAATATATATATATATTTATTACATGGCGTTTTCACATTCGCCGAAATGCTTGCTTGTGATTGGTCAATAGCCCCCCGACAGCGGTCATTATCAGACAATAATGACCGCTGTGGGACAATAATGACCGCTGTGCGCAGCTGTTCGCAATCAAGCCCACTGACGCACACTGTTTCAGTGCAATTAGACACTGCCGGTGTTCTGCTGCCGGCGATGACAGGGGGCGAAGCGACGAGCGGAGCCAGAACGCAGCCAGAACCAGTGTTGACTGAGTCGATGTAAAATGAATTAGGTATATTGTTAGTAAGTTAGCCATGTAATAAGCGGGATAATGTATAGCTATACTCGATCATTGTCGCAAAATAATTGACCTTCACTGACGTTTAAAACACCTCGCCGAGGCGGCTCGGTATTTTAAACTCTGTGTCGGTCAATTATTTTGCGACAATGACTTCGTAGCTATACATTATCCCTTACATATATATATATATATATATAATAATAATAACGAAAAGAAGCATGGACGCGCTGGTGCAGCAGCTCGTATAGGCGAACCTGGAACAACAGGCCCGGCACGAAGAGGCCCTGCAAGAACAGAGGAAACAGACGGGGATGATCCACGCGGAGCTCCAGCGGATGGCCTCTCACCGGCGGGACGAAGGGACCGCAGGGACGCGGCCTAACCCCGGGCGCTTCATCCCCAAGCTGACGGAGCAGGAGGATGTAGAAGCCTATCTCCTAGCGTTTGAGCGCACCGCCGGCCGGGAGGGCTGGCCAGAGGACGACTGGGGGGGACTGCTGGCCCCCTTCCTGTCGGGTAATGTGCAAAAGGCCTACCAGGACCTGCCACCGGAGCAAGCCGAGAACTACACTCGGCTAAAGCAGGAGATTTTGTCCCGTTACGGCCATAGTCTGCAGTCCCGTGCGCAGCGGTTCCATGACTGGGTGTATGACGCACAGGCCTCCCCGCGCTCCCAGATGCACGACCTAGTCCGCATAAGCCGAGCCTGGCTAATGACCGACCCCGGAGGGCCCACGGTCTTGGAACGGATTGTTATGGACCGCTTTGTCAGAGCCCTCCCTTATGACACGAAGAAGCAGGCGAGTCAAGCGGACCCCCGCTCCGTGGAGCAGCTAGTGAATATTGTGGAGGCCCACCAGGTAACGCAGGACTTACTCAAAGGGGGGCGAGGGGAAAAGCCAGAGCGGCTAAGAACGAGGAGGGGTCCCGACGAGCCCAGCCCAAGGGGCCGGGTAGGGAACGCAGGTGATCCCGAACTACCCCGAAAAAGACCGCTGTTCGACCAGGACCAAAGACGCTGCTATGACTGCGGCGAGCCAGGGCATCTCTCGTGGAACTGCCCAGGCCGGGATGTGTCCATGCCATCGGCGGCAGCTTCAGACCCCCGCGGAAAGACGTGCAATTATGGCGCAGCCTGTTGGGCCCATAAGGAAACATCAGCGACACTTTTACCCGTGCGCGTCAACGACGAAGATGCAGTAGCGCTCCTGGACTCGGGTAGTGTCATAACGCTGGTTCAGCCCCATTTGGCACACTGCGACGCAGAGGCTCCGCAAGTGTCAGTGTCCTGTGTGCACGGGGACACAGTTGTATCCCACAGCGCAGATCACCCTGACAACCACCAAGGGGGTCTGCTCGATGACAGCCGGCGTGATACCCAACCTGCCGGTAGCGCTGCTGATTGGTCGAGACTGCCCCCTGTATCGCCAGCTGTGCTCAGCCGTCATCTCCCCGCGCACCCCACCCTCCACGGGTAAACCGAGGAAGAGGAAAGGATTACGTCAGCCGAAGGTGTGTGCTCTGAATGTAACGGGGAGTGAGACTGAGACGGCATCAGATGTGGGTGACGACACGCCGGAGCCTCTGAATATAACTGGGAGTGAGACGGAGACGGCACCAGGTGGGCCCCGAGACGGATAGCAGTGACGAGGACCCATTTGCGGAGTTCCCCCAGGCGGACGAGGTGGGGAGGAACCTGGCGGGTCAGTTCGGAACGGCCCAGCTGGAAGACCCAAACCTAACGCAGGCCCGGGCGAATATCAAAACCGTAGATGGAAATCCAGTGGAGGGGGTGAGTAACCTTACCTGTCATATCCTCACTTTGCAATAAAAAGACAACTGCTGTACCAAGTCGTAAAAAAGAATGATGAGGTTAAAGATCTATTGCTGGTGCCGAAATTCTTTATTCCCACTGTACTCCAGCTAGCGCATTCACATATCCTCGGAGCGCACCTGGGCGTGGACAAAACCATGGAGCGCATAAAGGCGCGTTTCCATTGGCCGGGCATGAAGAGAGCGGTAGAGGACTACTGCAGGAGCTGCCCAGAGTGTCAACGCGCAGCACCAAAGGTACACTATAAAAATCCTCTGATCCCACTGCCCATCATTGAGACCCCATTCTCAAGAATTGCCCTCGACGTGGTGGGCCCTCTAGTCAAATCGTCCCGAGGCCACCAGTATATACTGGTAATCATAGATTATGCAACACGTTACCCCGAAGCCATCCCGTTACGCACGGTGACGGCCAAAATTGTGGCACGGGAGCTCTTTCATTTGTTTAGTCGGGTGGGAATTGCCGACTCCATTCTCACTGATCAGGACTCGTGCTTTATGTCGCGGGTCATGAAAGAAATGTGCAAACTAATGAAAGTGGAACAGCTGCGAACCTCCATATACCATCCACAGACGGATGGGCTGTGCGAACGCTTCAACAAAACACTGAAAAGCATGCTAAGAAAGGTGATGGAGAAGGATGGGAAGAATTGGGATCAGTTGTTGCCCTTTCTGATGTTCTGTGCGTGAGGTCCCACAGGCTTCCACTGGCTTCTCGCCGTTTGAGCTGCTCTACGCCCGCAAGCCGCGGGGTCTCCTGGACATCGCAAAGGAGATTTGGGAGGAACAGCCGTCGCGGCGTCGCCCCACCGGTCTCTCATAGAGCATGTGCAGGTAATGAGAGACAGGATGAAGGCGCTCTGGCCAGTGGTGAGAGAACATATGCAACAGGCCCAAGACGCACAGAAGCGCATTTATGACCGGGGCGCACAGCCACGGGAGTTTAATGTGGGGGACCGGGTCCTCGTACTGGTTCCGACAGCAGAGTGCAAATTCATAGCCAAATGGCAGGGACCCTACTACATAATCGAAAAAGTGGGTCCCGTCAACTACAAGGTCCACCAGCCCGACCGTAGGAAGCATCGACAGTTATACCATGTTAACCTGTTGAAGAAATGGCATGCCCGGGATGTGTTGCTCTCGCCCCCCCCTCTCCCCCCTTTTGCGCAGCAGGTGGCAGAGGCGGCCGATGTTCCCATCAGGGAACAGTTGTCCCCGACCCAACGGCAGGAGCTTCGGGAGCTGGTCCAACAGAACCGGGACGTGTTTTCGGCCACGCCGGGCCGCACCACATTGGCCCAGCACCACATCATTACCAGCCCGGGAGACAAGGTAAAGCTGAAGCCCTATCGTATCCCAGAGGCAAAAAGAGAGGCCGTAAGAAGAGAAGTGCGGGTCATGCTGGAGATGGGAGTGATTGAGGAGTCTCGTAGCGGGTGGTCCAGTCATATTGTTTTAGTGCCGAAACCCGACTCAACAACCAGGTTCTGCAATGATTTCAGGAGCTTAATGACATTTCAAAGTTTGACGCCTATCCCATGCCTAGAGTGGATGAGCTCATTGATAGACTGGGCCTGGCCAGGTTTATCACGACACTAGATCTAACGAAGGGTTATTGGCAAGTCCCTCTGGCCCCCGCCTCGAGGGAGAAGACGGCTTTCTCCACCCCAGACGGGCTGTTACACTATAAAGTTCTCCCGTTTGGCCTGCATGGGGCGCCATCTACCTTTCAGAGGCTGATGGACAGAGTACTACGGCCCCATCGGGATTATGCAGCCGCATATCTCGATGACATTATCATTCATTCATCAGATTGGGATTCCCACCTCCAAAAGGTGAGAGCGGTGTTGGGTGCCCTCCGGGAGGCGGGTCTCACCGCCAACCCAAAGAAATGCAGGCTGGGACTAGAAGAGGCAGAGTACCTGGGGTTCACAATAGGCCGGGGCAATGTAAAACCGCAGAAGAGGAAAATTGATGCGATAAGGGAGTGGCCTCGCCCTTTAACCAAAAAGCAGGTCAGGACATTTAGTGGGCTAGCGAGCTATTATAGGAGGTTTATCCCTAACTTCGCTGCTCGCGCTGCTCCCCTCACAGATGTGACCCAGGCGCGGCGGCCGTTCACGGTGAAGTGGACACCGGAGGCGGAGGCGGCGTTCTAGGACCTCAAGACGGCCCTCTGTTCGGGACCGGTGCTGGTCTGCCCGAACTTCGACAAGGAGATGACGGTACAGACAGATGCATCAGAGGTGGGACTGGGAGCGGTCCTCTCCCAGCAACTGGAGGGTGAGGAACATCCAATCTTATATGTGAGCAGGAAGCTGCTGCCACACGAGCGCAACTATTGTGCGGTGGAGCGCGAAGGTCTGGCAATTAAGTGGGCACTGGAGACGCTCCGTTATTATCTGCTGGGGAGGCGCTTCATGCTGGTGACGGATGACGCCCCCATCGTCTGGATGGCCAAGACAAAGGGGACCAATGCCAGGGTGACTCGATGGTTTCTGGAGTTGCAATCGTTTAACTTTTCTGTCATCCACAGGTCCGGGATGGCGCATGGCAACGCAGACGCCCTCTCCAGGAAGGATGCCTGTTGGGCGTCGGACGCTCTTCCCCGACGGTCGGAGCTGGAGGGGGGGTACTGTGGCAACCCCAAGCCACCCCTGGGCTTGGTGATTGATGGGCGCTACGTGGCGACCCAATGGCTGGGCGCTGCCCATGTTTGGGCGTCCGCTTCCGGACGCACCTGTCACTAGAGACCCATCAGGAGTGATTATGTGATTATCGAATCACGGCGCGGTGCGCCTGTTGGGGAGGGGCAGGGTTCGAAATTAACGGGGGCTTGGGGCATAATGCCCTTGAAAATGGACAAAATGCCCTCGAAAATCAGTTAAGGGGGGCACAAAATGCCCCCGACAGTTTACTAATTATATATATATATATTTATCCGGTAATGGAGCGTCTGTGTATCGTACGGTTCAGACGGCGCGCAAATTAAAAAAAATCATTTGGCGGAGCCGGGAGAGGTGAGCACTGGCTGCAGCAGCAGCACTGCAGCAAGGTGCTAGTCAGTTTGTGTACAAATGGCAAGCACAATCTAAATCAATCTTCATTACGACTTTAAAAACATAGCCATTAACATTACATAGGCATACACACATCTTGCCATAGCGTTAGCAGTTTGTACAATACAATGCACGTTTTAACTATGGTAGCACTAGCCCCAGCTAATACAGTCAATGAAATGTTATCGTAGCTACAAGCTAGCAGAGGAGGGAATGAGAGTCTGAGAGGCGGGGTGTTTAAAGACAATGATAGGCGTTTATTCAACATCCAAGAAGGCTAACATACAACTGTGTTTTACTAACTCCAACCGGGACTATTGCCGCTTTCGTGCTACTTGTTGATGTTATGATCTCCTCCTAACGTTACCGGAGCTGAAGGTGCCACACGCTAAAATGTCCGTGGGGACCCGGCGCCAACCCATAGATAGTTCCAACTCAACGAATTACGTAATCCACCACAGTTGCACTCAATATTTAAATAATGTTAGTCTAAATAAATGTAGAGATACATAATTTCAAGCAGAAAACAAATCTTTCCATTAAGAACCGACAATCAGGGAATTTAAACATGGTTGACATTGTTTTTTTGTGTTTATATTATAGAAAGGAAAGTCTAGTGCTGGCTGAGCATATTGTTTGTTTGCACTAAGTTAATACTTTGACAAATGTAGCCTATATTTTTCAGTCAGTTCGGTCTTTGGGTGCCAAACATTATTTAAGGCTGTAAACACTGTAAACTTTTTTTTTATATATATATATATATATATATTAGAGCTGGGCCGTTAACGGCGTTAACATGCTGCGTTATCGCGAGACTAGTATCGCGCGATAATATAATTGACGCCGTTAATCTTTTTCTCAACGTTGGGTCTGTATTGTCCTTAAATACTTGCCGTAGTTCCCAGCTGTGGTACCAGGAAGTGATTGCACTACCGGAGCTGTAGTCAGAATAATGTGTTAAACTAAAGTAGTGGTCCGGTAATCATTGTTATACAGGTGAGGTTAAGAAGTCCTCAGTGTTACAAAGGATCAGATTAAACCGAATATATATATTTATTGATTGATATATATTGCATAGTATTTGTATATCGTTTGATATCCCTTGTATATTCCTTGTACATATACACGGAATATCCCTTTAGCCTATTACAGACCATAATATTTCATTCTCCTATTGGACAGCGGTCCACAGGCGCCGGGGCCGTGCCTCCAGAGTCAGGTTCAAAGCCACCGTCAAGACATGTCTGTACATGCCCGGCCTTGCCCAGGGATACGAGACAGAAATGAGGTTGGCACTAGATTGTTCGCCGTGCATATAAATATGGCGCAGGTGAATACAGAAGTAGAGTTACCCAATAAGTTGAAGCCTCACCCACGATACTCCGTGCGGTGAAGTATGGCCTGTTTGGCCCCAAAATAGAGCATTGAGACCGCGTGCGAATTAATAACTGAATTGTCAGAGTTTGGCGCTATACCGTCGAGTGCGACATATTTCTATTAAGTCAGTAATAGTCTATTTGTGTATAGTGTATCGTGCGGCTAAAGTTCTACAGTGACCAGCATCACCAACGCTTCCTCGTATCAGCTAGAGTGCTTATCCAGGCTGGGCTGCTTTCATGGCGCTTTCACCCGAGGAGACCTAGACGAGAACCGTGTGGACATGTACACTGGATTAATCTACCCGACGACTACATAGCCCTTTGCGGCTGGATTATATTTGTTTTGGTCCTGTGATTTATGGAGCAGAGAATCGCCGACGCCTACACGTGTTGGATTTACCCTGTGAGGAGACCAGTCGAGTCTGCGCCTCAGAGAGCCTGAGGCCGGCTAGCTTTCTTCACTGTGGAGCTACAGTCTACGGAGAACAGCTGTATTCGTCTGTGGATCAAGAGACTATTGCACCGTCTCCTGTACTTGGAGTCTCCTTAGTCATCGTTGACCAGACTCTCTACTACCGACAGATCCTCTACCCCTGCTGGCTTACAACCGGGGGGACCCTTCCAGTATCTCCCGCTATATATTACTAGTGTACCATAGATATAATTCCCTAAGATTCAGGTTGTATAATTACCTCCTGCGTAACCAGAGAATGGACATTCATTATTGATTTGCCTACGCACATTCCTTTGCCTTATAAGCGCATCCAAAGTAAAATACAGAGAAGTATATTATGTACCTTTTGCTGCAATAAATACTTGATTACACCTTTGTGTGGAACCGATTCATTGTGGGAAGTGTTCATCATATTTATATATCATGTACTGTATGGCCAGTAATTAAAGTACGGTAGTGGTTTAATGATACCATACTTATCAATACAGTCAGGGAATTGTACCCCTCAGTTACACTCAGGATATAACACAATTCGGCGATGAGGACGTCTGAATCTGTGCAATGCAAGAAAGAAGAAGTCCGTTGAGAGCTTTGTTTCCATTATTAACGTTAGCTTAGCGAGTTAGCATGTTAGCTCACGTTACTCGGGCGGCACTTGAAAACATCTACAAGGGGAGGAAATCCACTTTACACACTAAAGGAAGGATCGACTGGACTATCGTGAGTGTTTACAACAGAAATGGCTTGGGTTATTGGAAATATTGGACCGTTTGATGACAATCTGGAGCAATATGAAATGAAAATGGGAGACCCTGATGTTAGCATGTTAGCTCACGTTACTCGGGCGGCACTTGAAAACATCTACAAGAGGAGGAAATCCACTTTACACACTAAAGGAAGGATCGACTGGACTATCGTGAGTGTTTACAACAGAAATGGCTTGGGTTATTGGAAATATTGGACCGTTTGATGACAATGTAGCCCCTTTCGTGACTGTGATGCACGGAGTGAATCCACAGTCACTTGCTCCTCAATAGGAAACGAACATAGATTTACCATGAAGGACTGGTTCTGGCTGAACCGTTCGTTATACAAGAATCACAGAGACGTTTCAAAGGTGCTCACAGTTGCACAAGGGTTTCGGACAGAGATACGGGATGGTTTGAAAGCTCTGCGTTGCTAATAAACATTTTAAATAATTTTTATAAACTGCTCAAAACGGCATTATTTCCGCCGTTGGGTGATCACAGCGCATGCGCACCATCCCTTATCTCTGTCCGAAATCCTCGTGCAACTGTGAGTACCTTTGTAATTTCTCTGTGATTCTTGTATAACGAACGGTTCGGCCAGAACCAGTCCTTCATGGTAAATCTAGGTTGGTTTCCTATTGAGGAGCAAGTGACTGTGAATTCACTCAGTGCATCACAGTCATGAAAGGGGCTAATGACAATGGAGCAAATAAATGAAAATGGGGGACCCTGATGTAAACAAGACAAACGTCTTTCTCTGGTCTGCATCCCCTTAACAATTGTATGTATTGAGCCGTACTGTATTGTACCCATTCTGCAATCTGTTAAATAACGTTTTCATTCATTCATTCATTCATGGAACTGTTACACTGAGCTTGCACTGAATTTGTTGAGAAACCTGCTTCTGCAGCAGTCTGTGTGTGAGCAACCAGTCAGCAGCATTGTGAATTTAGAGATTCACTAAAAGACACATTGAGAGACAGGTTTGTCTGTGGATTAAGAAATGAAGGTTCACAGAAGAAACTACTGACAGAGAGTGATTTGACACTGGAGAGAGCTGTGAATGAATGAATGAATGAAAACTTTATTTAACAGATTGCAGAATGGGTACAATACAGTACGGCTCAATACATACAATTGTTAAGGGGATGCAGACCTGAGAAAGACGTTTGTCTTGTTTCCATCAGGGTCCCCCATTTTCAATTCATATAGACATTTATGACATACACAACATACATGACATTTATGGCATAGGGACATATAGGTATTTAGTACTGATACATTTGTGACATAAGCGGTATTCAAATATACAGTACTGTTACCCCTAGATCCTGACAGAGTATATACATATGATGTCAATATCAGTGTAACAATGTTAATGGCATCAAAGGAAGGGCACAGAAAATTACGATAAATCTGGTTTTAAAAGAAACACTGGAAATTACAAAAAGAAGAGACATGTTCATGCTGTTGAACAAGGAGATAGAACAGCTAGTGACTCCTCAGATGAAGAGGAGAGGATAAATCTCCTCCTCTGGTCATTATTTGGGTAGAACACACCTATTTTGAACACCTTCGGCAGACTTTTTTATTTTTTTTGAGCCATTTTAATCTAGATTAATCTAGATTAATTCCAGGATTGCAGGTAGATTAATCTAGATTAAAAAAATTAATCTATGCCCAGCTCTAATATATATATATATATGAGAAGCATGTTTAGATTTGAGTGTTATTTTTTTTTAATAAAAATTTACGTATATCGAACAGAACCGAAAACCGTGACCCCCAAAACCGTGATACGAACCGAACCTCCATTTTGTGAACCGTCCCACACCTACCGTTTATCATAAAAATTCAGTGCCCCGAAATACAAAAAAAAGACCCCGAAAATCAATTAAGGGGGGCAAAAAAAGCCCTTGAATTTTTTTTTTAATTTCTAACCCTGGGGAGGGGGGACTTAATGGAGCCGAGGAGCCTCCTCTCAGTCCCCCGTAGCAGCGCAAGGCGAGAGGCCACAGAGCGGAGACGCCGCCCGGCCGACAGATTACCGCCAGCAAGCGATCATTATTTAAATAGAAAATAAAGAGTGATTTTGGGAACTGCAACCGGTCTGTGTGTTGTTTATTCTGCCACCCCTACACCTGGAATTGCCACAATGGTCAGAGCTGTCTAAGATCGTCTGAGCCTTCCGCAGAATTTGTCTGTTATAAATGTCTGTCAAGGAAAACTGCTGGGTCCCAATTATCTTGCTGGCCATCTTGACTATGTGACTATGTTGGCCAGACTGTTTGTCTGTTTGCCTCCGCCGTTGGTGTGTGAATGGGTGAATGTGAGGCATAAGTTGTAAAGCGCTTTGGATAAAAGCTGTTCTATAAATGCACCATTTACCTGAACACTGCAAAGTACACATGGAGAGCACCCAATTCACAGACACTTTACCCCCCCCCCCCCCCCCCTTTATTTTATTGAGTCAGTCCTCTTACATTTGTAAATCGGTACGGGTCACTTGTCGTCAAAAACTAAAATAAACTGCAGTGCAGCAGAATAGCAGGCTTGATGCTAAATGACCCGTCTGGTGAGGTCAGAACATTGCCTCCCCTTCCCCTACTTTCTCTCAATCTCCTGTCCCCCCCCTCCCCTCGGTTTCCTTACTTCCCTGACTGTTCCCCTACTGGACTCTGTATTCGTTACCCGTGGTTTTATGTACTGCGTATTCATACTGTTGCTTATTCCCTGTGGTTCTTTGTTTCTCTCTATTAATTTGTTTTGCTCATTGTCAGCGTCTTTGGGTTCTTGAAAAGCGCTTTATAAATTAAATGTATTTTTATTATTATTTATTGAGGAAGTGAAACCTGGAGCATCCCAGCCACCCACTGGCAGATGAGTTCTGTTGCAGGTACAATCTGCCAAGATGAAACTAATACACTGACGCTGCCATTGTTCTTTACAAGTCAATGTGATCTTGTGTTTTTGTATCGAGTCATATTAACTCAGACTCATTATCTCTGCTGCTATTGTTATTTTATCTCTGCTGCTATTGTTATTTTAAATAAGTCAATGTGATTTCTGTGATTTTTATATGACTGTTTATGTGTCTGATAGAGGTGGTTACTGCTGTACCATAAAGTGCCCCTTGGGGATAATAAAGACGACCTTGACCCTCTGGTTACCCTGTGTACAGAAGGGCCTTGAGCAAAGACTTTGTCCCGTCCTTTGCCCTGTGCCATACGAACATAAATAAACTATACAAACTAAATATGCATAGTCCTGTGTCCCCTGTGCCAATAAGAACACTAAATAAGCATAGTATATTGCCTCAGTGATGATCATTCATCTCAGCCGGTGGTCTGTATAATGTAATGATTAATTTCTTTTTTTGTCTCTTACTGTATACGTTTTCTTTGCTGTGTGCACAAACTGTGGAAAATAATTTCCTCTCTGAGGATAATAAACCATCTAGGGCCACCCATCTATAAAACTGAACGCACACACACACTGCTCTTAAAAACAGGCACTGTGTACGATTTTCAGATTATTTTAAATGAGGACCGTCTACAACAGGGGTGTCAAACTCATTTTCACAGAGGGCCACATCAGCATTATGGTTGCCCTCAAAGGGCCAAAGACCGTATAAATGTTAATGTAATGTAAAATAAATGTAGCTACACATTTACATATTGTTAAAACATGGTGTTTCTGTATTTATTACTTATTAAAGTTATACATATTGCATATTCATTTGCATAAATGTAAAAATATATGTTAGCTTATGTTATTTTAACAAATAATTTTAGTTTATCAGAACTCCATATTACTCCACCAATCAATGATCAAACCATTCAAGTAAATAACAAAGAAGAATATCATCAAATACAAGCTATGACATTAAGTTTGTTAAGTCAAGAGGGGCAGAACTAACAACTGTGAGCTGCAAAGAACACGTGGGACAGATGTAGCAGATGTTACAAAAACAAATGGCTGCACACAACCTTGCAGAGGAACTAATGGAAGATAGTTTAATTAACTTTAATTAACAGATTGCAGAATGGGTACAGTACAGTACAGCTCAATACACACAATTGTTAAGGGGATGCAGACCAGAGAAAGACTTTCGACTTGTTTACATCAGGGTCCCCCATTTTCAATTTGTAATGAAATTGCTATTATGTGTCTGCATGAACACACAACTGTAACTGTACTCAAAAATAACAAAATAAGGGTTGTCTCAGTTCACAACTATATTGGTCAAGTTTTGGGTGGGACTTGTTTGCGTCCCTACAGCTTCTTATTCAATTGAGCAAGATGCTCGGTTATGTCACACAGCCAGTTTGCATCCGACAGTTCAGACAATATTTCTTCAACCCTTTGTTACCTATTCCGCCTGGATCTTTTTTGTATTTTGGGCTGTAAAATTGTCAAAGAATGTCTGAGGAGTAAGTGCTTTTGGCTTTTTTCCTTTGTTACCTCAGATGTTCAACATACATGTATGTGTAAGAATGTGTAATAACTAAGGCTGTCAAAGTTAAAGCTTTATTAACGCATTAACCCACAATTATTTTAACACTGCTATTTTTTAACCCAATATTAATGTAAAAAAAAGAAAAAAAAATAAAATATTTTTTTTTACCTGAGCTCTTGGGGGGCCACATCAAATGACGCGGCGGGCCGGATTTGGCCCGCGGGCCGTGAGTTTGACACCTATGGTCTACAACCATGTGATCTACACAGATTAGTGATCTACACGGTCCTCACTGCTGGTTGGAATGGACTATGGGTTAAATGACATGCTTATTCACGTTAAAAGGTGCTGTAAGTGGTATTTTGGTATAATTTCTGTAAAAAATATGTGTTTAAATAGCTCTACATAGGCCTGCCACGATAACACATTTTGCTGGGCGATTAATTGCCCCCGAAAATATCGCGATAAGCGATATTATTGCGACCGGTTAGAGAATTTTTTTTTTGAAATTTATTTCCCCAAACTTTTATTTTGAAGCCCACCGCTCCGTCTTTTCCGGTGTTTAGACTTTTATTTTGAAGCCCACCGACCGGACCGGAAGTATTTTGTGATTATCCTAAGCAGAAACTATGAGCCGACAACTTGGGCTAATGATATGATGTTTTTGAGCTAATGATAAAACAAATTGTTGGTGAACAACTAACTTTAGGTTAGTTTTAACGTTAGCTACTAACGTTAGATGCAGCTACTACAGGCAATCAACGATGAGGAGGAAGCGTCAAAGCAGTATATAATATAATAGCTGTGGTGCGTAAGCACTGCAGCACGACTCGAAACTACCGGAGTGTTATAATAAATTAATTCATGTTTAACTTGTCCCCGTGTCCAGTCCTTTGACTAGCCCCACCCGTTAATTGTAAACAATGATGCATGTAATTGTATTAACGTTATTCTGTGTTGTACTTGTAGCTATGCTATACGTTGTATTTCGTTTGTAGCTAATGTTGTTAGCATTGAATGAGCATCAACGAACGCTAGATCTTTAATCTTTATTTAGCAGTCCAGTTTCTCCGGGCAGTAGCGAGTAACTACTTGGGTCTAAAAATAGCTAACGTTACACTACAAATAATGCTACTTGGTTAAAAGGAGCAACACTATTGAGAAATGTCTATGTGGCGTTGCCCCACGGAGCTCCCGTGCTGTACTCTAGTAACGTCAGCGGCCCGCCTCCCAACACGGACAGTGACTGAGGGGCACTGGTTCCGCCTCATTAAAACAAACGCGCAAATAGCAATTAATCGCGCCCGTCAAAATCATTGCATTCATTTTAATTATCGCAGCAATTAATCGATTTATTGCTTATCGCGGCAGGCCTAGCTCTACAGATTGTCCAAAGGAGTCATTTGCCAGCAGATAAATTGTTAGAGAATGAATTTATTCACAAAATGTATCACAATTCAACGTTATTAAAGACTCCTGTAAGTATGTATGATTAATTATCCTAACCATGTTTTCATGCATTTCAATTATGACCACACGTGTACTAACTACATGATATGGCCATTACATTTTACACTTGGCCGGTAAATTTGAATGTTATCGCTCATGTTGGCCGGCCGAGAAAATTGTAGTTTATGTAAAAGCATGTTAGACCGTATGGACAGCACTACCAACAATCTGAGAAATGCATACTGTAGGTGAGCCTAGCATGTTATGAGGTTGAGTGAAAATACCAGACAAAAAAATGCTCACCAATTGGGTGCAACATAATGTAAACTTTGTTGGCTTTGTTGCAATATTCAGTCGATCGTTTGGAAAGTGCAATGTTTATAGTCTTTTCCTCAAACTGAGCTACACAATCCAACATGCGATTGCATTGTAAGTAAGGCTTTATTTGTATAGCACCCTTCCCAGAACGAATGCACAGAGTGCTGCACACGTAAAAAAAAAACAAAAAAAAAACATGGCAATTCATAAAAAATAAAAACACATCCAAGGTTAACACTTTGAGTGCCAGCCACGAGAAATCTCGTTAGTTCATGCCAACCGTTGAGTGCCAGCCACGAGAAATCTCGTTATTAATCGTAAAAAAAATTAGCGATTTCCATTCATTTTTCATCAATCTAGCTAGAGCCATATGGAATCCGTTTTATTTTTTTCCAAATTCCATTATATTTTTTTCCAAATTCCGTTTTTTCCGTTTTAATATTTCAGAATTCTGTATTTTGCTTTGTATGCTCATTTTACCATCAGAAATAGTGTCTAATAAGTGGGAATGAATAAATGTCCACAATTTAATAAGATATAACAGTCCATTTAATAGGGCTGTCTTAAATACTTCGAAGCTTCGTTCGATGGGCATGGGATTCGAATATGAAAATAAAATTTGATTAAAAAATATAAAAATATAAATTATATATATATTTTTTTTGCTAAATCAACTCTGCCTCTCTTTGTTAATTACAACAAGCAATGCTGTTTGTTATTTAAGATGAGGTCGGACTCGGCACTGACAGATTTGTGTTCATTGTGCGGCTTTTATAAAGCCTCAAATGACGGCTTACAATATTTCATGAAAGCAAAGTGTTTTGTTTGTCTAAAATTTAAAAGGGTTTAAACTTTACAGCACTGACAAAGTTGAACAAAGTGCTGTACAAGTCCCAAAAAAAAAAAAAAAAAAAAAATTTTTTTTTTTTTTTTTTTTTTTACAGTTGATTCCATTTTTATTGCTCAATTCCGCGATTCCGTCCGCGATTCCGTGATCGCGGATTTCATATGGCTCTAAATCTAGCCTCACGTTACCATTTGGGACTGGCTTTGAGCTCAAACAGGAAAAATACCGCCCCCTATCGTCTCCAGGATGATAATGCACCCATTGGAATGGAGTCGATGAAAATGCATGGGGAAAAGAAAATCCGGAATCCACATTTTACTTCTCAGGCATGTAATCCGAGCCGATTGCAATCTTTGTGGTCCCTCAGAACAGCGTGGAATATGTGTTTCGAGCACCCAGAGTTGGATCAATAAACGCGATCGATATTTGGAATGGCGATCAGGAATTGGAATAATCTTTTTGGAGAACATCTGATCTGAGGTAAGGAATCTATTTTACCAGTCTTGGGATGATCAGAGCTTTTTTCACAGATATATCAACGTGGGCCATATATGTGTGTGTGTGTGTGTGTGTTGATCAGTAAATAGATAATCGATTTTTCAGCCCGCTTCTATAGCGTGCATAAGTACACATATACTATCGATAATCTAGCGTTTATTTGAAAATTATTCATAAATAGGCCGAAAAATGACAATGTTTTTTGTGTATTCCAGTAAAGGCCGATTCCTGCAGAATCTCTTTTTTCTGGAAATTTTCAAAAACGAGCTTTTTTTCAAAATGGTATAAAACGGAAATGTACAGATGAAAAAACAATCCGTTTTCGACAATGTTGACTGCAAGCAAGTCATTGATAAGCAACGGGCATATTAGACACATAGCCATAATTTAAGATGTAGTTTATGCTTTCGCAAATGTGCTCGCCCGCTCATTGACTAAAGTGATTGCCAGACGGCTGCTCTACCTCCCGAGCCACTGTCGCCCCCGAGCCACTGTTTACATGGCCAAACGCCAACCTGAACAGGTGGGTTTTTAGTTGACCCTTGAATGAGTCCACAGAGGGGGAGGCTCTCAAGATCTGGGGGAGCTCAGTCCAGAGCCTAGGGGCCACTACTTCAAAAGCTTGGCCACCCCCTTAGTCTTTAGCCTGGTTCTGGGCACCACCAGGAGGCCCTGATCAGAAGACCCCAGGGACCAGCTGGAGTCCGGTCCCTGTACCAGACATGTCGAAATGAGGGTTCCTATGGCTTTCCCAGGACTCTACAGTGCGACCATATTGCTCGCATATGCCCCTAAAAATATGTGTGTGCGAACCTGAAAAATCAATTACTCGCACGGCGTGCGAGTGCAGATTACAGCCTCATTCGTTCTTTTTTTTCTCCGCTGCGAGAATCGTTAAAAAACTACAAGTCCCACAGTTCACAGCCGCATAAACGTTCCAATCACAGTAGAATTTCCTGTGGTCACGCGACTGGAAACTGAAAGTAACGATCAGCGTCACTGTCTGAGTCAGACAATACAGCCATGTCAAAGCCCATTAATTTTTATTTTGCGCGAAAGATACCGGAGAATGAGAAGTCAGGCGAGGCAGCTCATGGTTACAGAGGTGATAGTTAACGTTAACCAAGATACTGACGCTAGCCAGCATGCTAGCGAAGTTGGCCAAGCTAGCGAGGCTACACCCACTACTACCCCCACTGTAGCACCCAATGTAGCCACTGTAGCTAGCGAAGCTACACCCACTGGAGCCGGAGGGAAGACATACAAATTTAACATGAATTGGCTAAACATTTTCCCATGGCTAGAGTTCGAAAACAATGTCATGTTTTGTAAATATTGCAAAGTAGGATCGATGCATTGCGATGCATTGTTAGTTTGTTACACCCCTACAACTGGCCCACTGTGTATGTGTGTACAGCTAACTTGGCTAGCGTTATCAACCGCAGAGGTGGGCAATAGGGTCCAGCTGCAGCGCCGGACGGCCAGAGTGCAAGCGGTGTGACGTCGTAATTGGCAGAATCGACTGTCAATCAATGGTCTACCTGACACGCAAACTCATAAACAATGTTTCTGTACTGGAGGTGTACAGTATTTCAATAGGCAACCCTGAAAGTATTCTTTTTCTAGAAGAGCAACACTAGCTCCCCCCTCTACTGATGGCCCTGGTTGTAAAGCCAGTGTCTCCTTTTTGTTCAATGTCACTGCCTTTCTTATTAGGCCTAGTTGTTGGCTACAACTTTGCCACAGTAGGCATTAATCACTTAATTAATAGTTCAAATGTCTGTGTCCCATTCCCGTTTGCACACGCAGATGATACACACACACGCACACAGTGGGCCAGTGACTTTGGTGGTATGTGCTATTGCACAGATGTGTGTCCCGTTCCCGTTTGCACATGCACGCACAGTACAAATATACATTTATTTAAAAAAAGTTAAAATAAACTCTGTTACTTGAAATATTTTCACTGTGCTCCTAAATATTTTTGGGTGCTCCTAAATTTCTTTGTGTGCTCCTAAATTTTTTCATTTAGGAGCACCTGTGCCCCTAGTGAAAAAGGTTAGCGTAGAGCCCTGTTTCCCTAATTGAAGTTACCTGCTTCCAGGTCACTTAATTTAACCATGGCAAGTCAGATAGCGTAGCTCAGTTTGAGGAAAAGATCACTGCAACCAAGGTAGTGTAATAACAAAGTAATTTCATGTATTTACATCACGTCTTTACATTATCACTTATTTACATCATGTCTGGCCCATAGGGCTGACCTTCAAAGCTTTTTTTGGCAATCGAAGCTTCGGGGCCGAGCTTCGATTTTAATTCGAAGCTTCGAAAAAAAATAAAAAAATAAATAAATAAAAATATTTTTTTTTAATATTTTTTTTTTATTTTTTTGTATCTTATGTTGTGGGACTTGTACAGCACTTTCGTAAACGTTGTTTTAAAATGTGCTCTATAAATAAAGTGGGTTGGATTAATTAATTAAGTAGCCCCTTTCGTGACTGACGCATCCAACAAGGTTTCACTCGGCTGTGATTTAATTCAAGGTGGATCGCTGTTGTCGTTTGAACAACTTCAGATTTCATGGGAACTACCAATCCCCCAAATCAAGAATGTTTAAGATGAATGAAGTAAGATTTTGATTATTTGAAATATGGCCTGTGTAGACTAAACTATGCACAGAATTATGTCAGTCTACAAGGTCCGGATTCTACATGGTCCGGCAATGTAGACCTTGTAGACTCCACTACAGACCAATTATCAGTGAATGTTCATGCATTTTTAAGTAGGGCAACTTCCACAAAAAAACAAAGAACTCACCAAAACATCTCAGTAGCACCTTATCTAAATGTTATATTTCATATATGGAGATTCATATTTATTTATGTATTGCATGCATTTCTACATTTTATTTCCTATTTTGTTTATTCATCCCAGTATCTTTCTTTCTTATGTGTGGAATTCTACAAGGTGCGCGCACACACACACACACCTACACACACACACACACACACACACACACACACACACACACACACTTACATTTAGTCATTTAGCTGACGCTTTTATCCAAAGCGACTTACAAGTTCTGTACGACAAGACAGCAAGAAGGGTACAACTCTATCAGCTGAGTAACAATGTTCATCAAAGTGTTGCGTGTTACAGTGTAGGTTAGTTTATTAGGACAAGTGCATGACAGTAAGGTTAGTCACGGTTAGATTTTTTTTTTTTTTTTTTTATCATTTCAGATAATGGTTGAAGAAGTGAGTCTTTAGTCGACGGCGAAAGATTGGACGGGATTCGGCTGTCCTAACTGGGATGGGTAGTTCACACACACACACACACACACACACACACACACACACACACACACACACACACAAATCGAAGTAAAAAAAAAAAAATTTGAAAAAAAAAATGTTTGAAAAAAAAAATTTATATTATTTTTTTTTTTTTTAACTTCGATTTTTTTTTTAATGTTCGAAGCTTGTGCCATCGAATCGAACGTTCGAAGCTTCGAAGCATTTAAGACAGCCCTGTATTGCGGATTATTTATTTTCAGGCCTATGGTATTTTCACCACAGTAGAAGTTGGGTCTACCAGCTAGGATCCAACAGGCTGCCATGGATTTTTAGATTTGTGAGTAACAGTGCTAATTAGATGTATGTACGGAGTTGTGGTATACACAGTATGTATATACAGTTCAACATGCAGGGTTAGGGTTACGTCTATGCCTGTAAATCAGGGTTAGGGGTAAGTCTGTAGATGTAGATCAGGGTTAAATCTGTAGATCAGGTACCTGGAATAATCTCTGCAGGTCGGGGACTCTGTTTGGTCCCAGGTACTCCACCCGACTACCGCCTTCTGAGACCAGTTTGGTGGGAGTGGCGAAGATCATCGGCGGAGCCTCGGCAGGCAGGCCAGGCTTCAGGCCCTGGAAAAACAAAACAACTTGAACCGTCTGGAGGAAAATGCTAATAGACGACAACATCAAGTAATGTTGCCACTCGATCACGACTAATACGTTAGCCAACGTCGCTACTTATGTATTTAGTTTAGTTAGTTAACATCTACCTTTAGCTATCTTTAGTCAGATACTTTATGTACAGTTTCTACGTCAAAATGTATATACTCTCTTTTCTGGACTCTTTTTGTATCACAAACAGTACTGTATTTGCAAATCTGGTATGTCATAAATGTATAGATGTAGTAGTACTGTCTACTACTGCCTTCTCTATTTGAATGACCACATCAAACAAGAGGTGGATGCGGGCAAATACTGCGGCATGGTCATGCTGGACCTACAAAAGGCCTTTAATCACACCATTCTGATTGACAAGCTAAAAGCAATAGGTTTTGATAGTTTATCAGTGAGCTGGATACAATCCTACCTGGAGGGGAGAGAACAGATGGTGGAGGTAAACGGTACCCTATCCCCCCCCCTCACAGTGAGCTGTGGTGTTCCACAAGGAAGCATACTAGGACCGCTACTATTCCTAATTTATGCAAATGACATGTCGTCAGCTTGTGACTGCAACTTGTTCCTGTTTGCGGACGACTCAGCCCTGCTGGTCTCTGACAAGAACAAGTTACAGGTTGAAAAAGCCCTCAGCTCGGAACTAGGCAAAATCTGCATATGGCTCGCCGACAACAAACTATCATTACAAATGGGCAAAACAGAGTCCATACTCTTCGGTTCAAATAACAAACTCAGCAAGACTGACGGCTTCTCGGTTACAGTGGGTGACAATATTGTCACAAGGAAAGATGAAATTACCTACCTAGGTTCCATCCTAGAGGCTAATCTTTCCTGTGACAAAATGTCAACCAACAAACTCGATTCTTGTACCGGATCTCCTCTCTGGTAAACAAGAATACCCTGAAGACTCTGGCAGGAGCACTCATTCAAGGGTACTACGACTATGCTTGCACCTCATGGTACCAAAGCACCTCAAAGGCACTAAAAAACAAATTACAAACATCTCAAAACAAGCTAGTCAGACTACTGCTTGACCCGACTCCTAGAACCCACCTCACCCCGGCCCACTTTGACAACCTAGGATGGCTTAGAGTAGACGACAGAGTACAGCAACTTGCAATGGGCCTGGTCTACAAGATACACTACACGACCAAGGTACCCATGTACATGTCAAAATTCTTCCCAAAGGTCAGTGAATACCACGATCACAACACCAGAGGGAGCTCCACAAATCATGTTAAACCCAGATTCGGCTCAAACAAGGGACTAAACACGTTTCGCAATTATGCCACATCAATGTGGAACGCCCTATCCAAAGCTGTAAAGGAATGTGAATCACTACCCACCTTCAAAAACACTCTCAAAGAACACCTACGGGAGACTGCAATTCGAAACTGGCCCCTACAAATGTCTTAACCCAGTTGTACAGTCAATTACCAAGTATGGCTTTGTCAGTATTCCAATGTAGTGTACAGTGTCTCCCCCCCCCCCCCCACCCCCACCCCTCCAATGTACAGCCCCCACCCACCAAACCCCACCCACCCACCCAACCTCCTCCAATGTACAGTTTCTACGTCAAATGTATATACACTCTTTTTCTGGACACTCTTTGTATCACAAACAGTACTGTATTTGCAAATCTGATATGTCATAAATGTATAGATGTAGCAGTACTGTCTATCTGTATGTCATGTATGTCATATATGTTATGATGAATTGAAAATGGGGGACCCTGATGTAAACAAGACGAAAGTCTTTCTCTGGTCTGCATCCCCTTAACAATTGTATGTATTGAGCTGTACTGTACTGTACCCATTCTGCAATATGTTAATAAACTTTTCAATCAATCAATCTGTATGTCGTGTGTGTCATATATGTTATGATGAATTGAAAATGGGGGACCCTGATGTAAACAAGACGAAAGTCTTTCTCTGGTCTGCATCCCCTTAACAAGTGTATGTATTGAGCTGTACTGTACTGTACCCATTCTGCAATCTGTTAATAAAGTTTTCAATCAATCACCGTTGTTGTCTGTAGAGCTGACGTTAGCTTAGCCGGTTAGCAAGAGTAACCCTGTGAGCTTTGATAACCTAGATAAAAGTCGTTAAGCTATGTCGTGATTTCTTTATGAACATTGTTTTGTATCTGACTAGTAGTCACAGCAGCTGGATAATGTCGTTAGCTGCTCGCTGACGTTACTAAACACATTGTTAGCTGAGGCTGTAGACAGTGAAGGTCATCATGTTATTATCAGTTCATGTTTCTTACCTGAGGAAAATACGCCGAGGGTGCGGCTCCTGCGAGCCTTTGTGTGACTCCGTTTAACCTGTAGTACATGTTTAATTAGTTATGTGTGTAATAAGAATAGAAAATAAAGTTGACGAGAACGACAACGACTCTCTCAGCTCGTCTCTCCTCACTCAGCCTGGCGCTGCGTGATGACGTCAGTGATAGTGCGCGAAGCGTCTATATTATCTATTTATTTGGGTTAAGTTATGAAAGCTGGAGGGAAAACAACATTGTATTTGAAGTTACTGCACGTTGCCTGTACATTACCTGTATAATTATTTAAGGAAATCGTGCAGCAGAGTGCAGTATCTGCTTTTTTGGGGTTAATTAAAATAATTACGTCATATTTTTGTATGCCTAAAGATTACTTAATTAATACATGATAAATCTGGGTACTATCATCTATCTACCTATAACACATTTTGGATGGCAAGTCAAAAAACTTTAAAGCCATTTTTCTCAGTTTTGAAGTTACTGCGGTCTGCCTGGGTTTGTGTGTGATTTTGTAGTTACTACCCAGGCAACTACCGCCCTGTTTCTATTCTCACCTCCATCTCGAAAGTCATGGAAAAAATAGTCTACGAACAGGTCGAAAAGTACCTAGCGGAAAAAAATCTAATCTACGAATTCCAATCTGGCTTCAGAACATCCCACTCCACTGACACATGCCTTCTCTATTTGAATGACCACATCAAACAAGAGGTGGACGCAGGCAAATACTGCGGCATGGTCATGCTGGACCTACAAAAGGCCTTTGACACGGTCAATCACTCCATTCTGATTGACAAGCTAAAAGCAATTGGTTTTGATAGTCTATCAGTGAGCTGGATGCAATCCTACCTTGAGGGGAGGGAACAGATGGTGGAGGTAAACGGTACCCTATCCCCCCCCCCCTCACAGTGAGCTGTGGTGTTCCACAAGGAAGCATACTAGGACCGCTACTGTTCCTAATTTATGCAAATGACATGTCGTCAGCTTGTGACTGCAACTTGTTCCTGTTTGCGGACGACTCAGCCCTGCTGGTCTCTGACAAGAACAAGTTACAGGTTGAAAAAACCCTCAGCTCGGAACTAGGCAGAATCTGCATATGGCTCGCTGATAACAAACTATCATTACACATGGGCAAAACAGAGTCCATTCTCTTCGGTTCAAATAACAAACTCAGCAAGACCGACGGCTTCTCAGTTACAGTGGGTGACAATATTGTCACAAGGAAAGATGAAATTACCTACCTGGGTTCCATCCTAGAGGCTAATCTCTCCTGTGACAAAATGGCATCCAATGTAATAAAAAAAGTCAACCAACGAACTCGATTCTTGTACCGGATCTCCTCTCTGGTAAACAAGAACACCCTGAAGACTCTGGCAGGAGCACTCATTCAGGGGTACTACGACTATGCTTGCACCTCATGGTACCAAAGCACCTCAAAGGCGCTAAAAACAAAATTACAAACATCTCAAAACAAACTGGTCAGACTACTGCTTGACCTTACTCCTAGAACCCACCTCACCCCTGCCCACTTTGACAACCTAGGATGGCTTAGAGTAGACGACAGAGTACAACAACTTGCAATGGGCCTGGTCTACAAGATACACTACACGACCAAGGTACCCATGTACATGTCAAAATACTTCCCAAAGGTCAGTGAATACCACGATCACAACACCAGAGGGAGCTCCACAAATCATGTTAAACCCAGATTCGTCTCAAATAAGGGACTAAACACGTTTCGCAATTATGCCACATCAATGTGGAACGCCCTACCCAAAGCTGTAAAGGAATGTGGATCACTACCCACTTTCAAAACCTCTCTCAAGGGACACCTACGGGAGACTGCAATTCAACACTGGCCCCTGTAAATATCCTAACCCAACCCCCTCCAATGTACAGTCATTTACCTAGTATGCTTTTGTCAATAGTTCAATGTACAATTGTGTTTGTTTGTACAGTGTCTCCCCCCCCCCCCCCCTCAATGTACAGTGTTACTTGTTTATACAGTGTGCCCCCCGCCCCCCCCCCCCCCAACCACCTCCAATGTAAATTACCCAGTATGGTTGTCAATATCCCAATGTACCCAACCCCCCCCACCCAACCTCCTCCAATGTACAGTTTCTACGTCAAATGTATATACTCCCTTTTCTTGACTCCTTCTGTATCACAAACAGTACTGTATTTGCAAATCTGGTATGTCATAAATGTATAGATGTAGCAGTACTGACTATCTGTATGTCATGTATGTCATATATGTCTATATGAATTGAAAATGGGGGACCCTGATGGAAACAAGACAAACGTCTTTCTCAGGTCTGCATCCCCTTAACAATTGTATGTATTGAGCCGTACTGTATTGTACCCATTCTGCAATCTGTTAAATAAAGTTTTCATTCATTCATTCATTCATTCATTCATTCATTCATTCACTGCAGTTTTTAAAACCCCATATCTCCAAAACTGAGCGACATTAACATCTGAAACTTGGTCACAAGATAAAACATTTATTGACAAGTTCAATTTCACTCATAACTAAATTTTGACTTTTTTCTAGTTACTGTGGTTAGCCTTGACAGGGCAGTGGTGTGCGCCGTGTTCTTACAGGCTTTATTTGGGAGGAATCATGGTGATTTCGTTCATGTCAACTCTACAGGCCTCCTTGGAATTAATTAATCATAATTTAAATAAATATGACAATATTTGTATGCTAAAAAGTTTTGTTTTCCATTTACAGTCATGCCTCAAGAGGCATTGTAATGTCCGAAAATAAATAAAAACCCTACACCAACACTGCAAATGACAGTGGACAAATAAATAAGAACTAAAGCTATAATCGTGTGGATATATCTATAGTGGAATAGACTGTATTAATATTCCATATTTATACCGTCTTGTTGCGCACTCCTGGCCACCTGTTCAGCACACACACACACACGTGCGCACGCGCACACTAGCCTACGTGTGTAATGAATGAACAGTAGGCTTATATTATTCTAATTACTTGTTTCATTAGGAGATAGTAGATACTGTATTGTATAAAATATGTAAATAACTATGTACAAATACCGATATGCCCTACTATGTTACTTGTTTATTGCACAATGTTGTTTTATTGGATTCTATTATATGTTGTTACTACTGTATTGCACATCGTTGCGGGCAAGACCACCCGCATTTCATTGTATACTTGTATGCCGTGACAAATAAAACTCTTGACTTGACTTGACTTGAGCACCTACGGGAGGCTGCAATTCGAAACTGGCCACCGTAAATGCCCAAAACCCCCACCACCTCCTAATAGACAGTCTCCTCCCCACCGCATGTATATATTCCCTCCCCGCCGTATGTATACTTCCCTCCCACCCACCCACCCCCTCCTAATGTACAGTCCCCTCCCCATCATATGTATATACTCTGTCAGGATCTAGGGGTAACAGTACTGTATATTTGAATACCGCCTATGTCACAAATGTATCAGTACTAAATACCTATATGTCCCTATGCCATAAATGTCATGTATGTTGTGTATGTCATAAATGTCTATATGAATTGAAAATGGGGGACCCTGATGGAAACAAGACAAACGTCTTTCTCAGGTCTGCATCCCCTTAACAATTGTATGTATTGAGCCGTACTGTATTGTACCCATTCTGCAATCTGTTAAATAAAGTTTTCATTCATTCATTCATTCACTTGACTTGTAACGTCCCGAGGCCCAGCCCTTGCTGGGCTAGTTATGATAATGACATTGGACATTCCCTACCTCCTGACAGTGGTCTCCTACCTGGTCCCCTACCTCCCTCTAGTGGCCAGAGGAGCCAGATGGTACAGGCGGCCATCTTGGTCTGGTTTAAGATAATAGATTTTTTTTTATTTTATTTTTTTTATCTTTTCCCACCTCCTTCTTTTTCCGATTTTTCTCCCATCCCACCCTTCCTGGTTGTTGCGCACTTTCCCCTACTGTTGGTCCGAGAGGCCGGAGACTGTCACATGCTTTCCTCCGACGCATGTGCAGCCTGCCGGCAGCCAGCCTGGCCGCGCAGATTCTCACTGGGAGAGTGTAACGTGTGGGAGGCCGCACTACCTCTCTCCAGATCCTACCCTTGCTGAACAGGCGCCCCGACCAAACTGTAGGGGTCGCTGTCCACAACGCCCAGGACCCACCCTCTAATACTGCCAATTGTATTAGTGTGAACGGCCAGCCAAGCTGGTGACAACGCCGGGAGCTGGATTCGAACACGCAAATCCAGCATCTCCGGCGTTGGTGACGAACGCAATCTCCGCTACGCCAACTGACTGCCAAGATAATAGAGTTAATCTCTAATTATTTATTATCTTGGGCCATCCCTGTCTTTGTTTGATGTCGTCTCCCTGTCTGGTTGTTGTGTGTGTTATTGCTTTTTGTGTCTAGTTTGGTGTTTATTGATTCTGTGTTTTGGCCTGGCCCTGCCGCGTGTAGCTTATTCCCAGCGGAAGAGTGCGTCGCGTGCTTCCGCGTTTTCCCTGATTGGCTGCGACGCCCATGTGACCGCGGCAGCGCGAGAGAGCGGCAGTGCGGAAATAGGCTGTCTATTGCCATTCTCTAAGACAAACTCTAACCTTAACCAGCTCCTTAACAGCGCCTAAACTTAACCCTTCTAACCTTAACCAACTCCGAAACAATGCCTAACCTTAACCTTAACCATAACCAACTCCGAAAGAATATTGCCATTCTCTAAGACAAACTCTAACCTTAACCAGCTCCTTAACAGCGCCTAAACTTAACCCTTCTAACCTTAACCAACTCCGAAACAATGCCTAACCTTAACCATTACCAACTCCGAAACAATGCTTAAAGTTAACATGCCTAAACTTAACCGGCGAAAGAATGCATGTTAAAAAAAAATAAAATAAAAATTGAAGGGAATTGAACTTGTCACCAACGGACCACAGGATCCACAGCACGGCGGCATACCAGTTGAGCTAAGCGTCGAATGAAAAAGATCAGGGATTACGGCTACATAATGCCGCAAGCTCTGCCGCTCTGTGGCTGCCGCGGGGCGTGTCGCAGCCAATCAGGGAAAACGCGGAAGCACTCGGCAGCACTCTTCCGCTGGGGATAAAGAATAGGCGGCCCTGCCAGGTGTTGCTCGTTGTAATTAGTGTTTGTATTTAAGTGTGGGTCTGTCCTCACTTCCTCGTGGCGTCATTTCCTCCTGTACCTTGGTGTTCCCCTGCTCGTCGTGTCTCCCTTGCCTTGCTGTGTTGTCATTAGTGTTGTAAGTAGTTTAGTATTCCGTTTTGGTTCCTCTTTGTTTTCTCATGTCCTTCAGTTTCGTTTTGTATTAGAGCCAGCTCGGCTGAGCCATTTTATGTTCCGTTTTGTATCGTGTCGTCTTTCAAGTAACTCCTATATATATGTTACCCTGCCGTCTCTGCCTCCTCTCTTCCTGGTCTGCAACTGTGTTCTCATCTTCATTAGCACCCCCAATCGTAACAAGATACTGTATGCTTTGCCCTAGTAGTATGTACAGTAAGTACAGTACACATCTTAGGGCCGCCACAGAGTCGGGCGTACTGTGAGCGGATCGGACTCTGTGGAGATGTCACGCTAAGATGTGTAACTTACTGTACTGTACTGTAGTCAGGGGTGTAGCTCCAGATTCTGGGCCCCATGAAAGAATGTATTTGTAGGCCCCCAGTGAATGCGAGCGCGCGTAAGCGCGCAAGCGGGAATTTTTTTGGCAATTTTTTTATTGATGAAAACGCATAATATGGTTTTCACCTATACATTCGGATCAGCAGTTCAGCACCTGCACTGTTGGTGGGTGAGCCTAGTAAAGGATGTCGCATTGCGTTCATCTTCAATGAATGGACCAATGCAATAGTCTACCAAAGCCCCCCCTCTCTCTCTATATATCTCACACACACACACACACACACACACACACACGCACACTTCAGAAAGAAACATAGTATCAATGAGAGCATCAATAATACACCTGAGTGATGTCTAGTAAAAAAAAAAAAAAGAAAAAAAAAAAAAATTTGGCCCCCCCCCCAGTGCTGGGCCCTTGGAATCATCCTAAGCTCCCCCCCCCCAGCTACGCCCCTGACTGTAGTAGAACTGTGATGTAGTAGAAATTACTACTATAGGGCAGCACAGTATCTGTGATCTCCTAATAAAGCAAGTCATTAGAATAATATAAGCCTATACTGTTTAGGGCTGTCTTAAATACTTCGAAGCTTCGTTCGATGGCACAAGCTTCGAACATAAAAAAAAAATCGAAGTAAAAAAAAAATAATAATAATAATAATAATTGTGTGTGTGTGTGTGTGTGTGTGTGTGTGTGTGTGTGTGTGTGTGTGTGTGTGTGTGTGTGTGTGTGTGTGTGTGTGTGTGTGTGTGTGTGTGTGTGTGTGTGTGTGTGTGTGTGTGTGTGTGTGTGTGTGTACACCTACATGCCTTGTAGAATTCCACACATAAGAAAGAAAGATACTGGGATGAATAAACAAAATAGGCAATAAAATGTAGAAATGCATGCAATACATAAATAAATATGAATCTCCATATATGAAATAGAACATTTAGATAAGGTGCTACTGAGATGTTTTGGTGAGTTCTTTGTTTTTTTGTGGAAGTAGCCCTTCTTAAAAATGCATGAACATTCACTGATAATTGGTCTGTAGTGGAGTCTACAAGGTCTACATTGCCGGACCATGTAGAATCCGGACCTTGTAGACTGACATAATTCTGTGCATAGTTTAGTCTACACAGGCCATATTTCAAATAATTAAAATCTTACTTCATTCATCTTAAACATTCTTGATTTGGGGGATTGGTAGTTCCCATGAAATCTGAAGTTGTTCAAACGACAACAGCGATCCACCTTGAATTAAATCACACAGCCGAGTGAAACCTTGTTGGCTTCGCGTCACAGTCACGAAAGGGGCTACTTAATTAATTAATCCAATCCACTTTATTTATAGAGCACATTTAAAAACAACAAAGTTTACCAAAGTGCTGTACAAGTCCCATCATTACCAATTATCATAGCAAAACGTTAGGTTATGACTATAACCAAGTTCTGTTAGTTAGGGGCGATGCTTGGCATCGCCTTCTGCACTATCTCGCGTACGTGCACGCGTACTGAATAAACCACAAATGTACCTCTAATACCAGTATTAGTCTGACCACACCCCTCATCAGCTTACCTTCATAAGCAGGTGTGTGGTCACCTGCTCTCCTCCTTCCCAAGCTTTCACCACAAGGTGAGGACAAGGGCTGCAGCGGCGTCCGATGCCAAGCATCGCCCCTAACTAACAGAACTTGGTTATAGTCATAACCTAACGTTCTGTATCGTTAGTGGCTTAGCTTGGCATCGCCTTCTGCACAAGGGAGGCCAAGCGGAGCCACTTGGCTGACAAATACACCCCGCTGACAGCCCCCCAAAACCATCAGAACAGGGAGGGCCGAGCCCCCCCGACCCCCCCTAATGGAGGGTAGCCCCCCTATTAGGGACGTCACGGGAGGGCGACGGACCCGACCGTGCGAAGAGGCACTCAAGCAACTCAACGCACAGGGTGAGCAGACCGTGGCTTGACCCACGACTACACACACGCACAACCCGCATGCCACCCGGGAACGAACGGAGGAACAACCTCGTTACTGCCCCCAGAATCACGGGGTTAAGGGCAAACCCAACCCCGTGGCAAGGCCGTAGCAGCGGAGCACGAAGGAAGACCCAGACCCACCAAAAGGACTGGACTCCCTGGAATGGGGGCCCGGAGAAGTCCATGATGCCAGCATCAAGACCCCACCAGGTGGGCACGTAGTGCCCCGCCCCCCACATCGCCAGCGTATTCGGACAAAGGCCCCTCAGTTACTGCACCTGGTATTCCCAGGCGGAACCAACCAGGCCAGTAAGCCGAGCGGGCCCCGTCCCCCCAATAGTACACCGCCTGGCACACTGACCCTGCAGAATAGGCAGTCAGCATGGCCGTAAGCACACAAAAAAGGTTAACCAACGGAAGCAGGCAGCGCACCGGGGAAAAACCAGGCAACAGGCTGTTAACCCTAGCCTGGAGACTGCGGACGAGACAGGCGCCAGAGGGGACAGCTGAACACAGCCGCCCCGGCGGAAGGAGCGTAAGCTGGCGGTGTTGCATGACCAAGCCTCCATTTAACAACCCCCACCCAGAGGGGTCGAGGCAGAGAAGGCTGACACGATTGGCAGACGTCATGAACGTGCAGGGGCACCCTCAACCGGTGAACCCGGGAGTTGACACTGCTCCAACACACCAGGGAATCAACCACCTCGGTGTTACCCAATGCGGTGGTTGTTCCTATAACCCCTCAAGAAAAAACTCCAAAACACACCTGCGGGTATACACCGGCTATACCGCAGTACAAGTGTTTCAGTTTCCAAAAAGGGTTAACCCAGGCCTACGGGTCGCAAACATCACTTCGGACCGGGCCTGGCGGTACGGGAAGCACAGGGTCACCAGAGGAGGTCAAAAAACCACCCCCACAGGCCCCTCTTCGCCATGCGTGAGAGAGGAGCGAAAAACAATGGAGAACCAGCCCCTAAGCACACCGTACCTGGTATTCCCCGGCGGTCTCCCAACCAAGTACTAACCAGGACCAACCTGTGTAGCGGCCGAGATCCGACGAGATCGAGCGCGTACAGAATGGCATGGCTGTAAGCCATGACGACAGTGCTGAGTAAAAACATACCCAACCAGGGTCTCCATAGCGCTTAACCCTGTGACACCCAGACCGACCTGGCATTTTTCCCCCTGAAAAAAGCCCAAGTCCCTCAGGGTACCAGAACAGCAGATCTGCATCCCCGGCAGACAACGGGTTCAACTGATCTGGACCAGCGTGACCAGAACCAGTCCCGTGCCCTAACCACGCCGACATGCCTACTCCAGGAGAAGGGCAGATATGCGTGTTGATCTTAACATGAAAAGAAGGCGCCACCCAGACGTCGGGACGAACCGCGCCTGGTGGCCCACCCCAAGGGCGTGAGACCCCACTACATATGTTCAGATCCATCCCGTCATCATCCCCCAGACATGAACGAGGATCCGTCGACAACCCACCCAGGTCATGGGATGTGGTCGCCGGAAGAGGAAAAACCCCCATCTCAGTTGCTTTATAAAAACGCTGTTTCAACCACAAGCAACTAAGGCGTGCCAGTCAATCGCCTGTTTACAGCGAGCTAGCACTATACGTGCGTCGGGACACACCCCCATCAATGAACAGGCTATTTAGACCTGTCATTGAATCCCCAAGGCGCCCAGGGGAACGACAAGAGGGGTGTGACACTCCCTAACTCCAACACTTCTGGAATAGAAAGAAGGAAGCATCAACAGTATGTATCCCAGTCTACACAGCCGGGGTAAAAAATGTTCACATTTTTACATCCCACCACCCTCCTATAGGAAAGAGACGGGGATCCCCAGAGAGACTTCCCACGCGAGCTGTACAGATTGAAAAGAATATATTGCACCTTGAGCCATGTAAAAAACTGGTTTTAGGGCCTCCGGGGAAGAGGCACCGAACCCATACACACTCAATAAACGAATTGAATCGAATATACATACAATAGAAAAGGACCCTTCTAGAGGGTCCACTCACTTTGACAATCTGAGGAGGAAGGCTCTGTACTCTGATGGAGGCTTCCTCACATGGATCACATGGAAGAAGGAGTCCGAACTCACAGAAGGCCTGAGTAGGCGCTTGGTGAGGAGGAGCCCTGACCACCCCCCCTGAAAACAGATCCATCACATGGACCTGAACAGCACACGGAAGTCCTACCAACAGAGACGCGCACGGTGACGTACTCTATGGCGGGGGAATTCCTGCGGTGCACACGCCCAATATACCAGGCCGTGGGACCAGGAACTCCCTCCCCCCCCCCCCCCCCCCCCCCCCCCGTAACGTGCCGAACCGCCACGTGACGGGAACCTTGAAGGACAGGGGGTGTACCCCTGACCGACAGAACAATGGGGAGAGGAAAGGTTACCAGTTCACCCCTTTACGACCCCACACCCATGATACGACGTAACGACAAAAAGAGAATATGACACAGTCATAGTCAGCTCTATGAAGCGTTTCACAGCTCCACACAGCGCACGAGCTAACCTGCTATCTGATTTTTACTAAGGAAAAACACAGAATAGAGAGGGCTCTAAGAACCCCGGTCCAACATACACATGTGCTTCTGTGGCCAGTACAACCCAGTTGTAGGTCACATGACACACACAACCCATCATCATCACAATGAGAGAATACATCATTCTTGATTAGTATCGACCACAGGCCTTGCTAAGCACACATGACAGCAACCAAACCAATTTCCCTTTAGGAAATAAGTTTCTCCAGCAGATTTAGCACAACCTCAGCAATCAAGCTGAGAGTTACATCGTATCCCTACCACACAAAAGACACAATTAATGCACAACATGTCTGATAGGAGGTGATAAAGTCCCCAGGGAACCGGGGGGGGAAAAACACAATCCTCCTATTTTACCCTCAATACGGCCAGTTAAAACAGGAAAACCTGTTAATGTGTGAACTCACTGTCCATTGTCATTACAGTCTGAGAAAGAACATTCTTTTACTCACTCGTCACCAAGCATAGCTTCATAGGTTAGTTGCCTTAGTAGTGAGTACACGGTACACATAAACACCATGATGTTTCTCACACAACAACCAGATCAATACATCACGACCTGCACGGAGAAGCTACTGCCAGTGACAAAAACAGCTCACACACAACCCGCAACGTATCTCAAATGCATTGCAACAACACACGTTTTGGGAAAAAACACCGTCATTCACAATACATTTAGCAAGGTAAAACCAGAAGACGTGTTATGAGGGTCTGGCCAACCCCGTACCTGCCCGGAACGCAGATCAGCGAAGTGCAGTCACAAGCCACCGTAGAACACAGCCCTCTTTGTTGACGCAATCCCCGTCTAGGCTCAGGCAGGGTTGACGAACATCCCCTGTCAAGGATGACGTCGTGGTCAAGAGTGTAAAACATGTTAAAAATCAAAGCACGTTCAACAGAATAGCATCAAGCTAACGGCTGCTCCAACCGTTCGGGTGCTATCGCTTCCGCTCGCGAGACGCCGATCTACGACGCACGCGATCAGGAGCGAGCTCCCGGCGGCGCGCGAGAAGCCAAGCTACCCCGCGCCAGGCCACCGACCGGCTAACCGTAAGCTATGAACATGTAAACAATGACATAACACTCACCCAGACAGGCCGCCGTTCTGAACCCTCCTCACTTTTTAAGAGAAAAGAGAAAACAAGACGTCAACACCGCTTCACAACGGTGACAATAACACGTCCGGCGGAATCAGCACAGTACCAACTGGCCTGTATAGCTGACTTTGAACATGAATCTGCCGCTATCGCACATTACATGCACATATCCCCTCGTGAAGGAATACTCTCATTTGGATATGAAAGATGGGGTCTTAACACGGTGACAGAGAGAATCCACTCGTCCAGAACACACAGGGATCACCAGTGTCAATGGTCGCGGCCCACTAGTTAAAACTATAATGGTCGCCAGACCAAGGCCTTCTGTCGCCTAGACGGCTAAACAAAGGACCCTAGCCTGGGGCCGGTTTCCATAAACTTTGTCTAGTAGCCCCCATAGCACTAACAGACAAGTGGAGCCCGCCAGCAAACACTACTCACCCAACCTGGAACGCACCGCTCCTCACAACAGCGGCATGTCCGACAGTTCAGCTGTGGCCTGACAGGTTTCACCCCAACAAACACAGCAAGGAACTGCAGTTGAGAAGCATGCAGCGGCGTGCTCCCAATACGAAAACCGGTGGAGGGTTTGTAGAATGATCATCATCTTCTAGACACTCCAGTACGAAGACAATATCGCCGTATTTTCTCGAAAATAGTGAGAGAGAAAATAAAGATATGATGTCAACGTATCCTTGTTTCCCAAGCTGTTCCTAATCCAATTTCTTCCATCATGGTGTCAAGTGTGGGGATCTACCGAGGCACCTCTTCCTTGTGGTGAAAGCGAGAAGGAGGAGAGCAGGTGACCACACACCTGCTTATGAAGGTAAGCTGATGAGGGGTGTGGTCAGACTAATACTGGTATTAGAGGTACATTTGTGGTTTATTCAGTACGCGTGCACGTACGCGAGATAGTGCAGAAGGCGATGCCAAGCTAAGCCACTAACGATACAGAACAGCTTTTTCAAACAGTCTGTAATGCATTTTTGAAACGGGAGATGGGCTCATGGTGTAATGGGCCACCTGGCCTGAGAAACCTAAGGAGGAAAGAAAAAGTAAGGACTTACTTCTGGTCATTATTTGGGTAGAACACACATATTTTGAATGCCTTCGGCAGTTTTTTTTTTTAGCCATTTTAATCTAGATTAATCTAGATTAAATCCAGGATTGCAGATAGATTAATCTAGATTAAAAAAATTAATCTATGCCCACCTCTAATATATATATACACTCAGAGAGACAGGGACAGGGATTAAGAAATCCCCCATGTCTGCAAGAAAGCAGACATCCTAACTAAACTAGACACATTTACCTCTTCTCAATATTCAACATGTCCCCTGCAACCCCCCCTAAAACTACTACTATGAGTTTGAGATTTGGATTTTGTTGTATTACATTTACATTTAGTAATTTAGCTGATGCTTTTATCCAAAGCGACTTACAGTACAGGTTCTGTACGACACGTCGGCAGGAAGGGTACAACTCTTTCAGCTGAGTAGCAATGTTCTTCAAACAGTGTTGAAACTTGGGTGCTGCAGTGTTGAGTGCATAGTAGTAGATACATATTAGTATAGTAGGAAGTAATATAGACAAGGAAGATTAATTAGTGGAAGAGTGCATGATAGTAGAAGACAGTAAGAAGGTTATTTTTTTTCAGATAATTGAAGAAGTGTATTTTTTAGTCTATGGATATTTCACACTGTATAATTTGGAATTTACTTAATCACATGTCCTTCTGAGAAAGACATTGATGTAGTAAATTTCGCAGAGTAAATTTTACTCAAACTGAGTCCATTTGAGCCCAAGTGAGTAAAATTTTACTCAGTTTGAGTAAAATGTACTCAGTTTGAGTAAAATTTACTCAGCGAAATTTACTTACACACTCCACAGGGAGGGTCAGAGCTCAGGGTCAGCACAGGGTCAGCGCCTCTGGAGCAGGTAGGGGTCAAGTGTCCTCATCAAGGACACTTCCGTGGGGGTAAATAAATTGACTGCTGTGGGGATTGAATCAGTGACCTTCCAGTTGAGGGATAGTCTTTCTCTCCAACCATAAGGACACCGTAGCGCCTGCTGTACGTTTGACTTGAGGGGGGGAAAAAGCCTGCTGTACGTTTGACTTGAGAAAACAAAGCCCAATCTGTAATCTATTTGACCAGGTCAATATTGGTTGCACAAAGATTCTGGAAGTAGGTGACTAGAAAATCTAGATGAGATTAGATTAAATTAGAAATAGATTCACATTTCATATTCAAATGTATTGTCATTACATAGCACAACGGAAATAAATTTGGCATCCAAGCAGGGTGCACATGTAACAGTAAAATGCAATAGTTTACCGTCAACTAAAGACGCACTTCTTCAAGCATTATCTGAAATGAAAAGAAAATCATAATAAAAAACATCTAACCCTAACTAACCTTACTGTCATGCACTTGTCTTAATATACTAACCTACACTGTAGCACTCAACACTTTGATGAACATTGTTACTCAGCTGATAGAGTTGTGCCCTTCCTGATGACTTGTCGTACAGAACTTGTAAGTCGCTTTGGATAAAAGCGTCAGCTAAATGACTAAATGTAAATGTAAACAAAACCTGATGCTGTATGTATAATGTAATCAAACAGTATTCTGAAAATCAGTATTCCTGACATTGAACACATTTCTGATTGCCAAAGTGCCCATTTTTTAGGACTTTATTTAATTGATTCCTAGGTCCATGTCTTAATGGGACACTTGCAAGCTTAATTTCTCCCCTAATGTCACACTAGAGGGGCACAGGAATGACCTTGAGACAAGATTTAAGCATGTCTTTTCTACGGGAACCCTACATGAGCACACATGCACACTTTTTTGCATTCAAGGGGCATCATAGTGGGCCACTTGCATGCTTCATTTTTGCCCTACGGTCACAAGTAGTGACCAATATATATTTCACCTGTTTTTTAAGGGGCCCGACTGACAGCATCCTTTATTCTTCCACTGGAATAATGAGGAATTGTGGTCATGTTCAATGGAGTCCCTAGTTACCATAGCAACCACTCTATGCACAATTCCGTAACCTCCTGATGTGGAATATTTGCCCAGCTATGATTGATTGAATGAAAATTGTATTAACAGATTGCAGAATGGGTACAATACAGTACGGCTCAATACACACAAATTGTTAAGGGGATGCAGACCAGAGAAAGACTTTCGTCTTGTTTACATCAGGGTCCCCCATTTTCAATTCATAATGAATGGTAAGTAAGGTTGCAATTAGCACCGTGCAATCCATTCTTTGTGGATCTAGCCCAGAGTGTTTGATTAGGGATAGAGTTTACTGACAGAATGACATGTTGCAATATGGAGAGATCTAGGTATGCTAGGTACAGCTATGGGCTAGCCTAGATCTCTAAAGAATGTCGAGCTAACAAAGTATTTATACAGGAGAGTAGTGTGGCAATTCCAGGTGTATGGGTTGCAGAATAAAACAACAGACAGACGAGTTGTGTTTCCCAAAATAATACTTTCTCTTTATTTTCCAATCAAACAAAACATTTCACGGTTCTTCTCACTCTCAACTTGGACTGTCTGCCGGGCGGCTTTTCCGCTTACCGGTCGGTCTGTCTCCTCGCCTCTGATATGAGAGAGTAGGCGTGTGTCCTATTTGCTCACTCTCCTCAACACGCGCATCTCGTTGTGATTCGCTAGCTGGTCTTGATGGCCTTCTAGCGGCAGGTGCACCTGGAAGCGGACACCGCTTGTGTGTGTGTGTGTGTGTGTGTGTGTGTGTGTGTGTGTGTGTGTGTGTGTGTGTGTGTGTGTGTGTGTGTGTGTGTGTGTGTGTGTGTGTGTGTGTGTGTGTGTGTGTGTGTGTGTGTGTGTGTGTGTGTGTGTGTGTGTGTGTGTGTGTGTGTGTGCGCGTGTGTGTGTGTGTGTGTGTGCGTATGTGTGTATGTGTATGTGTGTGTGTGTGTGTGTGTGCGCGTGTGTGTGTTAGTAAGAGAGATAGAGAGAGATAGAGAGAGATAGTAGATAGATATTTACTCACTGTGTACCACTGTGCATCAGCCAAGCACTTTAGACAGACTCTAGCTTGTGTTTGTGTGTGACCTCATTAAGCCCACCTCCTCCACACCCCCTCTGGCTCTGACCCAGCGGGGCCCCAGGTTGGTGTGCGTTTCTAACCCTTGGAGAAGCAGTGTGAGCCACTGGGGAGATTCATAGGCACGATATCAATCATCCAAGTAGGGGACTATCCATGACATGAGGCAGTAACAAAACAAGTCAAGTGTTCCTTTAATAATCCCCCTGGGGAGATTCAGGAAAACAAACGCTTCAAGGAAGATGTCTGTGTTCTTCCGACATAAGAGAACTGTCTGTTGTATGTGTTCTATTATATGTGTTCTATTGTGTGTGTTATATTGTATGTGTTCTATTGTATGTGTGCTATTGTATGTGTTCTATTGTATGTGTTCTATTGTATGTGTTCTATTGTATGTGTTCTATTGTGTGTGTTCTATTGTATGTGTGCTATTGTATGTGTTATATTGTATGTGTCCTATTGTATGTGTTCTATTGTATGTGTTCTATTGTGTGTGTTATATTGTATGTGTCCTATTGTATGTGTTTTATTGTATGTGTTATATTGTATGTGTTATATTGTATGTGTCCTATTGTATGTGTTCTATTGTGTGTGTTATATTGTGTGTGTTATATTGTATGTGTCCTATTGTATGTGTTCTATTGTGTGTGTTATATTGTATGTGTCCTATTGTATGTGTGCTATTGTGTGTGTTATATTATATGTGTTCTATTGCATGTGTGCTATTGTGTGTGTTATATTGTGTGTGTTATATTGTATGTGTCCTATTGTATGTGTTCTATTGTGTGTGTTATATTGTATGTGTTCTATTGTATGTGTGCTATTGTGTGTGTTATATTGTATGTGTTCTATTGTATGTGTGCTATTGTGTGTGTTATATTGTATGTGTTCTATTGTATGTGTGCTATTGTAAGGGACAAGTACAATAGCCATCTATAAAGCATTTGTGTTTTGCCCCAAAGGTAAGCATGATTGCTGAAGAGCTGAAGTAGCTGGTGCAGCTCTGATGTCTGAGGTATCTAGGCTACTGTGGAGCTGTGGATGTAGGTTATCACAAAGACCACCAGACACCACAGGTATTTATCAATTTATTTATATACAACCATAAATAACTGCTCTATCTGGAAATGTCAGCTCTATACAAAATAGCAAATTTGACTTTTCAAGATTCAAGAGTTTTATTCATCACATACATACCAGGGCATACAGTGAAATGCGGTTGGCCATGCCCGCTTCAAACAACAATAGTGTTAGGGATTAATGTTGGCGCAGGACCCAAACGCAGGACAGGACGAGGAGAAAAGCAATAGGCACAATGAGGCGTGGAGCCAGGGGTGAAGTATTCAAAAATAGAGCTTTACTTTCAGTAACAAAACAAGGGGGCACAGCGATGAACTATGAACTAAAAACCACAGCAGATCTGGTAGGGAAAGCAAACACAATCTAACTACAAATAAAACACTAACAAAACGAGACGAACTGTATATGAAAACAAAGATGGTAGATAACAACAAAAACACTAACACTTACTGACAAAGGGTGGAGGCTCACGGGAAACAAGGTACAAAAACAGAGAGAAGGAACATGAAGCAACAGCCAGGAACATTAGACAGCAACAGCAAACATGGACACCAAACAGAAACAATGGACCGACTAGGAGTACAGGGCCCGGTTCCTCGTACCTGGCTAACTGAGTTAGCCGGATAATTTTCAGCATAGCTTGACTTAAGCCAGACCTTTCCGTTCCCCAACGCTCGATTGTCTAAATCACTATGACAACAGATCAAAAAGTTTGAACCTGGTCGAGGGCAGAGTTTAGTTCAGTTAGCTGGATAAACCATGGCCACACCCTCGCAAAGAAATGCCAGCTCGCTTCCTGAAATAATTCTCACAGTCTAGATCCCATTATACCATTCTGAATTATGTTTTTGTGCTTCGTTTTTCTAGAGGGGGCTTTTGAAATGTAAAATAATAGACCTAAAATGCTGATACTAAATTTACTTTGTCCTAAATAATGCACGTTATATATACGGCGCTCGCGAGGTGCGATATACACATTATTTTTTGTGTATATTTTAATAACACGCAGCATTGCAAATGTGAATCCCGCTGGGATGTTTTTAATGAATGAAACATATCGCTCGTTTGGCTCTGATTCCTTTCATATTCTCCGCTGTGGATGTTTAACGGAGCGCCTGGATTTTGTTTCATTCAAGCATAAATTGAAGTCTTCATGCGTGGATATGAATTACGACGAATCTGAATATGTGGATTGTTGAATTGTCACTGTCACTCACACATCATTGTGATATTGTAACTAGGATTAAAATGTTTGAGGAGATGCGCTGTTTGATTTGATGACGTGGACGTGACTTGAGAAAATGAATGAGCAATTGCAAGCCTTTGACGTTTTGATGAATGCATTTGAGAAAATGCATTTATCTGTTCAAGCTAGTTAACACAAGCAAGTTAGTGTTATCTGATGATGAACAAGAAGGTGATTAACATGACTGGTGTCACTGGTATAAGCCAAAGGTTAATCAATTCAATGCATGTATGGATGATGTCCGAAACAGATTAAAACCTGATTAATAGTGAAACTGTAGCTCCCTCAAAGCCTCTCTTATTTCGGGGGTCGAGCCTTGAAAGCTTTGGGAACCATGTGTTTATATATAAAGTACATGATACCTAAGCCGAGCGCATACAGTACAGATATCCTCATAAGTATCTATTAATTTGTATCAATTAGATACTCTTTGGGCTTGTTTGTATCTACTTATTCTGAATGAGTTTAACTAATTATTTTCGCTAGCAAGATCTCATTCCATTATTCATTCCATTACCTACTGCCAGCAGGCACATTTAAAGAAATATAATCTGATTGATTGGGGTAATGAGGGATTTAAAATTAGCCTATAGATTATGCATTTAACTTGTCGGCGAGGCTATTGAGCCGTACTGTATTGTACCCATTCTGCAATCTTTTAATAAAGTTTTAAATCAATCAATCAATCAATCAATGCCATTAGAAAATCAGGATTTCTGCTATCGACACCTGCTGTCTTTTCAGGTGAGGCGGCCACGTGCAATTATCCTGAGTATCAAGTCTGGTTCGAATGAACGAGACTGAATCAGCGTTCGAGGAACAGGGAAAGCGCGGATTCAAACATCTGGTTAATTGAATCTGGATAATGGGACTTTTGATCGACTTAGCTGAACCAGGTACGGGGAATAGGGCCAGGAGCTCCACGGTTACGTGTGTCCGCATTACAGCAACACGCCACAGTCACATATTTGACGACGAGGTTGTAAAGTAGTGAGTGAAATAAATCAAGAAAACTGTTGGGAATGATTTGATAAGTTAAGAGTTAGAGGTTGACCCTAAAAAAAAGTGCAATCAAACAGAAAAGGTTATATAACATGTTATAGCTTATCTGTAAATCTGCAAATGTCCAACATCTTGTGTACACAGTCCACGTCATATTGTGATGTACAATATATCATGTATATTGTAATATGTATTCCCTATGTGATATATCAGTCCTTAACAGTATCAGTATTCTTAAAAATCAGTATTCCTGACATTGAATACATTTCTGAGATGGTGCTGTTTCTGTAACACAGTAATAGGAGCAGATGGGTCTGTCTGAGCGTCAGTCTTTTTCAGGACGGGGGAAATGTATGGCTACTGAATCAGCATAGTCAAATAAATAAATGAATAAAATATTTGTTTCCACAGATGGGATTTCATGTCCAAGACTAATCCCATGAAAAAAGTCAAATGGTTCAAACATTACAATATCACTGATTTGAATATATTTTCAGACTTCATATCATGAAATACTAGAAACTAGGGCTGGGCGATATGGTATCATATGCTTTTCTTAGTTTTGTGTGTATAGCCATGTTTGAAGGTATTACATTTTCCAGTACATTACAATGTGATGATTTGTTTTTACATCTTTATCTTGTAATACAATCATCATGGTGCTATTTCAGTCAAAATTGCCTATTGTCTTTTACTTTTGTTAATACAGCTGTAAGGAAATATACTGTATGACTATGTATATATTTATACACAATATGTATATATATTTATACACAATATGTATATATTTTGGACAATAGTATAGTAAGAAGAACCCATACCTTGGCATGGATCCATGACAGTACACCTTCATATTCAGTATACCTCCCAGCCCTACTAGGAACCCTGACAAGTGGTTCAAACAACAAAAAGGCAATTGAGGTTTCAAACATCAACAGGTTTTTTTTTCCAGGCTGCATAAAGAGTCAAAAGAGATGACATTCAGCTTCAGAACTCATAAGGAGAAGATATAACTGCGTACATCTCAGTAAAGCATAACAGTGCTGGAGATTAGAGCCCCCCCCCCCTCCCCTCCCCCAGGATGATTAATGTGGAGCAACATGAGGAAACTGTGGAAAACATGGGCGTGAAACGTTTTCATATATATATATATTTAGTAACGCATTTGCCCAAAATCCTAGCAGCAGGGATGAGACTAAACGTGTCACACTGACCACCCTAAACGTGTCACACTGACCACCCTAAACGTGTCACACTGACCACCCTAAACGTGTCACACTGACCACCCTAAACGTGTCACACTGACCACCCTAAACGTGGCGTCGACAGTGTGTCGAGGAGTAGCGGGTGGTCCAGGCAACAACAATGAGAGGAGTGCCTACTGTGGTTCAGGGTTAGGGTTAAATATATACAATATATATATACATATATACATAGGGTTAACCCTAACCCTACTGTGGCTTTGATGTCTTTGTGAAAGTGCATCGTGAGGATCCACTCCCCCAGTCAGGAAGACTCACAGCGTTCAGAGGCACAAGCCCCTGGACCCTGCCGTGTCAGCTGAGCCACCCGCTTCTCCGTGACATCCTGCCGCTCTGTGGCTCAGTGTTCTACATTTACAGGCCTGCCTACAGGGTTAGGTCAGGGTTAGGTTAGGGTCAGGGTTAGGGTTAGATCAGGGTTAGGGTTAGGGTTAGGTTAGGTTCAGGGTTAGGTCAGGGTTAGGTTAGGGTCAGGGTCAGGGTTAGGCACCCTTTCGCTCTGTGGCTTAGTGTTCTACATTTACAGGTCTGCCTACACGAGGGCACAAGTACACACACACATACACATACACACACACACACACACACACACACTACACTCAATTGCGTCTCCTCTTCTGAGCTGTGAGGAAGGGATAGCTTTCAGAACTCGTGTTGGACCCTTTGGGTGGGATGAGTCAAGAGACTAACAGACTAATTGGAAATGTTGCCCATTCAAATTGGCAAAGCAGATTTTTGGTGCCTCTCAGGCAGATGTAGCCTGCTCTCAAACATTAGAAAAAGATTAAAGGGATCTCATGTGTGCAGTGTGCACTTCAAGTCTATACGCTTTGGTTGTTTTTTTGCAATACGCAGTCGCTCGCTCTCCAGCCCTGGAGAACATAAAAGGGAACATCCTGTGCCCAAGACAAAAGTGACGCATCGTTTTCACACTTTTCACACTCTGCCAGGCTGTGAAACTGAATCTGACCTTAAAACCAGAATCCTTTTTTGGTTGTGTATCGCTACATAAAAAGAGACCAACGCCAACGGTAAAATGTCTCAGCTTTATCTGATTCCTAAAGGTGACAGGACATTATTTTTTTGTATCCACTTTTTCTCCCCATTTTCTATTTTTCTCCCATCCCAATTTCGTATTATCCGTTTATTCCCTCCCCTGTCTTGAACGTTGCTAGACTATGCCTCCCACAGGTCGGTTGTAGTGAGGACAGAAGCCTTGCATCACGTGTCCCCTCTGGTACACGAGGAGGCAGCCTGTCGCATCTTTTCACCACAGCAGCTCGAACTCTCAGTGGCGAGGAGTAACGCGTGGGAGGCTCACGCTGCCCCCGCTACTTCCTGCTTCCGTCGCACCGGCGTCACCAAACCGACCTGTAGGAGTCACTGTCCACAACGTCAAATCCCCACCCACCGGCTTTCCCACCCTCTAACACTTGCCAATTGTGTTAGTATGAGCGACCGGCCAGCCGGTAGCAACGCCGAGAGCTGGGCTCGAACCCAGTGTCTCCTGCGTTAGAGGCGAGCGCCTTGCCCACTGCGCCAATCAGCCGCCCGTGACAGGACATTCTGTACATCTATACTACTGTGAAGTGGTCACACCCCCCCCCCCCCCCCCGGTTCAAAATGCCTTGCATCAGAGTAGCATATTTACTCAGTAGTACTCGTTTATATATACTCGTTTATATATATGTACTCCATTTTAATCACTTGTACATTGTATATTGTTATTGCACTTTTCTGTTACCTTTACTCTCTGATTAGATGCAGACTTCTTTCGTTGTACTGTACTTGTGCTGCATGATGACAATACATTTGAATCTAATCTAATTTAGCATCAGGCACATTTTACTCAGGGAATAATGTTAACACTCTTTTCATATAATGTAAAGTAATCTGCCCTGTAAAGATTACTGCATGGATGAAATTAAGAAAAGCTACTAGTTTAAACGTTAAAAAAAACGAATCCCAAATAGCTAGGCTACATTCTCATCACTCATTGGCTGTGTCCCCTCTCCTTACTCCCATGTGTTTGTCACTGTGCTGGTGGCCATGTCTGCTCATTTGCATACAGTGTTTTTTCTGATCTCAGTAAATACTGCACCTGTAAACACCAAAATGCCTCACTAGGTCAATATCGTCACAACTAGCCAAAAATAAAAAGGTATCTACTCCTATGAATGTGTATGCATGTGAATGAATGTTGGTGGTGGTCGGAGGGGCCGTAGGCGATGATTATTCGCCACGCTTCCGTGAGTCTGCCTCAGGGCAGCTCTGGCTGCAATTGTAGCTTACCACCACCGGTATGACTGTGTATGAACGAGTAATGGACTCTGTAAGCGCTCTGGGGTCACTGGGGTGTCACGAAGAGCGCTATATAAATCCAAGCCATTATTATTATTATTATTATTATTATTATTATTATTATTATTATTATTATTATTATACATGTAGTCAAGTTTCCCGAAGGGCTGTTCTCTCTAGGCCAAGAATGTTGTCAATCTTTTATGTTGCTAAATATCGTACATTCTTCATAGCAATGTGTAGGCGATTTTGAACCAGGGGGGGCGAGTGGAACGTCACTTCTGTGGTCTATTTACCATGTTTACTTCCCCGCCATGCAGTAAGGGGAAGGTGTAGAGAGTGCCCATTCACCTCAATGTTAACACTTTGCAACAAATTTATGATTACCTGATCAGATTATTTAGCTGTGAATTAGTCATCCACTCATCGAAATGCGTTTGTATCGATTGAAGAAAATAATCATGGTGGCGGAGTGAATACGGTGAATTCCCTTTAATTTGGTTTTGGTCACTGTCTCTTGGGAAGGCTATGCCCTAACCCTATTCCTGATATAAATATTAGGAAACTCCCAAAACAGGGGTTTGATAGAAATACAAAGGCGTTATCTAGCAATATGGGCTTTTGGATATGAAACCTATTGAACCCCAGCAGGGGCTCTCCTGGAGACGGGAGACAGGCTGTCATGACTCTCATGTCCCGGCCGTTCCTCAGTTGACGAATTCGGCGGAAAGGCTCCTGGTGCACCGGGCCTTGCGGAACTTGAGCTCATGGTAGCACTGCACGAAGCTGTGGTAGATGAAGGTGATGGGCAGCGCCAGGAGCACGATGCCACTCACCACACACAGGCCACCCAGCACGCGCCCCGGCACAGTGATGGGGTACATGTCTCCATAGCCCACAGTAGTCATGGAGATAATAACCCACCAGCAGGCGGCGGGGATGCTCGCGTAGGCCTCGTTACCCGACTCCAGGTCCAGCCCGTGCTCCAGTAGCTGAGCCAGCGCGCTGAAGATCGCCATGGCGACGCAGATGAACACCAGCAGCATCACCATCTCGCGGTAGCAGCGGCGCAGCGTCAGGCCCAGCGTCTGCAGGCCGATGAAGTGGCGCGCCAGCTTGATCACCCAGAAGATGCGCATCACGCGAAGGACGCGCAACGTGACGCCGGCGCGCTGCAGCTGGGAGTTCTCTCCCGTCAGGACCGTCATGGTGACGGAGACGTAGTAGGGCGTGATGGCCAGCAGGTCGATGACGTTGAGGGGCCGGCGCACAAACTCACACTTGTCCCGTGACACCGTGAAGCGGATGATGCACTCAGCCGTGAACCAGCCAATGCACACGGCCTCGATGATCCTGGGGTGGGAGGGAACAAAGCAGGGTTACCGCTGGAAGAGGAAGAAAGGGGGTTCGCCTTAACAGGTTGACACCTACGCAGGCGGTTAACTCTCAACGGGACTGGTTGAACATTTGCGACTGGAAATGTACTAAATCGATAGAGTCTGAGAGCAGTTAAAAGCAGTGACAGAATAACATGGGCAAACACCTATAATTGCGTAACCATGTGTGGAAATGGCTTGTGGATCCATATAGCCTCTAGAGATTAAGAACATTTGAACATTGACTCAGAGCTACACTCTTAGAAAGCGTGTGAGGTTGGCTCTTGGCGAACATGCAGAGATGTATGCCAAATTTGCCAAACATGAATCTGGCGAATCTAGTGTTATTTACCTACCTGAATATATTTCCCACTGTTGTGACATTATGAAACCATCTGTATTACTACCTACTATGCTAATACTATGCACTATAAGAGTGTAGCAATGTCCATCAGCTGCCAGAGTTGTACCCTTCCTTCCGTGCTGAATGCAATTGATTTTAATTTTTTTTATCATTCCATTTGGGCCGTGGGGGGGGGGGGCTTAATGTCTGAAGGAGTTGACTGAAGGCTTCTTGTCCTCTGCGAAAGCATGCATTCAACTAAGAGGTTGGCAGTCGACTGCGGCTCCTTTCGATCGATTAGTCGACCATTCGACTAGTCGAGGTCAGCCCTATTATATAGTATGACCTACAAACCTTTACCCAAATGGTGCCCATTCTACATAAAATTGTGTGATCCACAAACCTCCACCCTTCAAGCCCCCCTTGTAAGATCCGGATATTTTCACCATTCAAGCTTAATATGTTCTCATATTGCATTCGACAGAGAAATAAATGCCAAATCTATACTCACTCAGTGGGTGTAATGATAAATAACATGGTAAACAGCATCACATAAACACATAATGGTTATACAACAGAGCAGAGAAAACTACAACCTCCATAGCCTTTTGATATGCAGAATGTATCCATGCCGTGGCCTCTGAGAGAGATACAGTAGATGGAAGCTATGGCTGGAGTCTAAATGAATGCCACCTGTTCCAACTCAGTGCATGTGAAGAGAGGAGGGAGGACAGGGCACCAACTGTGTCTGAAGGACGTTGGCTGTTGGTGATTCTAATCTTAACACTCATAGGTCGCAGCTATTTTGTGATATTTGAGGTTTGCCTCATGGTTTAATTGTGTAATAATAATGCACGTAAAACCTCAATCCTGTATTGTAAAATGAAGCGAATATTTTTTTCAGGACAACCCGGGCCATCGGAATATATATGCTTCAGTTTTGTCAGATCAAGGTATACATGAGTTATATCATTAATTATATATAAATATCAAATATATAGAGAGAAATCATAGATAACAATAAAGAACTAAATATTTGTCTCAAACATGTGGGGAATGAGGGGGGGGAAGTAAAGTCCTAACTTATACACATAAAAAACGATTGACATTTTTGCCATAGAAGTTATTTAATGGCTTCAGTGCACAGAGTAGGAACCTTCATCACCCTCGTCTTCACATATCTGAGAAGCTGATAATGAACAATGAATCCAACCTTAAAACTTATAAACATCTATGTATTAGAAGTTAGTTTTTTTTGTCTTCGTTTTTCCCATGAAGGCAAATGTAATAATTAGACAAAATGTTATTTGCATTTTAATCTATGCTCATTGGCAAATGAATAGATATATACCTACCTGCAACACCTACAATATAGAACACAATATATACAAATACATGTACAAATACACTTACGCGTACACGTACACATACACGTACAGACACACACACACATTACAGCTTCAGGCATATTTTTCTGTCACAGAAACACTTTTACAAATTAACAAGCAGACACACACTGTCTGTCTTTCTCACACACACACACACACAATTTCTCTCTCTCTCACACACTCTCTCTCTCTCTCTCTCTCTCTCTCTCTCTCTCTCTCTCTCTCTCACACACACACACACACACAATTTCTCTCTCTCTCACACACACACACACACACACACACACACACTCTCTTTCTCTCACACACACACACTCTCTCTCTCTCCCTTACACACACACTCTCTCACACTCTCTCTCACACACACACTCTCTCTCACACACACAATCTCTCTCACACTCTCACACACACACACACTCTCTCTCTCACACACACAATCTCTCTCACACTCTCACACACACACACACACTCTCTCTCTCTCTCACACACAATCTCTCTCACACTCTCTCACATACACACACTCTCTCACACACACTCTCACATACACTCTCTCACACACACTCTCTCTCACACACAGACACTCGCTCTCTCTCTCTCACACACACACACACACACACACACACACACACACACACACACACACACACACACACACACACACACACATACACACTCTCTCTCACACTCTCTCTCTCCCTCTCTCACACACACTCACACACAGATGATACACATACTCTCTCTCTCTCTCTCTCTCTCTCTCTCTCACACACATACTGTACACACACACACACACACACACACACACACACACAGAGAGAGATGATACATTTGGTTGCCCTTCAGGTACCAATACCTTGAGAAGGGTCCGCGAGGCCGTCATGGATACAAGACAGACAGACAGACGAACAGGTTAAAAAGCATAGTGAGAATAGACATGGAAGGCTGACAATTCAGTAGACAATGAGGGTTTTATCCATAATGAATTTAACACGGAATATAACCCTACCCATTCAGCAGATCTACAGTAACAGTAACCTAAGACTATACGTGACAATAAAAGTGCAGACAAAAAGAAAGAAACGTAGTACCGGTATGGCCTGCCTAAAATATGAATCATTTGAAGCACCTTTCAAAATAAAGGCTACCTGTGTAATAGCGACACCTTTGGTCCAATAACCACTAGCCTGTCGCTAATACATTTCAGCACCTTGAAAATATCAATATCAAGAAATCCTACCTTCAGCATGTTTCAACTTGCAAGGCCTATTATTTAAAGTAGAATTCGAACAGTCTCTAAACAGCTAAATGACACAAAGAAACTACGCATTTCTGCCTATATAATAACCTCCCTATTTAGATTGTTTTTATTATTAACTGCATAAATCTCTTTTTGGCTATTGGTTCGAGATTAACAGCATGTACCCTATAAAAGTAGGCAACTAAAAATATAAATTGTAACAGTAGATCCTCCTTATTTCCTGTGTTTTAACATAATGGTGAATTAGTGCTCAGATATTTGACAATTGACCAAACATCGCGCATTTGACACATGCCACTTGTGGTAAAACATAATCCTTACCTATAGGCCTGTGTCTTTGACTAACTAAATAATACATCCGTAAAAGGCAGGTAACAGAAACACACAAAGAGTTTGGCCATGCAATTTGAGATTGCATTAAACCTCAAGACTTATCAACGCTTTCCTCTTTCTCACAAGGGCTCAGCTGCATACAAGTTAATAACACAATGGAGAAAACTATTTAGACCGTATATACGGTACACCCTACTGATTTGACACATGTGCGCAAAAGGCGCACTTATCAATGTCACAATTAATTATTTAGTGACACACCGGAAAATCGTTCAACACTCATGCACAGAATATATGATTAGATATAGACTTCATAGATAGTTTTTTATGAAAAAAATATAGAAAATATAGGACATAGGTACCCGTACCCGGATGGATGCTCTAAAGAGTCTGTGTACCTTTGCTCCTCCATGCTGTTGGCAGTTTTCCAATCTGGCAAAGTGCTCGCGCAAAGCATCACCATGGACACTATGACAAAAACCACCGAAATTGAAGCCAAAATCTGCGCGGCGAGCGACGAGGTCGGCTCCTCGAAAGTCTTGCGAATGATCCCCAGCCACTTCGACTGTCCTCCTCCCTCAGCGTCCCGCAGGCGACACTCCCGGGTCAACTCTTCCTCCCGCCGGTTGTTGACGTCTTCCTCGGAGGAGAAGTGGGTGTACGTGTCGGACATCCTGTCGTCCAGTCTCCTCTGGCAGCAGAACTCCAGGTCCGAGCTCTCCAAGCCCCAGTAGATCATCTCGTTGTAGAAGGACAACTCGCACATCCGCGGCACCAGGCGCAGTGTCCCGTACTTCACGTACAACATGATGAAACCGAAAGCCTCGGAGTGCCGGTCGAAGAAAAACTCGTTCCTCTCCCGGTCGTAGTCATCGCACACTTCCAACACTTCTGTCTCCGAGGCACATTTGTGCAAACGACTCACCCGGCTGAGAGGAAAGTCCTTGATCACATCTTTGGAGAATGCGTATCTCGTGCCGCCCACGTTTAGGATGCAAATGCTCTGACCAAACTTCATTTTGCAGCTGCCCCCCACTACTAAGCAGCCCAACTGGTCATTTCTACGCCTCTGAGAAAATAATATATTTTGAACATTCGTAAAGACCCAAAATACAAAACTATATACACAATAATTCTTGATAAACACTTTAATATATCACCCTCCTTCGAATCCCATCAACATAACGGAGGTTTCCCGTCATCTTCCACCCCTGAGAAGATTTGCAGGTCTGCTTGGAGCTTGGAGAGACGCGCGACTACATTGAAAGTGCGTGTGCGCTCCTCGTAGCTCCTTTCACTCAGTCTTTATTTCTTAGCCTACTACGTCACTACATGATTGATTGATTGATTGATTGATTGATTGATTGATTGATTGATTGATTGATTGATTGATTGATTGAAAACTTTATTAACAGATTGCAGATGGGTACAGTACAGTACAGCTCAATACATACAATTGTTAAGGGGATGCAGACCAGAGAAAGACTTTCGTCTTCATAAGTGGGAGAGAGTGATGGTCAGCGAAGAGGACGTCTGAGATTTTTTTACTTGTAATACAAATACAATTATACAAATATTGAGCTTCCAAGCGCAGTACCGAAATACTTTTGAGACTGAATGTATATCATTGTTCATCTCAAACCTTTATTTAATAGTCGTAAGACACTGATTTCCCTCATTTACGGTGACGAGTTACGCACAGAAAAACATACATAATAATAACATACCAGCCATTTCAAATCACAACATGTCAACAAGTAACTAGGAAAAGCAAAGAAATAAATTAAAACAGGTACAACTTAATAGACAGTAGATCATGTCAGTTTCATCTACATTGCACCACAGGACCATATTTGCATGGCCTTCCCTACAAACAACATGTGGTTGTGGCAACGTACTCCATCTATTGGTCTCCTCCTAACGTTAGTGTTACATATCAATTTACAGTATTAACGTAGTAAAGTAGTAAAGACCTGGAGCCCGTCGCTGCGATGTCACAAAATAACGTTGGATACGTTACAATTACGTTATAAAAACGTTACATTTGACATGTAATTAACCTTACCACAACGTTGCGATTTCGTAGGCATGTAACTAGACAACGCTGTGAATGTGTCCGTCATAACGTTATAGATTTACACGTTTTTAATTCCATTAATTACCTTTCCACAACATTGCCGATTGGTCACTTGTTTACTAAACCCTGAAATACGTTCAGATTTTGTGTATTCAAAAAAGGTTCGACTTCAAACTATCGTGACTTAAAAATATACATTTTCAAAGAAAAAAAAGGTACTTAAAAACAAGCCCAAATACCATTGAGATCAGGTTCAATTTAAATTTCTAGGTATAGGCAATGTGCTGCAACAAATGCAATGCACACGTGCTAGTATAATATACAGTACCTCCTCACCATAATAACCACCACAATTAAAGCATCAACTGTAGCATCGTATCGACATAATATCATCATGACCTCCATTGAAGTTGAATTTGTGAGCAGGTGCACGCAATGTTCTCTGTTCAGTTACAGAACCTCGGACAGCGCCATGCTGATCTATAGCAGGCGTTCTCTGTTCAGTTTCAGAACCTCGGACAGCGCCATGCTGATCTATAGCAGGCGTTCTCTGTTCAGTTTCAGAACCTCGGACAGCGCCATGCTGATCTATAGCAGGCGTTCTCTGTTCAGTTACAGAACCTCAGACAGTGCCATGCTGATCTATAGCAGGCGTTCTCTGTTCAGTTTCAGAACCTCGGACAGCGCCATGCTGATCTAAAACAGGAGTTCTCTGTTCAGTTTCAGAACCTCGGACAGCGCCATGCTGATCTATAGCAGGCGTTCTCTGTTCAGTTTCAGAACCTCGGACAGCGCCATGCTGATCTATAGCAGGCGTTCTCTGTTCAGTTTCAAAACCTCGGACAGCGCCATGCTGATCTATAGCAGGCGTTCTCTGTTCAGTTACAGAACCTCAGACAGTGCCATGCTGATCTATAGCAGGCGTTCTCTGTTCAGTTTCAGAACCTCGGACAGCGCCATGCTGATCTAAAACAGGAGTTCTCTGTTCAGTTTCAGAACCTCGGACAGTGCCATGCTGATCTATAGCAGGCGTTCTCTGTTCAGTTTCAGAACCTCGGACAGCGCCATGCTGATCTATAGCAGGCGTTCTCTGTTCAGTTACAGAACCTCAGACAGTGCCATGCTGATCTATAGCAGGCGTTCTCTGTTCAGTTTCAGAACCTCGGACAGCGCCATGCTGATCTATAGCAGGCGTTCTCTGTTCAGTTTCAGAACCTCGGACAGCGCCATGCTGATCTATAGCAGGCGTTCTCTGTTCAGTTTCAGAACCTCGGACAGCACCATGCTGATCTATAGCAGGCGTTCTCTGTTCAGTTTCAGAACCTCGGACAGCGCCATGCTGATCTATAGCAGGCGTTCTCTGTTCAGTTTCAGAACCTCGGACAGCGCTATGCTGATCTAAAACAGGCGTTCTCTGTTCAGTTTCAGAACCTCGGACAGCGCCATGCTGATCTATAGCAGGCGTTCTCTGTTCAGTTTCAGAACCTCGGACAGCGCCATGCTGATCTATAGCAGGCGTTCTCTGTTCAGTTTCAGAACCTCGGACAGCGCCATGCTGATCTAAAACAGGCGTTCGCTGTTCAGTTTCAGAACCTCGGACAGCGCCATGCTGATCTAAAACAGGCGTTCTCTGTTCAGTTTCAGAACCTCGGACAGCGCCATGCTGATCTATAGCAGGCGTTCTCTGTTCAGTTTCAGAACCTCGGACAGCACCATGCTGATCTATAGCAGGCGTTCTCTGTTCAGTTTCAGAACCTCGGACAGCGCCATGCTGATCTATAGCAGGCGTTCTCTGTTCAGTTTCAGAACCTCGGACAGCGCCATGCTGATCTATAGCAGGCGTTCTCTGTTCAGTTTCAGAACCTCGGACAGCGCCATGCTGATCTATAGCAGGCGTTCTCTGTTCAGTTTCAGAACCTCGGACAGCGCCATGCTGATCTAAAACAGGCGTTCTCTGTTCAGTTTCAGAACCTCGGACAGCGCCATGCTGATCTAAAACAGGCGTTCTCTGTTCAGTTTCAGAACCTCGGACAGCGCCATGCTGATCTATAGCAGGCGTTCTCTGTTCAGTTTCAGGACCTCGGACAGCGCCATGCTGATCTATAGCAGGCGTTCTCTGTTCAGTTTCAGAACCTTGGACAGCGCCATGCTGATCTATAGCAGGCGTTCTCTGTTCAGTTTCAGAACCTCGGACAGCGCCATGCTGATCTATAGCAGGCGTTCTCTGTTCAGTTTCAGAACCTCGGACAGCACCATGCTGACCTATAATTATAGCAGCAGGAGGCTTCAATACACTCACATTCTATTGTCCACTTCCCCCTGAAAATTTTTATAGTGAAATTATAGGAAATAAACCTTTTAAATGGCAACTACTGGCATCCGCACCACAACCTCCTCACTAGTATTAATCTTATTATCTTATAAAATGATGGCATTACCATTATTACTATTTATTGATGTCAAAGTGCACAATAACTAAATGTAAACACCCAAAGCTGATTGTCAATACAAATATACATTGTCTTGCATTGTTGTAGTTTCAGACAGTAATAACTATAGACCAATGATTCCAACATTATATCAGCGTTGCGAATTATTGTCTTTTTCAAGCGGTGAATTACATTTCAGTTAGGATCCCCATTATATTAAAGTAGAATGTCTGCAGACATTAGCAAGTTAAAGCTTAAGGCTTTTTTGAAATTTTCTTAGAATAACATTAAAGACCGTTTGCCACACAAGTAAGCACATGCAAGTTTTACTCTTAGCTACTTGACATTTTTACAATTATCTAAAATTAAAACATAAACGTTGGTCCAAATGTTTATTTTGCTCCAACAAAGGGACACATTTCAGACTTTTACCACTGAAATACACCACAGATAATACAACATGATATATTCACCTGCCATGGTGTGTTATGACAATTTTATGAACAAAAATGCATTTAAGACAATTTCCCTCTTCCCTGCGGGAAGCTGATGTTTCACTTCCTGTGGCCCCCAGACTCATTGAGGAAGTGAGGGCAGGAGAGGAGGAGCGGGCAGGAGCAGAGGCCACGTTGGGGCCCATCCAGAAAGTCCATGCCCAGGGAGGGTGCTGTGGAGTTGGGATCGATGCTCAGCGCCAGTGCTGGAGTAAGCTAGGTCCATCCCACTTGGACCTGTGGATCTAGAGACAGACTGAGACAGACTGGAGACTGAGACAGCTGACGCCGCCAGTGGCGCTGTCTGGATCTCCCAGAATGAAGATGACGTCTCTTCCTACTCACTCTGCTCAGCTCCAAGCCTCCACCCATCCCTCCATCCTCACCTCTAGGTGTGGGGGGCGTAGGCGAGTAGCCAAAGAGGAGAGATGCGCTTGGTGGTGAGTCTGGAGCACAGAGCTGCTCTGGTTGGGCCTCTCCTAGTGGAACTGGCTCATCATCATGTCGAAGAAACTCTGCTCAGGAATGTCCTGCAGGTCGATGGAAGAGGTACCGTCGTCCTCGCGGAACAGGAACCCCATCCCACCACCGCCACGACCCTCCACCTGGAAGGAGAAATGAGGGTGGACTTTCAGAATTTGATTTGAACAAACAGCTGATAATGAGATGGGGAAAGGAGGGATCACAGTCACACACATGCTCTGCTGATGCTGAGGCGGCAGGCCACCAGCTCCTAAATACACTGCTTTGGCTGGGAGGGGTTGAGGGGGGAATCCGCTGGTCCTGCACAGCCCAGGCAGTGTCCAAGACCTCACTCTTCTGCGTGTACCGTCTAAAGTCGTCTAACACAGATCTGAGGAGGAGATAGGAAAAACAGACGAATATAGGCTTCAACTTCTATAAAAGCAGCATGAAACAGTATAATAATAGAAAATAAAGACAATATACATCATTACAATTGCAATTTCTACTGAGGTATAAGTAGCACAAGGCCTATGAAACTCATAATGTTTCAGACAATGTACGGTTTGCAACCATTTCATAGATAGAACACGAGGATACATGTCCTAAATATACTGTGAGCTTCCTACTTGGGAACAGGACGTGCATCATGGTTTTTGAAAGCTAAAACACTGGACTGGATTGGATTGGATTGGGGCCTGGTGGCCTGTACCGGTTCCGCAACTATAAGTTACTTCCGGGGTAGGCCTGATTGGCCCCGACAGGCACGTGACGCGGCAGCCTCAGGACGCGCAACGAGGCTGCTGAGAGCTGTCGCACGGAAATAGGCTGTCTATTGCCATTCTCTAAGACAAACTCTAACCTTAACCAGCTCCTTAACAGCGCCTAAACTTAACCCTTTAACCTTAAGCAACTCCGAAACTATGCCTAACCTTAACCTTAACCTTAACCATGCCTAACCTTAACCATAAGGCATAACCAACTCCGAAAGAATATTGCCATTCTCTAAGACAAACTCTAACCTTAACCAGCTCCTTAACAGCGCCTAAACTTAACCTTTCTAACCATAACCAACTCCGAAACAATGCCTAACCTTAACCAACTCCGAAACAATGCTTAAAGTTAACATGCCTAAACTTAACGGCGAACGAATGCACGTTAAAAAAAAAAATAATTTGAAGGGAATCGAACTCGCCAGCAACAGACGGTAGGATCCACACCAATGCAACACTGCCAATTGAGCTATTTCTGGATAGTGAAAAAGGGCGTATTACTACATAATGCTGCCGCGGAGCGTGCCACGCGGCAGAGAAAGTTGCGCGTCCTGAGGCTGCCGCGGGAGCGTGGCCGCGCCTGTCACGTGCCTGTCGGGGCCAATCAGGCCTACCCCGGAAGTAACTTATAGTTGCGGAACAGTAACAGGCGGCCTGGTGAGAGGACACAGCACAGTCTTTCAATAGTAAAGTGATCAGCGAATGTATGGCCTGTACTATTCAACATGTTTAGATAGGGCCTGAGTTACTGTGTACAAAAGGGCAACCTACATTGTTAACTTGAAGTAGACAGTCTGCAGTTAAACCTCATAGTCCTTGTTCCACTTAAAATCCAATGTGCTGGAGTTCAAATCAAATCAAATCAAATGTATTTGTAAGGCCCGACAACACACGTTAATGTCCCCATGGGCCGGACACGTCTTCTTTAAACAAGTCAAGAAGAAACATAACAATAAGTCAAGAACAAAACAAGAACACCATAAGGTCCAACAAATTTTAAATAAATGCAAAATAAATGAATGAATGCAAACACTCCCAGACATACCCCACGCGAAGGTAAGGAAAAACTCACTAAAAGCTAGCAATAGGGGGAAAAAATGCACCACAGGCAGTGTGGAGGAGAGAAACCTTAGAAGGGCCATTCAAGGGGGGATCTCCCTTTTTAGATGTCGGTGATAGTAGTGTTGCAGACTAACAGTTGGTAAGCGTGCACTCATGTGTGTAGTGAAACACAGATGAGTGCATGCAATGTTCAGCGCCAAACAACACAAAATGTCACTGGACTCAGACTTCCAGACTTCACTGTAAGTGAAATAGAGTGCACATGGGTCATATGGTGAAGGCTGTGCACAGTGTACATGGGTCATATGGTCTCTCCATCCTCTGTCTCACCTGGGTCACCTCTCTCTCTGTCTCACCTGGGTCATCTCTCTCTCTCTCACCTGGGTCACCTCTCTCTCTGTCTCACCTGGGTCTTCTCTCTGTCTCACCTGGGTCACCTCTCTCTCTGTCTCACCTGGGTCTTCTCTCTGTCTCACCTGGGTCACCTCTCTCTCTGTCTCACCTGGGTCTTCTCTCGGTCTCACCTGGGTCACCTCTCTCTCTGTCTCACCTGGGTCTTCTCTCTCTCACCTGGGTCATCTCTCTCTCTCTCTCTCACCTGGGTCTTCTCTCTCTCTGTCTCACCTGGGTCATCTCTCTCTCTGTGTCTCACCTGGGTCACCTCTCTCTCTGTCTCACCTGGGTCACCTCTCTCTCTGTCTCACCTGGGTCATCTCTCTCTCTGTCTCACCTGGGTCACCTCTCTCTCTGTCTCACTTGGACCAGTCATTTGATGATGATGATAAGGTATTGATTCAGGGATATAGTATTTATAGGAGGGATAGAAATAGATTTGGAGGAGGTGTAATTATGTATGTACAGAATCATATTCCTGTGAAACAAAGGAATGATTTTATGTCAAAAGAAATTGAAGTGATATGGTTACAGGTCCATCTTCCTCACCTTAAGCCTATTTTGATAGGATGCTGCTATAGACCTCCAAATGCAAACGCTGTATATATGAACAATGTATGTGAGATGATTGATAAAGTTTCTGATGGGAAAAATGAAATGTATTTATTAGGTGATCTGAATATTGATTGGTTTTCTGTACACTGCTCACTAAAGAAAAAACTAGTAGACATAGTGAATGCATGTGATCTAGTACAGCTGGTCAACCAACCAACTAGAACGCAAACAAGCAAGGCTGGAAAATCTTCTACATGCATCGACCATGTGTACACTAATAGTGCAGAGCTATGTTCAAAAGTTATATCAGCTAATATAGGATGCACTGATCATAATATTATAGCATTCACTAGAAAGGCAAAAAATACCAAAAGCTGGACCTAAGATTATACATAAAAGATCATATAAGAATTTCAGGGAAGAGGAATTTGTCAAAGATATTGAAAACATATCATGGGATGATGTATATAAAGAGGATAACCCAGAAGAAGCACTAAGTATATTTATGAAGAGGTTTATCCAAGTAGCAGACAGACATGCGCCTATAGTTAAGTGTACAGTGAAAACAGTAAGGGCACCCTGGTTAGATGAAGAATTAAAAGATTGTATGGCAGAAAGAAATGCAGCAAAAAGTAAAGCATGCAAGTCTGGATGTCTGGTTGATTGGCAGAACTACCGCAAGCTTAGAAATTGTGTCACAAAGTGGAATAGAAAGAAAAAGAAAAGCTATTTTCAAGCTAAGATAATTGAAGTGAAAAATGACAGTAAACAGTTATGGAAAACATTTAACACTGTACTAGGAAGGGGGAATAACAATGTACCTAGCTTTATTGAGGTTGATGGGGCATTTATAACAAAGCCTGTTGATATAGCTCAGTATTTCAATGACTTCTTCTTGTGTAAGGTTGAAACTCTAAGGAATAATATGTGTATGAGTAATGTAAAATATAATGATAACATATTAGAAAGGATTATGAAAGATAAAAAAAAAATGCTCATTTAGTCTATGTTCTGTTGACACTAAAATGGTGGAGGAAATGTTTCAGATATAAAAAAGGAAAAACCAGCAGGCCTGGATAACATGGATGGTAGACTACTGAAGGTTTCAGCAAAGCATGTAGCAGGTACGGTCACACATATTATAAATCAAAGCATTAAATATGGTATATGTCCAAAAGTCTGGAAGGAGGCTATAATCATTCCTTTACAGAAAAATGCAAAAGTCAACCTGTCGGGTGCAAACAGTCGCCCTGTGAGCATTTTGCCAGTGTTAGCGAAGATAATGGAGAAAATAGTGTTTACACAAATTCAGAGTTACTTTAATGACAATGAATTGAATGCTCATTTTCAGCATGCCTATAGGGATGGTTACTCAACAGCGACAGCGTTGACACAGCTAGTAGATGATTGTCTAATGGATATTGATAGAAAGAAATTAGCAGGATCAGTGATGTTAGACTTCAGTGCAGCATTTGATGTTATGGATCATGAAATACTACTGGAGAAACTTAAAGACTATGGCTTTGCTTCATCGTCAGTTTCATGGATAACTAGCTACTTATACAAAATATACAGTAGAAACCAGAGAGTATTTTTTAACGGTAGCCTATCTGAAGCGAAAAATGTTAAGTATGGAATTCCACAGGGAAGCTGCCTTGGACCTCTGTTATTCACCATTTATACAAATGATTTGCCGTTAATTTTAGAGCAAGCAAAGGTGGCTATATATGCAGATGATACAACCCTGTACATGGCATCCTCCTCTGTGGAAGATCTGGGTGTGGCACTAAATAAAGAGCTACAAAAAGTAGAAGAGTGGATTAGAGCGAATATAATGGTTTTAAACATAGCAAAAACAAAGTGTATTTTAATGGGTTCACACCATATGCTAATTGCTAATCCAAAATTAAAAATAATAATGGGGGGAACTGAAATTGAACAGGTAGAAGAAGCAAAGCTACTAGGTATAACATTGGACAGTCATCTGAACTGGTCAACGCATATAAATAACATAACAAAAAAGATGGGGAGAGGGCTGGCTTTAATTAGAAGATGTGCAGAATTCCTAACTGTCCGGGGATCTGGGGAAGTGCTGGAAGAGAAAAACTGGGAAAACTACAAATGACACAGAACAAAGCAGCACACCTTGCTCTGAATTGTAGGAAAAGGTCAAACATAGTAAGCATGCATGAAAAACTGTCATGGTTAATGGTAGAACAAAGACTAAATGTAAATATCATAATGTTTTTTAGAAATATATATAAGAACAAAAAACCTGCTTGTCTATATGATGAGATACAATTCACAATCAACAGACACAGTTACTCCACCAGGCATGTGTCAATGGAAAGATGTACTGTAAAGATGCCAAGAACAAATGTAATGAAAAGGACTGTGATGTATAGAGCCATGACTGCATGGAATTCCTTACCACCTGCACATGTGTGATTGGTGAACTTAGATATTTTATTATATAATATTTTTAGGTGTTATTGAGGTGTATTGTATTGTTTTATTGTATTGTATTGATTTTATTGTATTGTATTGATTTGTGTGGACCCCAGTAATAGTAGCCTATGCCTGTGGCAATGGCTAATGGGGATCCGAATAAACTAAACTAAACTAAACCTGGGTCTTCTCTCTGTCTCACCTGGGTCACCTCTCTCTCTCTGTCTCACCTGAGTCATCTCTCTCTCTCTGTCTCACCTGGGTCATCTCTCTCTCTGTCTCACCTGGATCACCTCTCTCTCTCTGTCTCACCTGAGTCACCTCTCTCTCTCTGTCTCACCTGAGTCACCTCTCTGTCTCACCTGGGTCATCTCTCTGTCTCACCTGGGTCACCTCTCTCTGTCTCACCTGGGTCACCTCTCTCTGTCTCACCTGGGTCACCTCTCTCTCTGTCTTACCTGGGTCACCTCTCTCTCTGTCTCACCTGGGTCACCTCTCTCTGTCTCACCTGGGTCACCTCTCTCTCTGTCTCACCTGGGTCACCTCTCTCTCTGTCTCACCTGGGTCACCTCTCTCTCTGTCTCACCTGGGTCACCTCTCTCTGTCTCACCTGGGTCACCTCTCTCTCTCTGTCTCACCTGGGTCATCTCTCTCTGTCTCACCTGGGTCACCTCTCTCTCTGTCTCACCTGGGTCACCTCTCTCTCTGTCTCACCTGAGTCACCTCTCTCTGTCTCACCTGGGTCATCTCTCTCTCTGTCTCACCTGGGTCATCTCTCTCTCTCTCTGTCTCACCTGGGTCACCTCTCTCTCTCTGTCTCACCTGGGTCACCTCTCTCTCTCTGTCTCACCTGGGTCACCTCTCTCTCTCTGTCTCACCTGGGTCATCTCTCTCTCTCTGTCTCACCTGGGTCTTCTCTCTGTCTCACCTGGGTCACCTCTCTCTCTCTGTCTCACCTGGGTCACCTCTCTCTCTCTGTCTCACCTGGGTCTTCTCTCTGTCTCACCTGGGTCACCTCTCTCTCTCTGTCTCACCTGGGTCACCTCTCTCTCTCTGTCTCACCTGGGTCACCTCTTTCTCTCTGTCTCACCTGGGTCACCTCTCTCTCTGTCTCACCTGGGTCACCTCTTTCTCTCTGTCTCACCTGGGTCACCTCTCTCTCTGTCTCACCTGGGTCACCTCTCTCTCTGTCTCACCTGGGTCACCTCTCTCTCTCTGTCTCACCTGGGTCACCTCTCTCTCTCTGTCTCACCTGGGTCACCTCTTTCTCTCTGTCTCACCTGGGTCACCTCTCTCTCTGTCTCACCTGGGTCACCTCTCTCTCTGTCTCACCTGGGTCATCTCTCTCTCTCTCTGTCTCACCTGAGTCATCTCTCTCTCTGTCTCACCTGAGTCATCTCTCTCTCTCTCTCTCTCACCTGGGTCATCTCTCTCTCTCTGTCTCACCTGAGTCATCTCTCTCTCTCTCTGTCTCACCTGGGTCATCTCTCTCTCTGTGTCTCACCTGGGTCACCTCTCTCTCTCTGTCTCACCTGGGTCACCTCTCTCTCTCTGTCTCACCTGGGTCACCTCTCTCTCTGTCTCACCTGGGTCACCTCTCTCTCTGTCTCACCTGGGTCACCTCTCTCTCTCTGTCTCACCTGGGTCACCTCTCTCTCTCTGTCTCACCTGGGTCACCTCTCTCTCTCTGTCTCACCTGGGTCACCTCTCTCTCTCTGTCTCACCTGGGTCACCTCTCTCTCTCTGTCTCACCTGGGTCACCTCTCTCTCTCTGTCTCACCTGGGTCACCTCTCTCTCTCTGTCTCACCTGGGTCACCTCTCTCTCTCTGTCTCACCTGGGTCATCTCTCTCTCTCTCTGTCTCACCTGGGTCACCTCTCTCTCTCTGTCTCACCTGGGTCACCTCTCTCTCTCTGTCTCACCTGGGTCACCTCTCTCTCTCTGTCTCACCTGGGTCATCTCTCTCTCTCTGTCTCACCTGAGTCATCTCTCTCTCTCTCTCTCTCACCTGGGTCATCTCTCTCTCTCTGTCTCACCTGAGTCATCTCTCTCTCTCTGTCTCACCTGAGTCATCTCTCTCTCTCTCTCTCTCTCACCTGGGTCATCTCTCTCTCTCTGTCTCACCTGAGTCATCTCTCTCTCGTTGTCTCACCTGGGTCACCTCTCTCTCTGTCTCACCTGGGTCACCTCTCTCTCTCTGTCTCACCTGGGTCACCTCTCTCTGTCTCACCTGGGTCACACCTCTCTCTGTCTCACCTGGGTCACCTCTCTCTCTCTGTCTCACCTGGGTCACCTCTCTCTGTCTCACCTGGGTCACACCTCTCTCTGTCTCACCTGGGTCACCTCTCTCTCTGTCTCACCTGGGTCACCTCTCTCTGTCTCACCTGGGTCACACCTCTCTCTGTCTCACCTGGGTCACCTCTCTCTCTCTGTCTCACCTGGGTCACCTCTCTCTCTCTGTCTCACCTGGGTCACCTCTCTCTCTCTGTCTCACCTGGGTCACCTATCTCTCTCTGTCTCACCTGGGTCGCCTCTCTCTCTCTGTCTCACCTGGGTCACCTCTCTCTCTGTCTCACCTGGATCATCACTCTCTCTGTCTCACCTGGGTCACCTCTCTCTCTCTCTCACCTGGATCATCACTCTCTCTGTCTCACCTGGATCATCTCTCTCTCTGTCTCACCTGGGTCACCTCTCTCTCTGTCTCACCTGGATCATCACTCTCTCTGTCTCACCTGGATCATCTCTCTCTCTGTCTCACCTGGGTCACCTCTCTCTCTGTCTCACCTGGATCATCACTCTCTCTGTCTCACCTGGGTCACCTCTCTCTCTCTCTCACCTGGGTCATCTCTCTCTCTCTCTGTCTCACCTGGGTCATCACTCTCTCTGTCTCACCTGGATCATCACTCTCTCTGTCTCACCTGGGTCACCTCTCTCTCTCTGTCTCACCTGGGTCATCTCTCTCTCTGTCTCACCTGGGTCACCTCTCTCTCTGTCTCACCTGGGTCATCTCTCTCTGTCTCACCTGGGTCACCTCTCTCTGTCTCACCTGGGTCATCTCTCTCTCTCTCTGTCTCACCTGGGTCATCACTCTCTCTGTCTCACCTGGGTCATCACTCTCTCTGTCTCACCTGGGTCACCTCTCTCTCTCTGTCTCACCTGGGTCACCTCTCTCTCTCTGTCTCACCTGGGTCACCTCTCTCTCTCTGTCTCACCTGGGTCACCTCTCTCTCTCTGTCTCACCTGGGTCATCTCTCTCTCTCTCTGTCTCACCTGGGTCACCTCTCTCTCTCTGTCTCACCTGGGTCATCTCTCTCTCTCTGTCTCACCTGGGTCACCTCTCTCTCTCTGTCTCACCTGGGTCATCTCTCTCTCTCTGTCTCACCTGGGTCATCTCTCTCTGTCTCACCTGGGTCATCTCTCTCTGTCTCACCTGGGTCATCTCTCTCTGTCTCACCTGGGTCATCTCTCTCTGTCTCACCTGGGTCTTCTCTCTGTCTCACCTGGGTCACCTCTCTCTCTCTGTCTCACCTGGGTCACCTCTCTCTCTCTGTCTCACCTGGGTCATCTCTCTGTCTCACCTGAGTCACCTCTCTCTCTGTCTCACCTGGGTCACCTCTCTCTGTCTCACCTGGGTCACCTCTCTCTCTCTCTCACCTGGGTCATCTCTCTCTGTCTCCGTCTCACCTGGGTCACCTCTCTCTAAAGTAAAAGTAACGTTGCATTCGTTCGGTACAGAGCGAGTACTGAACCGAAGGTCCTGCACTGAAACGGTTCGGTACGAATACGTGCACTGTTACACCCCTATGTTACATTATTAAATTACATTATATTTACGTAATTCTATAATGTTACTGCAACGTTGCAGAACAGTCTCCATGAGTACTGGTTATTTTGCGACCATAAAGCAACGTTGTCACAACGTCACCTGTTGGTAATGTTGCAATTCACCAGATTATGACCTAAATAGGGTACTTGTACAACTTGTAGGGTTGACTTAATATAATAGTGGAAGCAACGTCAACATGACATCATGGGTTTGTAGGGTTGACTTAATATAATAGTGGAAGCAACGTCAACATGACATCATGGGTTTGTAGGGTTGACTTAATATAATAGTGGAAGCAACGTCAGCATGACATCATGTGTTTGTAGGGTTGACTTAATATAATAGTGGAAGCAAAACATTGGTCTTCAACACCTCCAACATTTATAACACATGGCTGACAGAGCAGCCCTTGGCCTACAGAGCAAGTCTAAGGCTGACCTATTATCTCATGCAGTACAGGGTTGAGATGATAAATTGTAAGCTAACCTTAATATAAGTGCTGTTCCCTCAAACTGACAGGGGAATTTACCAACACACTCCTCTCTTTCTAACACACACACACACACACACACACACACACACACACACACACACACACACACACACACACCTACACACACACACACACACACACACACACACACACACACTATCTCTTCCTCTCTTTCTATCTCTCCATCTCTCTCTGTCTATCTTACTATCACACACACACACACACACACACACACACACACACACACGCACACACACACACACACACACACACACGCACATACATACTATCTCTCCCCCCTCTCTTTCTCTCTTTCTAACACACACACTATCTCTCCCCCTCTCTTTCTCTCTTTCTAACACACACACACTATTTCTCCCCCCTCTCTCTCTCTCTATCTTACTATCACACACACACACACACACACACACACACACACACACACACACACACACACACACACACACACACACACACACACACACACACACACACACACATACACAGCCTTCATTCCCACACTCTATTTCCTCCCCGTTCTCTCTCTTTCTATTACATACTGTACAAAGACATACACATAGCCTTCAACTTGTACACACATACATACACACATAGCCTTCTCATAGTCTACATATCATATCTATAACTCATAGTCTGTACGTATGTCAAGGTACCACTTAGGCTTGTCTACTCTCCTGTACAAATGTACATTTACATTTACATTTAGCTGACACTATTATCCAAAGTGACTTACAAATTGTGAACAACAAGTCAGCAGGAGGGGCACACCTCTGGCGGCTAAGAGTAAGTGGTATTGTTTATCGAGCAGTGCAGAACTTGAGTGCTTCACTCTGAGTGCATAGTAGTATAGATAGACATAGTTGCATAGTAGATAGTAGTATAGACATAGTAGTATAATAGTAGTATAGATATAGTAGGTAGTAGAATATGGATAGTAGCATAGTACATAGTAGTATACACAAAGCAGCATAGTAGTAGTAGTATAGGGTATAGGGTATAGTATAGACATATTAGACAGTGTAGACATATTAGCATTGTAGATAGTAGTATAGGCCTAGTAGGTAGTAGAATATGGATAGTAGCATAGTACATAGTAGTATACACAAAGCAGCATATAGTAGTATAGGGTATAGGGTATAGTATAGACATATTAGCATAGTAGTTAGTAGTATAGACATATTAGCATAGTAGGAAGTAGTATAGGCATAGTAGATAGTAGTATAGACATATTAGCATAGTAGATAGTATTAGCATAGTACATAGTAGATAGTAGTATAAACATATTCAGATATTGATTAAAAAGTGTTTTAGTCACCAGTGGAAAGATGGGCGTGTTTCAGCTATCCTGACTGTGGTGTGTTTATGGTGGGCAGTTGGCTGGCAGAAACAGTATAGACAGTGAGCTACTCTGAAACCCAAATACAAAAATACAAAACAAACCACACAATTTCACTACATTAAACAAGTCGAAGCCAAATACACAATCAAATTAAATTGATCTACAGCATTCCCCAATCCTGCCATATACAAAAATGAATTTTGCCCCATAGAACTCCTGAACCTGTGTGGAATTATATCCGTCTGGCTGCCTCTCGTGGAGAATGTGTGAGTCTCATTCACCCAACTAAAGTAACTGACCAGATATGCAGGGACTGTAGCATTCCCTTTATTTATTTTCCACTGGTAACCAGTTCAGACCATAAAAGTGTGAGGAATTGAGATGTGTAGCTACATGGGTGAAGTAGTAAGCACAGTCCTAACTAACTTATTCTGAGATGTCTGTAGGATGTGTAGTTAGAGACCATTGACTGGAGATGCATAGTCAAAGTGGCACTGCACTAAGGCATCTGCTAATGTTTTCAGTGTGTTTGAATTGAGAAAATGTGATTTTCTTGCTAAGAATTCGTTTTGTTTGGTTTATTTTGGTCAGAGCCTTTAAGGCTATATGAACGATGTGAGCAGAGAAGTCCAGTTTGTCATCAGATGCAGAGCGTATAGGGGTCTTGAGGGTGTGTAGTTAGAAGATACAGAGCGTGGGGGTCTTGAGGGAGTGTAGTTAGAAGATGCAGAGCGTAGGGGTCTTGAGGGTGTGTAGTTAGAAGATGCAGAGCGTAGGGGTCTTGAGGGTGTGTAGTTAGAAGATACAGAGCGTAGGGGTCTTGAGGGTGTGTAGTTAGAAGATGCAGAGCGTAGGGGTCTTGAGGGTGTGTAGTTAGAAGATGCAGAGCGTAGGGGTCTTGAGGTTGTGTAGTTAGAAGATGCAGAACATAGGGGTCTTGAGGGTGTGTAGTTAGAAGATGCAGAGCCTAGGGGTCTTGATGGTGTGTAGTTAGAAGATGCAGAGCGTAGGGGTCTTGAGAGTGTGTAGTTAGAAGATGCAGAGCGTAGGGGTCTTGAGGGTGTGTAGTTAGAAGATGCAGAGCGTAGAGGTCTTGAGGGTGTGTAGTTAGAAGATGCAGAGCGTAGGGGTCTTGAGGGTGTGTAGTTAGAAGATGCAGAGCGTAGGGGTCTTGAGGGTGTGTAGTTAGAAGATGCAGAGCGTAGGGGTCTTGAGGGTGTGTAGCAGTGGCGGTTGCTGACCAAATCTTTTGGTGAAGCACAAATTATTATGTTATATTATATATTAAATTATATTTTTAAAACATCCCCAAGGCTGCAACACCCCCATTCCTCCCAGGTGTCAGGCTCCTCATTCACACATCACCACCACCCCTCCTGCTCCACTGCCATCACCACCGCCACTACCACCACCCCTCCTGCTCCACTGCCATCACCACCCACACCACCTACCCATTCGCATATTCTCATGTTGACCACAAAGTCAACGAACCATACTTCGACCTCCCCGGGCCGAACCGACCACTTTCCCCGAAATCGGACTGAAAAACAAACTTTTCATCCAAAAGGACCTCCATGTTTTGGGGGTCTTCATCGTCAAAATCGGATTCCGGGATTCAGCTCCCAACAGTCGGGCAAGAACTGCGGGTTTTCAGCCTCTCTCCAGGCTCCTGGATAGAACGAGCTGCGTGATTTTTTTCCATAGCCTATGTTTGCGAAGAGGCTACGGAAAAAAATCACGCCACTGTGCGTCTCTGATTGGATCTTAAGTTTGTGTGGCACATCAGTCTCGTGCGCAAAGTCTCACTAGCCCGCCTACCCTACCCTATTTTGATTGGATAATTACATTCTTAAGCCCAACCCAGTGCAGTTATTTTGCACTGAGTGATTGACAGCTGGCCATTACTGCAGTTATGATCAGGCCAGATCAGAGAGCTCAGAGCTGTCACTTGGCCAGTTTTGAAGAAGAAAATAAAATTCACTGGCATTTTTTTACAGAGGAAAACATTTCTAAAAAAAAAAAATAATAATAATAATAATAATAAAAAAAATAATATATATATATATTATGTAAATGAATAATAATTTTTTGTTCTTCTTCTTTTTCTTCTTTCTGACTGTATATTATGAGTGAAGTACTGCCTCACGTGTTGTCATGGAATAACCTCCACTGGTGTGTAGTTAGAAGATGCAGAGAGTAGGGGTCTTGAGGGTGTGTAGTTAGAGACCATTGACTGGAGATAGGAGGGAGCTGTTCCCCTTGATGCACGGAATGCTAGGTCAAGAACCTTGAAGCGGATTTGTGTGGGAATGGGAAGCCAGTGGAGCTCTCTGGTAGGTTGGAGATCAGGCGGGCTGCTGTGTTATGTATGAGTTGAAGCGCCTTGGTGACGGTGAGCTGGTAAAACCAACCAGCAGTGCATTGCATTAGTATAGAGGCACCACGGAGAGCATACTGATAGGATGGACCACCGCGTGTTTTGGAAACACCAATCAGAACAACCGCAGAGCTTTGGAGAGAGTAAAGAAAGATCTGCAGATGCAAACTACTAGACTGTATATGCACTGAGTGGTGCGTCAGCAAGGCACACAGGATCATGAATGACCCCAGCCACCCAAACCACAAACTGTTTGAGCTCATGCCGTCTTGTGTGCCATGTATTATGTTTAGTTTATAGTTTTAGTTTATAGTTTTAGTTGATAATTTTAGTTTATAGTTTTAGTTTATAGTTATACTTTTAGTTTATAATAAATAATAATAATAATAATAATATCTTAAATTTATATGGCGCCTTTCAGGAGACCCAAGGCGCTTAACAGCTAAGGGAGTGGGACAGGGAACAACGTAACAACAAAATATTAATCAAAAGGAAAGAAAGAAAAAAAGGGGAAATCAGGCAGTCATTTACAAATTTGGTGAAAAGGTGGGTTTTGAGTTGGGATTTGAAAGAGTGCAGGGATGTAGCACTACGGATGTTTGGATATATACTTTTAGTTTATAGTTTATTTATAACTTATTTAGTTTATAGTTATAATTTATATTTATAGTTATAGTATGTATAGATAATAATAATAATAACTTGGTTTTCTATAGCGCCTTTCATAAAACCCAAGGTTGCTTTACATAGGGCGAAAAACAACAATAACAAACATGGTGGACAGACACAACATTCAATGTAGGAAGTTACGGGTCAAAGGCCATGTTGAAGAAGTGAGTTTTGATGAGTTCTGCAGGGAGTCATACTGACACAATTGGCAGTGTCAGAGGGTGGGAAGCCAGTGGATGGTATCCTGGTCGGTGTTAACAGCGACTCCTACAGGTCGGTCAGGGCGCCTGCACAGCAAGGGAAGGAACTGGTGAAGGTAGTGTGATCCTCCCACGCGTTACACTTCACCAATGAGAGTCTGCGCTGTCAGGTGAAAAGAGGCTGCTGGCTGTCTCCTATGTATCGGAGGAAGCATCTGATAGACTTCAGGGCTCCCTAGACCGGCAAGTAGGAGGCAAATGCACGCAACGACCAGGAAGGGGAGGGGGGAATTGGCATAACGACTACAATTGGGATGGGAGAAAAATACAGAAAAATAGGAGGAGAAAAAGTAGATAAAAAAAAGTGATAATGTCACTCAGAGATTTGGTGTAGAGAGAGAAGAGGAGGGGTCCATGGTGGGGTGCAGTTTGTGGAGGTTCTTACTTCTTAGCCAAGGCCTCAATCTTATGGTGAAAAAAGAGGATTTGACAGAAGTGATGTTGGCTTCTTTGACAGGCTTCTTGGCAAGAGGACATAGCTTGTCAAAGGAGGTTGAGAGAACTGAAAGGAGGGTGGAGGGAGAGCAGAGAAAGTCTCAGTCAAGGGTAGAGTGGACATGATGTCAGAGAGCAGGGTGGAGGGGACAGAGAGTGTAGTACTGAATGAAAACAGTTTGAGTTGGAGTGAATGGTTTGGGGTTTAGCATAAGAGTTAGTGAGAAGGATACAAATAAGTGATACATGAAGGGGAGTTACCGTGGTGTTAACTCAATCAGCGCCAGACCCGAGGATAGTCGGGTTATCTCACCATGCGTTGAGCGCCAGGACCCCCGAAAACCCGAGTATAGTCGGGTTTTCATCGTTATATCTTTTCTTCGATATTTCTATTCATTACAGGCACACGGCCTCAGGGTTAACATGGGGAATCATCCTGAGATCACCAAAGTGCAATACCGGCTGCATCCTCCCAGGTGGCAGTATCGAGCACCCTTTGAAACCTTATATCTTGGCCTGTGTAACGTTCAAATGTCTCCGGGCGCAGTTTTCTTTGTCAGGCGAGTCGAGCGGGTATCCCGATCGCATTGAGAAGTGTCAAATGCCCCCAATGCACCTGTTGTGGTGGATTAGTTGGCGACACGATGGACACCAATACTGGGACTCGCAATCAGACAATTGGAATATTCTTTTTGGGGTACCTCCTAGTGAAGGTAAGGACTAAATTATATCAATCCTGCTTTGATCCAACCATGATTTCACATCGATCGCAACGTGTGTGTAACGTTACTCCACAACGTATGCCGTTGGTGATGATCAAAGCATCAAAAAACGACCCCCCCCCCCCCCTTTCATGCATTCATGATGAAACATAATACCTATTATATACATTTGAATTGGAAATAGTAGCGAGTCCAGGCGAGAAACGCCAATGCTTTTAGTGAAATTCACGTTTTGCTGCATATCGTCGTTTTCTGGGATTAGACAGGATCACTCTAAAACTATACTTATATTCACCACGGTATAACACGTGAACGTATGGATGAAAAAAAGTATTCTTTTTCACATATTGAATGATAGATAGTTGATGTCAAATGGGCCATAGTATTGTATCCATAGCTATAATATATAATATAAATATAGCCCTGCAAACACTGCCACTTATTCCTATCTCTTAGAGCGTTGGCGTGGTAGGAACCAACGATGCTCAAGTCCCTGGCGCTCAATGAGTTAATGGTGTTAATCATGTTGGAGTAAAAAGTATAAATACTTTGTTAGCTCGCCATTCTTTAGAGATCTAGGCTAAGGCCTAACCTAGGTCTCATTCTGTCAGTAAACTCCAACTTTGTTAGTAAACAAAGACTTTGTTGTCCAACTCCATGAGTTTACCTGCCCAGCAGAAATAGAGCTCTGCATCACTTCTCAAGAGTGAGTTTAGCTGCCCAGCAGAAATAGAGCTCTGCATCACTTCTCAAGAGTGAGTTTACCTGCCCATCAGAAATAGAGCTCTGCATCACTTCTCAAGAGTGAGTTTAGCTGCCCAGCAGAAATAGAGCTCTGCATCACTTCTCAAGAGTGAGTTTAGCTGCCCAGCAGAAATAGAGCTCTGCATCACTTCTCAAGAGTGAGTTTAGCTGCCCATCAGAAATAGAGCTCTGCATCACTTCTCAAGAGGGAGTTTAGCTGCCCATCAGAAATAGAGCTCTGCATCACTTCTCAAGAGGGAGTTTACCTGCCCAGCAGAAATAGAGCTCTGCATCACTTCTCAAGAGTGAGTTTAGCTGCCCAGCAGAAATAGAGCTCTGCATGCATCACTTCTCAAGAGTTTATTTTGTTTATTGTTTATTGTTATTTGCACTTACAAACATACATTCTGGAATAAAAGAAGTAAAAGGAGAACAGTTAAAATGTGCAGGAAAGGTCAAAAAGCCCAAAGGATTATAAGCGACCTCCCCTCTTAAACCTATAATAGGAGATTATAAGCTGTATTTGCATTTTGTGCCTCATATACTGTTTCCCAGGACAATTCTGCCAACATCTCTTTGAAGTTGTTAATATTTTTATCATTGAACCTTCTAAATGAAGACCTCTTTGGTTTAGACATAATTGACTTATCATGGAGAATAGAAAGTTGAAAAACAGGCATATGATCGGAGATATCAGTATAAAGAATGCCGGATTTTACAACATGAAGGAATGCATTTGTAAAAATATTATGTATTAGTGTAGAAGATGTACGAGTTAGTCTTGTAGGCTTAGGATAAAAGTTATTGGAAGACAGTATGTTTGAGAGGTCATCTATGTGATGTTTTATTTCCTCATTTAGAAGGTTGATATTAAAATCAAATGGTAAATGGCTGCTTTTTTATATAGCGTTTTTATCCAAAGCGCTTTACAATTTGTTACTCACATTTTACCCATTCACTCACACATTCACACACCGACGGCGGAGGCAACCATGCAAGGTGCCAACCTGCTCATCGGGAGCAATTAGGGGTTAAGTGTCTTGCTGAAGGACACATCGACACGCTGCCCGGGAGGAGCGGGAATCGAACCGGGAACCTCCGGATTTCCAGACGACTGCTCTACCTCCTGAGCCAAAATCACCTAGTAAATAAAACATTTTACTCTCCTTATCAACTTGTTCCAACATACTGTATCTAATAGACCTACTTTGAACTTGTTGATGTCTGTATTTGGAGGGCGATATATACAACCTACAATCATTCTTTTTTTCTCATTCAGAGCAATAGATTGAATCTCTAGAAAAACAGATTCACAATTGCAGTCATGAAGCTTCACTTCAAGGTCAAATCTCTGTTTGAATGCAAGACCCTTTTGAACATAGAGAGAAACTCCACCACCTCTGCCTCCTCTACACCTATGTGTGGGTGTATAGTCTGTGATTTCAAATAGCGAGGTAATTTCCTCTGTAAGCCATGTTCTATGACGTTAATGGATTGCTCAGCACCTGTTCTGCACTGTACTTCACTTCGTGCACGAGCACTGAATAAAAAATTCCACCATGTACCTTTACATCCCAACATCCGTCTGACCACACCCCCTTCCGCTTACCTTCATAAGCAGGTGCGTGGTCACCTACTCGCCTCCTTCTTCACTTTCACCACAAGGAAGTGCCTTCGGTAGATCCCCACTTGACGAGGTTGTTAGCTGAAGAAAGTTGAGACGTGTTTACATTGTGCTTATTCTTTTCTTCTCTCATAAATATTCGATAGAAAAGTCTAAGTCATAATGTCTACTTCGGAGAGTCGCAGAGCCACTCTCCACCAGCGGTTCTCCATTTCCGCCTCCGTCGTGCGTTCTGGTGCGGGGCTGTTGCCTCTCTCGTGGTTGACAGCCACGCCCGGTAGGCGTCCGATGGGTAGTTTGCCTCTCCAAGGAGCTAGTGCACCGGTGCTGTCGCCTCTGCGATGGCCTGGTCGTGGCTCTGGTTCCTCTGCTTCCGGGGAATCGTCCGCTGTTGAGCGGCCGGTTCCTTTGGTTCCGGAGGATTTGAGACGCAAACTTTTTGCGTCTGCTCGCTCCCGTAGCAAGATGGTGGCTTGCAGACGCGAACGGCCTGGGTTTGGTGAATTACTGGAGCCCAGTGAGGATGCGTCGGTCTCTACCTGCCCGATGGAAACAGAGGATTACATGGTAGAGGCAGACGGGTTCTTATTTGAAGGCCCGGTGGAGACATGTATCCCGCCCGTCCAGGTAACACTGGAGGGGGGTGAAATGTCTCCTTGGGGCGCCTTGTTTGAAGATGTCGGGGAAGACCCTCGGACTCATCGGCAGGATGCCCTACTATCAGCCACATCGGATTGTGGCTCCTTGACCAGTCGAAGCCTGCTGCATGTGAGGGATGCAGGCTCGTGGAGGAAAGTCTGCAGGGGGAACTGCGGGCTTTGTTTCCCGAGCTTATGGCGGTGGCGGCCGCTGCAAACGGCGTGCCGCTGCCGCAGCCACTGCCTGTTCCTGTCCCTGATGATCTAATAGGTCATCTCTGGCAACGTCGCCTGGTGAGAGGGGTGGACGTTGTCTACCCATTTTTCCCCTCAATGGGGGCCTATGTTCGTCGGGGCCAGGTGGTGTCCCACATCATGGGCCTCACCCCCGCCTACGTACAAGTTACGCGGGTGGCGGGTTTGGTCGACGGTATGAGAGAGGGCGTGCCACGGCTTGATAGGCCGATGGCCGCGCTCCTCTGTCCGGAGGTGGTGTGGGAGCCATTATGCAAGCCGATTCCTCAAGGGAGGCTTACTGGAGTGACCAGTCATTTATCGCCGGAACACAATCTCTGGCTGCTGCGTCTAACATCGCACAGCTGGCAAGATTAGTGTCCGGGGTATTGACGGGCGGCATGGAGCTGAGTGATGAACAACATGACCAGCTCACCCAGGCGGCAGGAGCTATCCTGCATCTGACTCAGCTGCAGGCCATAGCCGCTGGGAAAATGCGCGCCCTGGCGACTCTGAACCAGCGCCACCTTTGGCTGGAGCAGGCCTGTGTACCGGAGAAGAAAATAAGTCCTCTTCTGACGGCACCCCTCTCCGATGCTGGACTGTTCGGGACGGCCCTGCAATTGATGACCTCAACGTGCAGAGAAATGGCAGAGGAGCGCTCCGTGCTCCAACCCCATTTTCCCCCTCCCGACATCGCCGGTGGAGTCAGACGGCTACCACGTCGTCGAGCTTCCTCCGCCGTGGCTGCTACTGCTACCACCGCCACTGCTGGCCCTTCGAAGAAGGCCAGGAGGAGAGAAGGCGCCGCTGCTGCAGCCGGCCCATCTGCGCCTGGAGGAGACGGTAGGGATCGCCGTGACCAGCCACCGATTGTCTACCGTCCCTCCGGGGCTTCCCGGGGTGGCAAATCCCGAGCGGCTCGAGGCGGCAGGCGCCGCTAGGCCCAGTGACTTTTTTCCCCTGTGGTCCCCTCTGTTAATCCCCTCCCCGGCCTCTCATATCATTTTGAATTTTGTTCGGAAATAAAAAGTCCCCTCTAAAGGGGGACTGTATTTTTTGTTAACAAACTGTGTGTTTCTTCACCAAAACATATGATGAGGTTGCAAAGTGTGAATCTTCACTAGTATACATTGATAGAAGGGTTGCGTTCGTGTTATGAGCTTAAGCAAGGTCTGCAGCCTACACTCGGTTATAGAAAGGTTTCTACCTCGGCCTGACACTCCACATGCAGGTAGAGGCTAGTTGTATGGTCTGTTGCTTACACAAGAAGTAATGTTGAGCTACAACACTGTTGTGTTAGTTGCAGTAATGCTCGTATACACACGTTCCATGGCCCAGCCGTTCGCTCTCTCTATCAGTGTTCTTTCTATGTACAACATGGAATGCGGGTGTAGGATTCACACACACACGCGACTTGGTTTTGTTGTAAACCCTGTTCACAGTTATCTGTGGGTAGCGTGCATTGTATTGGCTTGCGCTATTTCATTAGCATTCTACCAAAGGTTTCATATGCTACAGTTGTTATTGTGTGTAGGGGGAAGGGTTTGTGAGGGGGTGCCGAATAAACCCCTCCTTCCCTCTTCTGATTGGTCAGGTTTTTTTTTCTCATCTCCTGTTAGGCCAGTCGGGGCCAAGCCGTTAGGCGCCTTGGCAGGGAGGGGGGGGGGGGGAAGGGTTGCCCTGACTCTGCTCCTATTAAAAACAGGCGTTGAGTGTTGGGTTTCCCCCCGTCATGGCGTACGTCATTACGCACGTTGCTATGACGATGGCTTCCGTGAGTTAGATCTTTACGTACGATCTGTTGTGTCAAAGTGTCGGGATAGAGCGTAGGACTTACGGGTCTACTACGCTCGATTTTATGTGTAACTTGAGTCAGTTGGTCACATGACTCATAGTTACCATGGCTTTTTCATTCTACGACTCATGTGGGAAGGCTCTCTGGGGAATTTCGGTCTGAAGTCCTCTGTGATAGGGGTGACTGGATGTAAAAATGTAAACAGTTTTTACCCTCGGCTGTGTGAAATGGGATTCATGTCTGTTGGTGCTTCCTTCTTTTTAATAAAAAGAGTTGGAGTATAGGAAGCACCACACCCCTCTTGTCGTTTCCCCTGGGCGCCTTGGGGATTCACTGAAAGGTCTAAATAGCCTGTGTGCTAGCTCGGGGTGTTCTGTTAAGGATCATGCGGGTAGCTAGTACACCTTGGTTGCTTGTGGTTAAAACAGCGTTTTTATAAAGCAACTGGGATCTTCCGACAACCTGTTATTGGTTCTCGACGGATTCTCGTTCATATCTGGGGGATGATAACGGAATGGATCTGAACATATGTAGAGGGGTCTCACGCCCTTGGGGTGGGCCACAGAGCGTGGTTCACACCGGCCCGTCTGGGTGGCGCCCTCTTTTCATGTTTTATATCAACACGCATATCTGCCCCTTCTCCTGGAGTAGGCATGTCGGCGTGGTTAGGGCACGGGACTGGTTCTGGTCACGCTGGTCCAGGTCAGTTAACCCGTTTGTCCGCCAGGGATGCAGATCTGCTGTTCTGGTACCCTGAGGGACTTGGGCTTTTTTCCAGGGGGGAAAAAAGCCGGGTCGGCCCGGGGCGTCACAAGGTTAGGCGTTATAGAGACCCTTGTTGGGTACTTTGTACCTGGCACAGGGCTGGTTTTCTTTTCCGCACCTCTCTCACGCATGGCGGAGAGGGGGCTGTTGGGGTGGTCTTCTGGACCTCCTCTGGTAACCCTGTGTGCTTCCCGGGCCGCCGGGCCCGGTCCGAAGTAAAGTTTCGTTGATACCGTAGACCTGGGATAACCCCTTTTTTCTTGAGTGGTTATAGGAACAACCACCGCATCTGGTAACGACAGGGTGGTTGATTCCCTGGTGTGTTGGAGCAGTGTCAACTCCCGGGTTACCCGGTTGAGTGTGCCCCTGCACGTTCATGACGTCTGCCAATCGTGTCAGCCTTCTCTGCCTCGACCCCTCTGGGTGGGTTTTTTTTGATGGAGGCTTCGTCATGGTAATCAACAACGCTAGCGTCCGCCCCTTCCGCCGGGAGGGCTGTTTTCCAGCTGACTCCTTTGGCGCCTGTCTCGTCCGCAGTGCTCCAGGCTCAGGTTACAGCCTGTTGCCTGGTTTCCCCGGTACGCTGCCTGCTTCCGTTAGTTAACCTTTGAGTGCCTACGGCCATGCTGACTGCCTGTTCTACAGGGTCAGTATGCCGGGCGGTGTGCTATTGGGGGGTAAGGGCCCGCTCTTGGAGGGGCCTTGTCCGAATACGCTGGCGATGTGGGGGGCGGTGTCACTAAGTGACCACCTGGTGGGGTCTTGATGCCTGGCGTCATTGACCTCTCCGGGCCCCCTTTTTCCAGGGGACCCAGTCCCTTCAGTGGGTCTGGGTCTTCCTTCGCGCTCCGCTGCTACGGCCTTGCCACAGGGTTGGGTTTGCTCTTGACCCCGTGATTTTGGGGGCAGTAACGGGGTTGTTCCCTCGTTCGTTCCCGGGTGGCATGCGGGTTGTGCGTGTGTGTAGTCGTGGGGTCAAGCCACGGTCTGCTCACCCTGTGCGTTGGGTTGCTTGAGTGCCTCTTCGCACGGTCGGATCCGTCGCCCTCCCGTGAACCTCGAATAGGGGGGGTATCCTCCATTAGGGGGGGTCGGGGGGGCTCGGTCCTCCCCGGTCTGATGGTTGTGGGGGGCCTCAGCGGGGTACATTGGTCGGGCTATGGCTCCCGCTCAGCCCCTGTTGCAGAACAGGTGCTGAGCAATCCATTAACGTCATAGAACGGAAGGTTATGTATATAACCTAGTTCTATGAGTTAAATGGTGCGCTCAGCACCTGGACGCCGCTGCGGCCCTTGATCTCGCCTTGTGGTGAAAGTTTGGGAAGGAGGCGAGTAGGTGACCACACACCTGCTTATGAAGGTAAGCGGAAGGGGGTGTGGTCAGATGGATGTTGGGATGTAAAGGTACATGGTGGAATTTTCTATTCAGTGCTCGTGCACGAAGTGAAGTACAGTGCAGAACAGGTGCTGAGCGCACCATAACTCATAGAACTAGGTTATATACATAACCTTCCGTTTCAGTTAGTGAACAGGCTTTTCACAGACTCCCAGAGGTACCAGAACCTTTAAGCTGAATACAAATAAGATAAATACATATTTCAGAGCCTCTGGTTGGCAGGTGGTGTCACACATTGTGTGTATTCTTTGTAGAAGAACATGATGGTGGTCTTAGTTTTCCAATATGCCCACTTGGCCAAAAACATGGGATAGGTTAGTGATGCAGGGAGCCTGCCAAGTGGTGTCCCTGGGTCGCATGGGGAAACTAAAACCACCATCGCATTCCTTGTGCAAAACCAACTGCTGATCAGAAACTGGGGTATTTATATATTTTAATTCAGCTGCTGGTGCTTCTGGGAGTTGCTCTAGTTCTGCACTCTTGTTACGGCTCCAAAGTTGCCTACTGCAGCTTTAAAGTAGCACTCTGGATTACAGAGATGGATAAAATTATCTGATCAGCCCTTTTAGATGTATTTTGTAATAGTGAAGGCATTCGTTTGTGCTACTTTCATTGCTACATTATTTATATCTATCTATCTAAAGGGCTTCAGATACAAATGCAAAGACACTATACCCTGACCAGAATACTTCAAGACAGTATGCCATTTTGCACCACACCCACACTGACATTATAACATTGTGATTATTGCCTTGTAAATTAGTGCAATTTTTTTTATATCATTGCTCATGGTGCTATTTTCATTAAAATGTTTATACTATTTTATAGCTTTCTTTTCCTTACTACTTTATGTTGCTGCTGCTGCTACTAGGCAGAGGATCCAAGAACAACATAATTTCACTACTCTATGCTGTAACAGGAATAGAAGATGTGACAATAACATGGATTCGGATTCGTTCAATGATAGCTTAGTATGCTTTAGACTTAACTTAAACCAGACTGCCCCCAGCTGGTGACAATGCACAATACCTAGGTTTGGCTATTCATTATCAACAGGGTTGGCTTTTATGTGCTCACTCATAGGCTATTACCTAACTTGTTTAACTTAGTGCCATGAACTGCATTTAATGGAATAGCAATTGGCCAACCCAATAATAATTTGAGGGAGAGGGGTGGCTCTGTGATTAGAGTAGTGTACATTTAACAGACTGGAGGGAGAGGGGTGGCTCTGTGATTAGAGTAGTAACACATTTAACAGACTGGAGGGAGAGGGGTGGCTCTGTGATTAGAGTAGTAACACATTTAACAGACTGGAGGGAGAGGGGTGGCTCTGTGATTAGAGTAGTAACACATTTAACAGACTGGAGGGAGAGGGGTGGCTCTGTGATTAGAGTAGTAACACATTTAACAGACTGCAGGGAGAGGGGTGGCTCTGTGATTAGAGTAGTGTACATTTAACAGACTGGAGGGAGAGGGGTGGCTCTGTGATTAGAGTAGTAACACATTTAACAGACTGCAGGGAGAGGGGTGGCTCTGTGATTAGAGTAGTGTACATTTAACAGACTGGAGGGAGAGGGGTGGCTCTGTGATTAGAGTAGTGTACATTTAACAGACTGGAGGGAGAGGGGTGGCTCTGTGATTAGAGTAGTAACACATTTAACAGACTGGAGGGAGAGGGGTGGCTCTGTGATTAGAGTAGTAACACATTTAACAGACTGGAGGGAGAGGGGTGGCTCTGTGATTAGAGTAGTAACACATTTAACAGACTGGAGGGAGAGGGGTGGCTCTGTGATTAGAGTAGTAACACATTTAACAGACTGGAGGGAGAGGGGTGGCTCTGTGATTAGAGTAGTAACACATTTAACAGACTGGAGGGAGAGGGGTGGCTCTGTGATTAGAGTAGTAACACATTTAACAGACTGGAGGGAGAGGGGTGGCTCTGTGATTAGAGTAGTAACACATTTAACAGACTGGAGGGAGAGGGGTGGCTCTGTGATTAGAGTAGTAACACATTTAACAGCCTTGGGTTAGGGTTAGGGTTACTTATATCTATGACAGCTCCCCCCAGTGGTGGTGAAGTCTTTTGAGTGCCTTGCGCTTACACACCTCAAATGAATCACAGACCCTCTCCTGGACCCCCTGCAGTTCGCCTACATAGCCAACCGGTCTGTAGACGACGCTGTCAACATGGCACTCCACTTTGTCCTCCAGCACATGGACTCTGAAGGAACCTACGCCAGGAGGGTCCTACTAATCACCATAAAGTACCACAAAGAACCACAAAGTACCCCAAAGTAGACCCCAAAATATCCCCAAAGTACCACAAAATACCCAAAAATATACCCTAAAGTATACCCCAAAATACCACAAAGTACCTCAAAGTTTCCCAAAGTATACCTCAATGTACCACACTGATTTACTTTGAAAGCCCCTGCACTTTTTCAGAGGATGCGGTTTCTTGTGAATGGGACCTTGTTTGGAAACATCATCCAGCTTGGCACTTGAACTCTCTGACTGAGATGCTAAGTGATGTGACGACACTTCTGTTTTGCGAGTGGATGTAGCTGTAGCTCTGTTACCAGATCTCCCAGTTCCCTGAGTTTTACAGGATCCTTGTGATTGATTTTAGGAAAGTTTCTCAAAGAGAGCTCTCTATCACTTCAGGAGAGCCGTAACACTCTTCTAAGTGTCCCTAAGCCATGTGTAGACCTACTGTAGGGTTGGTGGTATGTTGTACAGCATGGATCCTCATGACATGATCCGAAGAAATGTAGCCAAGACTAAGCAAACATGTTAACTGAGCATCCTTAAACAGATGACTACACATCTATAAACAAAATACAATATGCTTGCACAACACAAAAATGTACAAGCAATAATTGCCAATGCATAGACAGAGCTGGAAAAATAAGATAGCTGAAGCTGAGAGCAGACCTCGTGGCAAAACTATTTCTGGAGAATGAAATAGCTGACCTGGCAGCATCACATAAGTAAATCAGCCAATAGCATATAGCATAAAAAGCTAAAGTGAAGAGGTATGTTTTAAAATATATAATTGCTTGTAACCCTCTTCACATATCCATTTGTTCATTTAATTTCATATTGTGAATGAATTGTAATTTGTATTGTTGAAATAAAATAAAAAAAATTAAGAAAAGTATTTTCTGCTTAAGAAAACCATACCTTTATGGCTATGGTCATAATTTTTTCCATGGACACAGTGAATGAACAAGGTTGCACAAACGCTGTGAAATTAAAATTAAATTCAAAACCTTTTCGGTTCTTATTAAATAATTATAGATGACAAGGAGGACCCCTGCCAGCTGCTGCTGCAAAAGGACTCTGGCTGCCAAGCGTGGTAGAAATTAAGTGGATTATTACCTTTCTTTGCAAGTGTTTTCTTTTTCTAGAAGGGGAAACCAGTCTATTAGCTGTTTAAACACTTCAGTGTGTTTTGCGTTTGGCACACAGTGAGTGTGGAGACCCTGAGCAGACCACATCCTGACCATCTGCCCCCTATACAAACCACCCTCGGAAGCCAGCCTCTTTGATGTGGGACCAGAGTTAAGGGCATGGCTACAAGATACAGAGTTGGACCTCTGACGTTACACGAAAGAAGAAGAAGATATCAGTGAGTCAGACACTGATGAATATTTAATTCTAGAAATGTCTGATGAATACACATTAATGGATAGGCATAATTTAGGGGGGGTTGTAGGGGACATGTCCCCCTCAATATTGAGAAGAGGTCAATTTATCCCCCTCAAAAAATATACTGTAGCTAATATGAAAGACAACTGTCTCCCCAAAAGAGGTAAAAAAAATAAGGGGGTCAAAACATTTATATAGCCTTGATTCCTTCTTACCTGTAACTATAGCAACACAGAGAGCCTTCCTGCATTATATTCCAATATATTGTCAGCAGGTACCTGAATGTTGTCTTTTCCTTGACATAAATATAGACATTTCCACCACGAATTGATGCAGAAAAGGCACACATTGGTGCATAAAGGTACACCAGAATGCAGAAGTGTTTGACGCTCAATATTTCCTGGGTGAGAACCCCCTGAGAGCCCACTTAAAGTGCCCCCCCCCCCCCCCCCCATGTTGAATACAAACCAAACCTACAGTAGGCCCTTGCTTTAGTGTATGCCATGATTCATTCTTCTGAGCCTCAGTCTTTGCTGCAATGTTGAGGTGATCCCACCCTGCTTACATTTACATTTAGTCATTTAGCTGAACGCTTTTATCCAAAGCAACTTACAAGTTCTGTACGACAAGTCATCAGGAAGGGCACAACTCTATCAGCTGAGTAACACTGTTCATCAAAGTGTTGAGTGATACAGTGTAGGTTAGTTTATTAGGACAAGTGCATGACAGTAAGGTTAGTTAGGGTTAGATTTTAGATAATGGTTGAAGAAGTGCGTCTTTAGTCGTTGGCAAAAGATTGGACAGGTTTTGGCTGGGGCAAGGACTGAGAAAAGGCGGCTTCTCCTTGATGACCCTCCTGGAGCTCGGATAGGAGTGGGTCTGAGGCGGCCAGAAGATGCAGAGCGTAGGGGTCTTGAGGGTGTGTAGTTAGAGACCATTGACCGGAGCGGGAGCGGTTCCCTTTGCCGCATGGCAAACGCCGTCCATCTCTGCACAGTAGCGACCTCCCTAATGCATACCCCCATATTATAAACGCACTGGAAATAATCACGCACATTTCAGATAAGATAAAATATGTTTCTTTTTAGTTAAAAATGAATTTCATTTTTTTTCTTTTTCACAGACAAAGTTAAGAAATGGATGAATTTCATAATAAAAACATTGTCAAAATGCCTAAGACACTAAACACGAATGATCCGTCATCATCATCATCATCATCATAATAACCATGATATGGCACAAACCCCAAAGACATGGAATCTCAACATGGCAAAGCCAAAAAGGACAGAGGGCTCTTCGAACAAATCATAATTATTGACTGTTAATTTCTGCAGGCCCCCCAAGGCTAAGCATACAGTATGCTAGCTGATAAAGTGCTATAATGTATATTAAATAAAGACAAACAGTATTTAATAACTCGTAGATAATCTGATCTGTAATTCATGAGATGATTTTTTTCGTAAATTCTGTCGGAAGATGATTGGAATCACTTTTCATTTGCTCCTTTTTCTTTTTTTTAATTTCCTTCCAAAAATAAGCCACAGTATATTTCATATAAATAGACATTGACAGTGTTTTCCTAGGAACGTCCGATACCTTCAGTCTTTTTCCGAATGACAAAATAATTACTGCACAATTGTACAAATCTGGCTGATGGGGGGAAAACAACAACAGTTCAGTTCACTTCCCACCCAGAGCGTTGAGCGGGTCGTCGAATATGCCGCCCGACTCCTCTGAGGCGCTGGTGTCCTGGGACGGCGGGGCCTTCTTGGATTTGTGTGGGGCCTTCGTCACCGCCTTCACTGAGCTCGCGGAGAAGATGTCATCTTGAGAAGAACCGGGACATAATCATTTGGTTAAATATGGTGACAATAAAAGCGATTGTTTTTTTTAAAGCTCTCACCGAGCCACAGAATAACCACCATCGAATATTAGGGATGTCCCGATGGGATTCGGAGCCGATCGCGGCATAATTTTAATGGATTGATATTGGGTATATTAAGCCCAACCAAATTCAGATCCTTTTTTGTTAAACTAAATAAATAAATAAAAACCATTAAGGGAAACCAGTGATGTAGGCTATTTTCTTCTTTAAGCAGAACTATTAAATTACCAAGCATATCTTACCTACATTGAAATGTTTTTTTTGGTGTGCACTGTGCTGCTATATTATCTAGATATAAAAAAAAAAATTATATTCAGTTAATTATATTGTTTATACCGATTATTTCTCTCATATTTTTATATTCAGATTCAGATAATTAAAATGTAGCCTATATTTATGTCTTTCTACTATTACCCTGACCATACCTGTACCCCTCCCCCGTGCTGCTATGATGCCAGAATTTCCCCAAGGGGTTCAATAAAGGATATCATATCTTATCTTATATTAAAATACAAATATCGGATTATGACTCAGTATCAGCAAATACGCGACATTAAATGACTCGGATCAGGATTGGGGGCAGAAAAACATGAAATAAATATTAATAATTTCCTCTCATCAAATCACTCACCCATGTCATCATCAAATATGGACTTGCTCTCCGCCTTCTTCTTGGACTTCTCTTTTGGTTTTGAGGAGGTCGTCAGATCGGCAAAAATGTCAACGTTGTCGTGGAACTGGCTGATGTCCAGGGACTTGTCTTTGTGCTTCTTGTGAGCTTTAGGCACGGCGGCTACTCCATCCTGGAGACAACAGACATTCAGCCTATCAGTACTTCCAGTGATCCACCCACATGCTTACAGAGAAAACTAGGTCAGTCTAACAAGACTAGGGATGGACACGAGAGTCACACACACGCACTGCCGGTTTTATGTCTCACTCTGCGGGCATAACGCACAGCAATATACCTGATGCTTAATGCGTATCGTCAGTCAAAACAGTCAGTTACCATTTGTAATAATTACATTACCTCCACTCTGTCTGCAGCAGGTATCCCCGCTCATTGAACGCTACGGGAAGTGGGCGACATGTTGTTGGCACAATTTGGAAATGCACAAACGTGAACCGGTTATTATCTTTTAAATAACGCTAAGCTAACTTTAATTATACAACAGGTAGGTCCGATCACGCATTGTGATTGGTCGAGAGCATTCTAAACCGTGAGTATATTCATGATACACTCACGGTTAAATCACCATGAATATACCACTGCGCTGGCTTTAGAATGTTGTAGAAAGTTTCAACTGCCATTCATCAAATGGTAACTGTCAACATGACCTACTCCGCGAGTCCGCGGACAACGTTACGTTTGATTTAATGTACCCGTTAACCATAAACAAGTGGATAGATAAAGAGGACCGGCCTACATCTACCGGTATTCATAAAAACAGCATTATTAGACATGCGAATCCAACAAAAGACGAGCTGGACGTGCTGGAGAAAAGCCATAATGAGATCAACACCACCAAATCTACGGCCTGTCGTCCAACTTCCGGAACTGTCCAAGGTGCTGATCCCTTAAGGCGCTGATGACTTTCTCAGACTTTCGTTTGCATTAGCCTAATACGTCATTCGTTTGCGTTGCCAAGCTGGTTGATAGCCTATACTCCATTTGAAATTCCATAGCAACGAGACATCTTTAGGAAAAAATATTCTACGCCAAGTTCACTGAAATCGATATAAAAGACCCTAGAATTGTCTGCATTCATCCTATATTTTCCCCCAACGGTGCAACTTGCTGTATAAAAGCAATAATACACTGTCTGGAACCCGTGGGATGTCATGAATATTGCCATGGCTGTGATGCCTACGGTCGCATCACAGCCATGGCAATATTCATGACATCCCACGGGTTCTCGTGTATTATTGCTTAAGTGTACTAGTATCCATGCTCCACGGCTTCCAACTTCCGTCTTTCTGCAACATTTCACGCATCACGTGATGTGGCACAAACAAGCACTTTTGGTGGATAACCATTTGGTGGTAAACAAATGTAAAAGAATGTATTAAATGGAGCACCCCAAAACGGAGTAATCGATTACTTGCGCACATCCCTAAACAAGACCATCAGAAGCCATCCTTGCCCTATATTGTGGTATAAAGTGGTTCCAAAAGTGTAGTCCAGGGGGCCTCCCCAGGGGTCCTTGAGAGGATTCCAGGGGGTCCCCGGTGACAGGAATAGCACAATCTGACCATCATTTAATTTGCTAGAGGCTAACCACAGTTCTATACTAAATATGGTATTAAATTATATCTGTAATGGGGAAGGGTGGGTCCAGGGACAAAACCCTATCAAATGAGGTCCTTGACATGGAAAGGTTTGGGAACTCTTGTGACGCCGACGCCCCTGGTAACACATAATTTAATTTCCCCTGAAGTTGTGATTGGAGGATCAAGAAAAAGAGGGCAGGGCAGTAAATCTTTACCCACAGCTACCCCCAGCCCCCGAGTGTTCCTGTTGTTGTGTCACAGCTCTCAGTTAAACAGCAAACAGCTGTGGAGACACTGGAGGACAGAGACAGACACAGAAGACTGAACACAGAAGACTGAACACAGAAGACTGAACACAGAAGACTGTACACAGAAGACTGAACACAGAAGACTGAACACAGAAGACTGAACACAGAAGACTGAACACAGAAGACGGAACACAGAAGACTGAACACAGAAGACCGGAAACAGAAGACTGAACACAGAAGACTGAACACAGAAGACTGTAGAAGACTGAACACAGAAGACTGAACACAGAAGACTGAAGACAGAAGACTGAACACAGAAGACCGGAAACAGAAGACTGAACACAGAAGACTGAACACAGAAGACTGTAGAAGACTGAACACAGAAGACTGAACACAGAAGACCGGAAACAGAAGACTGCACACAGAAGACACAGGACGTACAGCAACAACCACAAGTTACCTGCTTTGAGGAGCCACTGCTAGTCTTGGTCTCTGTACTGGCTGTGGCCGTGGAGCCGTTGTTGACACCAAAGATGTCGTCGTCGTCGTCCCGCTGCTGCTGCTCCAAGGCCTTGGCCTTCTTACTAGCCGACTTGGGCTTGACCTTCTGGAAGAGGTCGCCCCCTTGAGCATCAAAAATGGACGGAGCGGTCCCCTTCTCCTCTTTGTTTGACGCCGCCGCACCGCCGCCATCCTTAACCGGTGCAGTCTTAGTCGGGGGTGCGAAGCTGGGCGCGGCGTGTTTAGCAACGGGGGTGGACTCGAACAGGCCGTCGGAGACGAACAGGTCGTCCTCGTGGAGAGGAGGAGGCGGCTCACTAGAGTCTTTCTTCACGGGGTGCGTGGACGCTGGTAACGTGAGGACAGAGGGCCTTGGGGGGGGGACAGCGAGCGGAGGTTGAGAGGGCGAGGAAGAGGGCGAAGCGGGGTCCGAGGTGGAGTTAGGTAGCATCAGACTGGCCGCGGGGCTAGGCCGGCCCGCGGCAGGTAAGGCCAGAGCGGGAGGCGAGGGGCTGGACTCCGCAGAGCTCCGGACAGACTGCTGCCTGGACGCTCTGGACTGGGGCCTGCGGCGCACCGAGCCCTTGGTACGACCCTGCAGGAGAGGAGAGGGTCACAACAGGGTCTCTGCAGGTTCAAGTTGAATTCAAGTCTTTTTAAGACCTTTTTAATACCACTTAGAGACAAATCAAATACCAATTTCACGACCATACTATAGCAACAAATTATTGCAGATTGTTGATTGTTAATTATTATTATTTCTAGTTTTTTTTTGGTTGATAACGAAGATCAATGATAAATATAAGATGATGCACTGGGTTAGGGCATTTACAAGCTTGTAGCTTCAGCCCTAACCTTTTCGGCCAACTTGTAATTTGATTTGTGTATGTTTTTTTTGCATATGCTAAATGTAATGGCTCGAAATAAACTTCATTCATTGATTCATTCATTCATTCAAATTAAATTGAAGACTTTTTAATACCTTAAATTGAGAATTGAATACTTCTTAAGACTTTTTAATACCCCCCAGATACCCTGCGCAACAATGGGCCAGGTGTGTAGGCAGTGCCAAAAACAATACTAAAAAGAAGCTGACCAACACACAGTACTCACAGGCCCTCAGCACCCACCTTGTTGGCACTCTGCAACGTAGCGACCAGGACCGGACTGTCGAAGCTCACCCCCTTCTCACTGGCGGTCTGCGCCCCCACAGGGGTTGTAACAGGGCTGGGGGAAGAACTGGAGATGGAAACCCCGGGGGAGGGAGCACGGGCCAGGCCGGGGAGCACGGCGACCGCCCCCGGGATACGGGACGCGGTGCCGGGGAGCAAGGCAGCAGGGTTGATGAGCAGGTTGGCCTGGACGAGGAAGGAAAAACAAACAAACCCATGCTGAAAATTATAAAACCATAAGCACTTTTAACTGCTCATTCCAGGCAAATTCCTTTTACGGAATCCTTAATCAGAGTAAATCATACATGCATGTGGCTAAAAAAGCAAGCAATTTCAACTATACCAATAAACCCCATTCCCCTCCATTCATGCATTTGCTTATTCTGACCCCAAGCGGTCGGTCAAAATCAGAGGAAAATGAGAACCCGTAAAAGGTGAAAAATGAAGCAGAAAGCCATGAAATGAAGAAAAAAAACATCCGATGGACATCTCGTGAAATCAAGGAGAAAAGTCGAGAGAAATAAAGTGCTTTGATTCATGACAAAAATCTAATCAAAAGCGTGATTTGAATACATCTGATGGACATGTGGCCTTAACACATTGGTCGCCAAAATCGCTTTTCAGCGTTATTGCCCGCCATGCTTTGACCGCCAACATCGCTGTACAGCGTTTTTGAGATCAATATTTCTTTTTTTCGCCATGGCATTCATAATTCATCCACCCAACCCCCGATGCCCTAGCGGGACCCTAGATGGGACTGCAACGGCTCAATACCGCCGCCTGGTGGATGGTCGGTCGAGTTACACTCTCGCCAAAACCGGATGTTGTCATCGGTGCGTCGAGGAACTCCTGACAGACACTATAGTACATATGGATCGCTTTCTAAACGTAATAATCGATATGATTTCGGCGTTTATTGCGCCATACAAACCGGAAATGGATCTAGGCGATCGCCGACGAATAATTGGGATCTTTCTCCTCCAGTATCATTGGCGCACTGTAAGAGGACACTAATGTTATTTTCAACCCGATTGTGCATTTCCTTGTTTGCAAACCATCTGATCAATTATATCAACCCATACTACATAAAGCCGTTACTGATGATCAAGGAATTGTAAACGACCTCCCCCCCTTTCCTCCACGCATGATGAAGCATAATGTATACTGATCATATACATTTGAATTGTTTAATATAGCGTGTATGGGAAAGAAACGCCAATCGATAATCTATCATATGCGTTTGGACCTATAACTAGCGTTTTTGTAATTACAGCAGAAAAGATTAAAAACATACTTATATTCTATTAACACAACAAAGTATGAATGAAAAAGTATAACGTTCCCACATCCTGAACGATAATCGATGTTGAATGGGCCATAGTAATGTCAATATAGCAATACAATTTAAAAAGTTATAGCCCTGCAAAGAAGGTAAACATCTCCATAGGCTTTTAACGGTGGCAGAGAGGGGTATGAGATGGGCACAACCCCCGGCGCCCAATGTGTTAAGTGGGTCGCTGAGGAAAGAGGATGCGTTTGCTTAGAGAGGGGAGCTTTCAGAGAGACCTTGCAAAGAGACATGTAGGAGGAACATGAGGATCCTTTGTCAGGAGGGCTAGAGAGGAAGTGGAATGTCAAAAAAGAAGAAGGCAGCTTGATTCAGCAAGAACAAAAAATAAAGGTTACTTGAAGTTTTCCAATCCTTGTTGAGGGATCTTTAGATTTTACGGGACTTGACGCAGGCTTCTGTGCAGTTAAATGACAACATAGCAGGTTCAGAATATACTCGGATTCAAATGTTCACACTGCAAGCGATTAGTGCTCAATTCTGATGATTGCAGATTCGATTGTTTTGTTTGGATGTTCACATTATTATATATATATATATATATATATATATATATATATATATATATATATATATATATATATATATATATAGTGGCCAATATCAGATTCCAGTGTGAACTGGTGTCTCTCCTGAACTAACCCTGGGGGAACACTTTATATCACATAAAGCATGTACAAATAATATACGTTATAATATTATGCTACATCGCTAAATCACAAGCACATAACCATCCATGCAAGAGTGTACATGGTAAATAATACATGTAATGTAGTATATATAATGTAGTTCCATAGTTCCAAGCAATACGGTTCAGGCAATGTAGACGTGCAATGTTCCCACAATCATAACAAACAGCATTTTTCAGTATACCTTTATTATATTGACACTATGTCGATGTTATCCACAAGGAATTGGCCCCTTTTCACAGCAAAGCAAGTTGTCAAAGACAACAAAGTAATATCGAAGCAGTTGTCTAAGCAGTTTACCAAGCTCGTGGACTAGACTCTTCCGTGTGTTATGTTGTGCTGTGTCATGCTGTGCTGTATTTATGTATTTATTGTGTCATGTTGTGCTGTATTATGTATCCATTGCTGGGAAGGGGGGGGGGGGGGGTAAATGTATCTATGTTCCAGTTTTATGTACTGTAGAGCTTAATACACTCTGTACCGATCACGAATACCACCAACCTGGTTGTGTGGCAATAAAGGAATCTTGTATCTTGTACTTATCAGTCTTGGACTATGGTGTTGTAATTAAAAAATAAAAATAAAACTGTTGCAGACATCAGAAGCACAATACAATACATAGGCTACCAGGTGTCCTCATGGCCGACTACTGAGACTGTTAACACTTTCAGTGCCAGCAGGGGGGCGCACGATTTAGTGCTTGAATGCCCACCATCCACTTCAATGTTAGCGTTAATAACGCATAATCTATGTTTTAAATTATGGCTATGTGTCTAATCTGCCCGTCGCTTATCAATGACCCGTTTTCCAGTCAACATTGTCGAAGCGGATTGTTTTTTTATCGGTTCATTTCCGTTTTATAGCATTTTGAAAAGCCCTCGTTTTCAAGGAAAATAAAAAGATTCCATGATAAACGCCCTGTACTGGAATATGTAATTGTCAACTAAGAAAGATGCCACTGCTTTTGCCCCATTGTACGACAACGATTGACCCTGCTAGAGCCAATAGTAATCTACATCCCTGCTAGAGCCAATAGTAATCTACATCCCTGCTAGAGCCAATAGTAATCTACATCCCTGCTAGAGCCAATAGTAATCTACATCCCTGCTAGAGCCAATAGTAATCTACATCCCTGCTAGAACCAATAGTAATCTACATCCCCGCTAGAACCAATAGTAATCTACATCCCTGCTAGAGCCAATAGTAATCTATATCCCTGCTAGAGCCAATAGTAATCTACATCCCTGCTAGAGCCAATAGTAATCTACATCCCCGCTAGAGCCAATAGTAATCTACATCCCTGCTAGAGCCAATAGTAATCTACATCCCTGTTAGAGCCAATAGTAATCTACATCCCTGCTAGAGCCAATAGTAATCTACATCCCTGCTAGAGCCAATAGTAATCTACATCCCTGCTAGAGCCAATAGTAATCTACATCCCTGCTAGAGCCAATAGTAATCTACATCCCTGCTAGAACCAATAGTAATCTACATCCCTGCTAGAGCCAATAGTAATCTACATCCCCGCTAGAACCAATAGTAATCTACATCCCCGCTACAGCCATCATTCTTTTATTTTTTCTTGTTTCTTTTAATCGTCTTTGTATCTTGTAAATGAGGGCAACCTCAACGATCCCACTCGAGACTTAAATAAAGGTTTGCATGATTGCATTCTCGTCAAATGACCCCAAAGTAATGGTCTAAAAGTCAACGACGCTTCAGTAAAACGCATGGATCTGAACTCTGTATAGACAGTTTAGTACTCTGAGATTCTGGATGGGCAGTGAAACAGTGGTACAGTACGAGTGCCTCTCTAATAACGACAACTTAGGAACAAAGTGCTACAGTGAACTCACCTCGACCTCTGGCGGCGGTGCTGAGCTGGCACGTTTCGGAGCCGCTTCCGCTGTAGGTTTGCTGGGCTTTTCTGCTACTCTCTAAACAAGGAGAGCAAACAGGAAAGAATGAGAAGCAATGTAGGGTCATTCAAGTCACACTGAAGCGGCATTGCGGTATCAGACACACTAAGTTATAGTTGCCGTCAAAGGAGAGAGGACTTTGGTCGCAGAGTGGAGTTTAATGTCTTTTTGCGTCAGACAGGTAAGAGTTGTATAATAATAATAATATAATGACCATCGCTTACCAAGAGGCAGAGAGAAGAATTGCAACACTATACTTGTTGGAATAGCATTACACACGTCGCCTGTCTCCCATCAACACGGTTCAATTAGCATAATAATTCCCATCTTATAAACGTAAACAATTGCTCGTTTGAGATCCTAAGATACTTGTAAAGTGGGGGCGGCTGGGTGGCGCAGCGGACATTGCGCTCGTCACCAACGCAAGAGACACCGGGTTCGAATCCGGCTGTCGGCGTTGCCTCCGGCTTGTGCCGGCCGCCATACTAACTGAATTGGCAGAGTTAGCGGGTGGGAAGTCGAAGGGTGGTAGTCTGGTCGTTGTGAACAGCGACTCCTACAGGTCGGTTGGGGCGCCTGCACAGCAAAGTCAGGAAAAATGGCAGGGACAGTGTGAGCCTCCTCCGTTACTCCTCGCCAAAATGAGAGTCCGCGCTGGCAGGTGAAAAGATGCGACAGGCTGCCTCCACATGTATCGGAGGGGACATGTGATGCAAGGCTTCTATCCTCCCTACAACCGGCCAGTGGGGGGCATATGCGAGCAACGATCAGGACAGGGGAGGGAGAATTGGCACGACAGGTAAATTGGGATGGGGAGAAAAATCACAGAAAAAAGGAGGAGAAAAAAAGTAGAAAAAAAAAAGATACTTGTAAAGTGATTCAATAGCTTTATATTTCGCTTATATCATACATTGCAGAGTTCAATGGTGAGTTAAAAGCAGAATCCGTGAGTGGAGCTGCCATTGTGTGATCACATTATGACAGAACGTTTGACTTTTCTGCCTACGGTATTACAGATATTTTTTTTAAACGTGTTTTTGTGAGAGCGAATGTTCAGAGCTTCGTTTCAGAACCCTAGAAAACGGCATTGGGGACCTCAGCCCTACTATGAAAACATTAGTTAAAGACAGGGGGTGGGGGGGGGTACTGGTACGGGTCCTTTAGGTTGACCCCAGAGTGAATTAGTACCGGAGGAGGGGCTTTGGGTTTGACCACGCTGAAGAGGTCATCCTCGTCTTCGTCGGCGAACAGAGTGGGTGCTGCTGGCTTGGCACTCTGTAACACAAGGTAACAGTGTGATGTCAAATGCCAATGTCAAGATGCTTCCAGGCACAAAATACAATGTGATAATATACAACACACACACACCCCGTCGGTCTAAAAGACAAGTAAACAAGTGATTAATTTCTGATGCCAGATGGAGGGCAAAATACCCTAGACACAAACTACAGTACACTAATGTGAGGTTGCACACACACCGAGAAATTCTCTCCCACACACACACACACACACACACACAGTCGGTCTAAAAGACAAGTAAACGAGTGATTCATTTCTGATGCCAGATGGAGGGCAAAATACCCTACACACAAACTACAGTACTCTAATGTGAGGTTGCACACACAGAGAAATTCTCTCCCTCTCTCCCTCCCTCCCTCCCTCCCTCCCTCCCTCCCTCCCACACAGTGTGACTTTACCCCATCCTTCCCCGAGGAGAAGAGGTCTACATCTGGGTCGTTGTCCCTCTGCTCGGTGTGACTGAACAGCAGCTCCTCGTCCTGGAACACACCTGTGCTCTCGGTGCGAGGCCGCTCCTCCGCAGGCTGTGCACACACACACACACGCGCGCGCGCACACACACAGACACAGACACACACAGACACAGACACACACGCACGCACACACAGAGACACACACACGCACACACAGGCACGCGCACACACACACAAAGACACACACGCACAGACACGCACACAGACACACACACACGCACATGCAGACGCGCGCACACACACACACACACACACACACACACACACACACACACACACACAGAGACACACACACAGAGGCACGCGCACACACACACAAAGACACACACGCACAGACCCACACACAGACGCGCGCACACACACAGAGACCCACACACAGACGCGCACACACAAACACACGCACACACACACACAGACACGCACACACAGAGACACGCATGCCACACACACACACACACACACACGATTATTAAGGGTATAAATTAAGACTGTAAACCAATAATAATAGACGGTCCATTAGTTCAAAGTTGAGTTTCACGTGGGAAATCTGTTCAGATGAGAACCGGTGCTTCTCAGATCAGGACCATATGGTTTGGAGTAATTGGAGAAAAGCTATTCCAATGTGATCCCTTCTCTCTCTGCACCAGGATTTGAACATCCTTCTTTGAGCAAAAAGGCAGAAACTCAAAAGGCTCTGATGCTTTGAGTTGTGGCACACTGTGGACATCCTCAACAAACATCAGTCTGATATCCCACACCAGTACAGTATATTGATATCATTGTTTTCTTTTCTTTTTTGAGTGGCAGAACATGTTAAATATTTGGGTACTTTTCTTGGAGATTCGTAGCTAACGCCGGAATACTATGCAAAAAAAAAGAAAGTTTAATAGGAGTAGGGATATTCTAGAGCTGGTATACAAAAGACTTGTTGAAAGTGTTATATAACGTTTGATATCTCAAGCTGGTATGGAAACCTTGGGGCCAAGAATAAAAACAAACTGGCAAGGATTGTTACCATGGCCAGTAAAGTTAAAACCACAAAGACAATTGTCAAGAGTTATATGTACTCAGTCAGGAATAGGGACAAAGCTCCGCAGATATTGTCTGATCCTCTGCATCCCCTTCATGTCTGTCAGTTAAAGGAGTGAAACTCTGGAACAATATACCGGATGAAATAAAAAACAGCAGGAGTATTTTTAAGTTAAAAAATATGTTTAAAAATAGGGTTCTAGAATCGTATAGTAAAATTTGACCTACAATCTGTTTTTCTCTACCATGAAACTCTGGTATTGCAGATGAAGTTTTGATTTTCCTATGTTGGCTTATGTTCTTTTCAGGAACGGTTTTTGTCGATTGTTGATTTTTTTGTTTGTTTGTTTTATCTTGCAAACTTTAACTTTTTTTGTTCTTTTCTGGATCGGTTTTTGTTGATTTTTGATTGTTGATTTATTTTTTTGTTTGTTATATTTTGAAAACTTTAACTTTTTTGAATTAGTTTTTTTAATTAGGGGTAGGTTGCTCTATAAGCATTCGGCTTCAAACCTATCCTTTTTGTTTGTTTATTTGTAAAAATGTTCGAAAAATTATTTGTTTGTTTATTTATTTGTATTTGTAAAATAATTCATTCATTCATTCATTCAGTTTGACAAGCTTCCATCTGGAAGGCGCTCTAGAGTTCCCCTAGCACCCAAAAAAACATATTTAAGAAGTCTTTCATCCCACATGCTATTGCTCCGATTAATTCTTAGCTTTTCATTTTAACCATGGTACTGGTTAGGTACCTAAAGCTCTGTCTGTGTTTGTGTTGTTGTTTTTCTTCTGTCTATGTATTGGGCTGTTTGGGGCCAATGTCTTTTGTGTCTATGTGGTGTTTGTAGTGTGTCGTCTTGTCGATTGCAACCATGGTGAAGTCAAAGACATTATTTCCACAAAAGTGGACAAATAAAAATATCTATCTACTGTATGTATCCATTTATAAATGGGTAGTTTGTGTGTATGTGTGTTTTTAAGGACAGGTTTTGACTGATAACCATACAAACCTTTAATGTGTTTTTGGCAGCTGGTTTGCTGGGAATAGAGATAGGAGCCGTCCAATCAGAATCCTCTTGCTGGTCGTTGTTGTCAAACAGACTGAGGATGTTCTCCTTCTTCTTCTCCTTCTCCTCCTCCTCCTTCTCCTTCTCCTTCTCCTCCTTCTCCTCCTCCTCCTCCTCCTCCTCCTCGTCCTCGTCCTCCTTCGTAACAACAAAAGGCGGCGGGCCGTCCCTGGACAGGAAGTCATCATCGGTGGCGGCGGCGTCATCCAGCGGGCTCTTGGTCCGCTTGTTGGGCAGAACGTTGATCCCTCCGAACAGACTGACGGCTCCGGCCGGCTTCTTCTTCTTGCTCTCGCCAACCTCCAGTGGTGACAGAGGGGGCTGCATCTCGGGGCTCTCTTCCACCACGGCTGGCTTGTCCTCCACCGCTGCCCCGGGAGCCGATGGCTCCTCTGGGGGACGGGAGTCCAACAGGGAGGGAGTCGTAGAGGCAGAGCCCTGCAGCACAGAGGACAGGTGAGATTAGATACGATTAGATTAGACTAGACTCAAATGTATCGTCATCATACAGCACAAGTACAGTATAACAAAAAAAAGTTTAGCATCCAACCAGAGTGCAAATGTAACAGTAAAGTGCAACAGTAATATACCATGGACAAGTGATTAAACTAGGTATAAAATATATAAATGAGTACTACTGAGTAATAATGCTAATCAGATGTATGTACAGAGTTGTAGTATTAATATGTACAGTGATACAGGTATAAAGACACTATGGTAGTAAGTCATACTGGCCAGCAGCATAATTAGTAATAGTAGGTAAGGGATATGTACAGATATAGATATAGTATCTACAGATATGTAAAAGGATTATGTGCAGGTATGTAGAGACATATATATATATATACAGTATACTGTGGTGTCACATTAAGGGAGTCTCTCACGCCAAAGTTGACGCGTCACAGGGGAGGAGATATAGGGGAGTGGAGGTGTGTGTACGGGGTTGATTCTGTGAATGAATAAAGTAGGAAGTCACTGAAGGACCTGTCACGCACATTATTGAATCGCCTCTTCCTTCAACTTCCCACATTGGTGACCCTGATCGTTTGATTATTATTATTATTGTTATTATTATTATGAGTGATAACGAAGAAAACGCTGTTCGTGTCTGTCAAGTTGCCCGAGTTTTGGCAGCACGACCCGGACCCATGGTTCCAACATGTCGAGGCTCAATTCCATCTGCGAGGTGTCACAGTGGACGACACGAAATACTATCATGTCGTCGCTGCATTGGATGCACAAACCACCCGTCGCGTCATGGGATTTTTACGAGAGCCGCCAGCCATGGGGAAATACGCCGCTCTCAAACAACAGCTGTTACGGCTGTTTCAGCTGTCAGATACGGAGCGGGCGGAGCGCCTGTTGTCACTGAACGGTTTAGGTGACAGTAAACCAACCGAGCTCATGGAGAACATGTTGGCGTTGCTTGGCTCAGGTGACGCATCATTTTTGTTTATACAGTTATTTCTGCGTCAGCTTCCACCTCCAGTACGCACTGCCTTGGCCAGCTCGCCGCTCGTGAGAGCCAAGGATTATCGGGGGATGGCAGAAGAGGCTGACAGAATATTGCTGGCAACCCGCCACTACAGCGTTAACGTTAACCGCCTTGACGCCGCTAAACTGGCCATCGCTAAAGGGGAGTTTGACACAATGGAGCAGCTCGGCATTGTGCGGCGCTCCGACAGCCCGTGGGCCTCGCCTTTGCATATGGTTCCGAAGGCTGATGGGAAGTGGCGCCCGTGTGGAGATTTCCGGCGCCTCAATAGTGCCACGGATCATGACCGCTACCCTGTCCCGCACATCCAGGACTTTTCTGTTCACCTGGCCGGGACCACCATTTTCTCCAAGGTGGATTTGGTGCGGGGCTACCACCAGGTGCCAGTCCATCCCAGAGACGTGCCCAAGACCGCCGTTATTACCCCGTTTGGACTTTTCGAGTTTTTAAGGATGCCTTTCGGACTCAAGGGGGCAGCGCAGACCTTCCAGCGGTTAATGGACTCTGTGCTGCGAGGGTTGTCATTTTTGTTTGTGTATTTAGACGACATCCTGGTGGCCAGCACATCTGCTGAGGAGCATTGTTTGCACCTCCGACAGCTGTTTCAGCGGCTGAATGAACATGGGCTGATTGTTAACCCAGCCAAGTGTCAGTTCGGCCGGCCAGACATAGACTTCCTGGGCCATCACATCTCTACACAGGGAGCTGTGCCTCTGCCCACCAAGGTGGAGGCGATCACTGCCTTCCCACGTCCTCGCACCATCAAGCCCCTACAGGAGTTCCTCGGTATGGTACATTTTTATAACCGATTCATCCCAGGAGCGGCTCTCTTGATGCACCCCCTGTACGAGGCACTAAGGGGCAAGAAGGACAATCAGGAGGTGGACTGGTCCCCTGAGAGGGTCCAGGCGTTTGATAGTGCTAAGGCTGCTCTCGCTAACGCTACTATGCTGGCACACCCGTACCCGGCCGCTCCAATAGCCCTCACGACCGATGCCTCGGACTATGCTGTGGGGGCGGTGTGTGATCAGTGGGTGGCCGGCGCCTGGCAGCCTCTGGCCTTTTTCAGCAGGACACTGCGGGACAACGAGAGGAAATACAGCACGTTTGACAGGGAGCTGCTGGCCCTTTTCCTCGCCACACGTCATTTTAGGTTCCTGTTGGAGGGCCGGGAGTTCACCGCTTTCGTGGACCACAAGCCTCTGACCTTTGCCATGGCTAAGACCACGGAACCATGGTCGGCACGGCAGCAGCGCCAGCTGTCCGCCATTTCGGAATTCACCACGGACCTGCAGCATGTGGCGGGCAAGGACAACCTGGTGGCTGACTGCCTCTCCAGAGTGCGGGTCAACACTGTGCACCTAGGTGTGGACTACGCAGCCATGGCAGTTGACCAGTGCACGGACATGGACATCCAGGCATTCAGGACGGCCACGACAGGACTGAGACTGGAGGATGTGGTGTTCCAGGACAGTAAGGCCACGCTCCTCTGCGATGTCTCCACAGGCCGACCTCGCCTGATGGTCCCCGCTGGCTGGCGCCGCCGCATTTACGATGCTATACATGCTTTGTCGCACCCGGGGGTGAAGGCATCAGTTAAGCTGGTGGGGGCTAGGTTCGTCTGGCCGGGCCTCAGGAAGGACGTCAAGGGGTGGGCTGCCTCTTGTGTAGCGTGCCAGCGCGCCAAGGTGCATCGGCACACTAAGGCCCCGCTGGGGCCATTTCTCATCCCGGAGAGACGTTTTGATCACGTTAACGTGGACCTGGTGGGCCCGCTGCCCCCCTCCCAGGGGTTCACTCACCTGCTGACCATGGTGGACAGGACCACCAGGTGGCCGGAGGCTGTGCCCCTGTCATCCACTACATCGGCGGACGTGGCTCGGGCGTTCATCTCCACCTGGGTGGCCCGTTTCGGTACCCGTGCGGATCTAACTTCGGACAGAGGGCCCCAGTTCACGTCAGAGCTGTGGAGAGTTTGAGGGTGAAACTCCACCGCACCGTGGCATACAACCCGCAGGCAAATGGTCTCTGTGAGCGTTTCCACCGCACTATGAAGGCGGCTCTCCGGGCGGCTCTTTTTTTCTTTTTTTTTTTTTCTGATCAAAATAAGTTTAATAGTAAAAACAATTAATACAAATACATGTGGGTTAAATGAGCTTTGGCTGAGAGGAGTGCTCTCGTTGTGGCCAGCTAGAAAACACTGAGGAAGAGACTTAAATAGAGAGGGGTGGAGGATGTTCCGTTCCAGGGTAAAGGATTTCCTATTTGGGCACGTTATGTACTTTTTTTTTTTTTTTTTTTTTATTATTGCAAAACAAAAATTATTAAAAGTCAGTACTCAACACATAATGCATAATGAAACTAACAGTCAAGGTGGTTAAAATTACATGCAAGTACAGAAACAAGACAAAAAAAAAAAAGTCTATAATAATATTTTAACCGTATACAGTGTATATCCAGCGAAATTAACAATTATACAAATGCTTATATAGGACATACCCCTAATACCTATTTTCTAAAACCCTACACACGGGCGGCTCTTACGGACAGTAATTGGGTTGACCGTTTGCCGTGGGTCATGCTAGGCCTGCGCTCGGCCCCAAAGGAGGATCTGCAGTCATCTTCGGCTGAGCTCGTGTTGGGTCAGCCGCTGAGAGTCCCTGGGGAGTTCCTCCCAGGTGCCACAGCCCCCTGGTCAGCTGCGACTCATCGCTTGGCCATCCGAGACGCCGCCAGCACTTTCGCTCCCGTGCCCGCACATCACTGTTTTCCCCTGTCCTACATCCCCAAGGACTTGATGTCAGCCCTGTACGTGTTCATCCGCCGCGATGCCCACCGATCTCCACTCCAGGCTCCGTACGATGGGCCCTTCCGGGTCCTGGAAGCGGGACCCAAGAGCTTTATGGTGGACAGAGGGGGGCTTCAGGAGCGGATATCGGTGGACCGTTTGAAGCCTGCACACGTGGCCCCGGACGGGCCGGTGGAGCTGGCTCAGCCCCGACGGCGCGGCCGTCCACCCAACCCCACTCCTGCCGCAATTTTGCGGCCCGTGTCTGCCTCTACCCCGGCAGCAGCCCCGGACTCTCCCCCAGTCCAGCCTCGCCGCCGGCGCGGACGGCCGCCGGCTCGTGCCCTTCCCCCTTCCCCCCTGACTGTTAAGCGCAGTCGTTATGGTCGGGTAGTCAGGCCTCCTACGAGGGGCTGAGTACTTTGGGTTTTTTTTTGGTATGGGTTGGGGTTGCAGGGTATGTCTACTCTGGGTGTTCGGGAGGGGCCTGTGTGGTGTCACATTAAGGGAGTCTCTCACACCAAAGTTGACGCGTCACAGGGGAGGAGATATAGGGGAGTGGAGGTGTGTGTACGGGGTTGATTCTGTGAATGAATAAAGTAGGAAGTCACTGAAGGACCTGTCACGCGCATTATTGAATCGCCTCTTCCTTCAACTTCCCACAATACAGCATTATAGTATATCATAATTATATGATAAAGAGTTATATGGGTTATATGCAGATGTATATGCAGGTATATTCAGACAGATATGTATATATATATATTACAGTGCTAAATAAGGTGGTTGAGCTTGCATCATGCTGTGTATCATGTGCATCAGATGGTGTGTATCACAGCACACTGCGTGTTATCACTGGAGAAACAAGCAGGTCGGCACCTCGCATGGCCGCCTCCAAGGTCGGTGTGTGAATGTGTGAGTGAGTGGGTGGGTGAATGTGAGGCACAAGTTGTAAAGCGCTTTGGATAAAAGCTGTTATATAAATGCAGTCCATTTACCGTTTACCTTAACACATTCAGTGCCGTTCACCAGAGGGCGCTGTGGGCCGTGAGTGCCAGCGCTTTGTTCAATGGGGATAAATGCCGGTGTTTGCAGTGCTAAAACTATATTAAATATTATAGCTATGGATCTAATAACAGTCGATTGTCTGAGTTTCTTCCGGTCAACATGCAAAAAACAGATAATTTTTTCATCAATTCATTTCTGTTTTATACCATGAATATGAGCATAGTTCCAGAGCAATTCTGTGTAATCCCAGGAAACGCAGCCAAACAGCGCTTTACTGCATCTCACTATAAATCGTGCCATTCCTCGCCTGGATCAATAATCAATCTGAGATCAACGCTAGATTATCGGTATTATGTTTCATCATGGATGCATGAAAGGGGGGGGGGGGAAGCCACCCCTCCATGCTTTGATCGCAACCAACAAGACACCCCACACACACACCGCAGACACACGCTCTGATCGCGGGGGAAAAAATTATCGGATCAACGCAAGATTGATAATATATAGCCCTTACCTTGTCTATGATGTACTGCAAATAGAATAATCCAATTATCTGATCGCCATTCCAAGTACTGATCGATCATGTTTCCAACGTAATCCAGCATTGAACATGAACGGGGGAGGGGCCCTCGTCGTGGTAATCGCTTGTCTTGCCCGAGTGTTTAGACCCCACCCCCATGCCGCAACTCGGCCCAGACAACAAGCCACATCGTTTCAAATGGAGTGCAATAGCGGCTGCAAGGCGTTAGGCGGCGGTATTGGACATTTGCAATCTCAGACCCATTCAGGACAGCCTGCACAAGGTGCCTCGATGGATTATGAATGGCAATAGCGAATAAAAGAAATAACGACCCAGAAACGAGAATCTTCGTTGTTCGGCACTCAACCGTTAGGCCACAGAAACGAGAATTCTCGTGAACGGCAACCAAAGGGTTAAAAGGAACACGCCAACATTTGGGAAAATTTGCTTACAGTCTTCTCCAGAGAGAGACAAGAAGATGGATACCAGTTTCCTCTCAGTGCGTTCAGTAGAAAGCTATCTGGCTGCACGTCTGGACTACTGTAATGCACTTTTTTCAGGCCTACCTAATTCAAGCATCAAAAATCTTCAACTTGTGCAAAATGCGGCTGCACGGATACTAACTAGAACTAGAAAATTTGATCACATCACACCAGTTTTGTCCGCCCTACATTGGCTTCCTATCCAAGCCCGCTCTGACTTTAAAGTGCTACTCCTCACCTACAAAATTTTAAATGGGCTTGCACCGCTCTATCTATCCGATCTCATCTCCCGATACTCGCCCGCTCGTGCTCTGCGCTCACAAAATGCGGGGCTTCTATCGACCCCTAGGGTTAAAAAGAAATCCGCCGGCCACAGAGCCTTTGTCTACCGCGCTCCCTACCTGTGGAACAAATTACCTGCCGTCATCAGGGGCGCCTGCTCTGTCGAAGCTTTTAAATCCCTGCTTAAGACTCATCTTTTCTCTCTCTCCTTCAACCTACCTTGATCTCACCTGGTCGGGGACTGACCTTTAGATTAATCTGTGTAGTTTAGTTATGGTACAGGGTACTACATGGTACCACTGGGTAGTTTACTATAGGGTAGTTTAGTTAGGGTACAGGGTACTACATGGTACCACAGAGTACTACATGGTACTGCATGGCACTACAGGGTACTACATGGCTTACATAGCTCTACATAGCACTACATGGAACTACATGGCACTACGGGGTACTACATGGTACCACAAGGCACCACAGGGTACTACATGGCACTACAGGGTACTACAGGATACTACGGGGTACTACATGGCACTACGGGGTACTATAGGGTACTACATGGCACTACGGGGTACTACATGGTACTACATGGCACTACAGGGTACTACATGTCTGCTCCTTTGCAGCACCACAAACATGGGAACTCTCTAACTCTTCCCCCCTCTCCCCCCCTCCCTCCCCCCCCCCCCCTCCCTCCCCCTTCTCTCTGAGTACCCGTCTCCTGGCGCTGACTAAGGTGATGGATGCCTCGGGGTCTTGGCCAAGATTGTAGTGACTGCTCTACATGCACCTCCGAGGCCTTGGATCAGTTATTCACCGCTGTCTGTCCGTGGTCCTGTCAACTGATTAACAGACTGTTAACAGATTAACAGTCAACGCGGTTTCATTGCTGGGTTAAGTACTTCTATTCTATTCACATAATACGCTTACTTCATATATCTACTCCATTCACATATATGCCTACCACTTGTATCTATTGCTATGTCCGCCTACTACAATCTCATGAGCTGTCTAACACCTGTCCCGTCTCCCTGTCTTCCTATGACTTGCTGTCCTGGAGTGTTGACCGGAGTGTTGGACGTCCCGTGACGAAGGCCGGGAGATTGCGACCCCCTCTGCGTGCCCCCCTGTCTCCGGAGGTCTCGTAGTGGTGACCGGAGTGCCGGATGTCCCGCGATGATGTCGGGGAGTTCGCGACCCTCTCTGCGCCACCCCCTATCTCCCTGTCTCCGGCTGTCCCTGAGCAACGACCGGAGTGTTGAATGTCCCGTGACTAAGACGGGGAGGACGTGACCCTCTTTGCGCCGCCCCTGTGCCTCAAATAGATCCGCTATCAACTCTATCTTTAATCTTTCGAAATGTTCAGTTGCTATCGCTATTAGCTCTATCTTTAATTTTTCAAAATGTACAGTTGCTATTGCATGCACTCATCTGTGTTTCACCACACACATGAGTGCATGCTTACCAACTGTCCGTCTGCGACACTACTATCACCAACATCTAAGAAGGGAGATCCCCCCTTGAATGGCCCTTCTAAGGTTTCTCTCCTCCACACTGCCTGTGGAGCTTTTTTCCCTATTGTTAGGTTTTAGTGAGTTTTTCCTTACCTTCGCGTGGGGTATGTCTGGGAGTGCTTGCATTCTTTCATTTATTTGCATTCATCTAAAAAATGTTTGGACCTTATGGTGTTCTTGTTCTGTTCTTGACTTATTGTTATGTTGTCTTCTTGACTTGTTTAAAGAAGACCTTAATGGGGACATTAACGTGTGTTGTCGGGCCCTATAAATAAATTTGATTTGATTTGCACGTTAGCCTAGCTTAGCACAATGAATGGAAGACTGTAAGCTAATTTCCCCAAATGTTGCTGTGTTCCTTTAAGTTATAACTAGGCTGACTCACTTTAAAATCTGGGGCTGTGGCACTGGTCCTTTAAGTTATAACTAGGCTGACTCACTTTAGAATCTGGGGCTGTGGCACTGGTCCTTTAAGTTATAACTAGGCTGACTCACTTTAGAATCTGGGGCTGTGGCACTGGTCCTTTAAGTTATAACTAGGCTGACTCACTTTAGAATCTGGGGCTGTGGCACTGGTCCTTTAAGTTATAACTAGGCTGACTCACTTTAGAATCTGGGGCTGTGGCACTGGTCCTTTAAGTTATAACTAGGCTGACTCACTTTAGAATCTGGGGCTGTGGCACTGGTCCTTTAAGTTATAACTAGGCTGACTCACTTTAGAATCTGGGGCTGTGGCACTGGTCCTTTAAGGGGAGACACTGCAGGTGAATAGGGTAAAAAAATTAACTAATAGATATCACAATGAAACTTCCCCAGTTGATTACTTATATTAAGACAAGACTTTTTTGTATTACAAGTTTTCTGAAATTGTATGTTTAAATATGCAAATGAGGCATGATCTACTTAAATATGCACTAATTTGCATATAATTCCAGGACAGAAATCTGAACATTGGATAAAGCCATTTTCAAAATTATAGTTTAATTTTGTTGACATATTAGAGCCAAAGGTTATTACAGAGGGGATTTTGGATATCTCTTTTTATCACTCCATAAATCAGAAAATACTCCATTCAGTCCATTTTTATCAACAAACCCTTCTGTAAATACCTTCAGAACATAGATATGAATAGAACTGGAAGGTTTGGTGTATGTGTGTGCTACTGAAGTGGAGATTTCTGGCTCAGAGTATGAGGAAAAACTCTTAAAACTCATTTTTGGGAAAACGCCTTCAAAGTTCTGTATTGTAAAATGCCATACCTTTTTTTTTAAACAGATATTTACAAACACAATACCTAATCAAACCATTAGTAATAGACAACCTAAACACATGCCTGATAACTGAATAATAATAATAATAATGATGTTATTGAACTGAACAGAACTACACACAGGCTACAAACAGTGTAGTACAGTGTAGTACCCCCTAATAGGCAAAGAATATTTGAATAGATATCACTATGAAACTTTCCCAATTTGTTATGTACATATAAACTAAGAAAAAATATATTGCAAGTTTTCTGAAATGTATGTTTATATATGCAAATGAGGCACTTCCCCATTAAATATGTGCACATTTATGGATGCAATAAGGCAAAATGATGTAAAATAAACAACTAAATGTGTGTTATTGACGTTTTATTGTCACTAGTTTCATAGAAGACATGTTTAGGAAGCAAAATATAACAAAATCTCAAAATCAACAAAAAAAGTATATTTGACTATTCACCTGCAGTGTCTCGCCTTAAGTTATAACTAGGCTGACTCACTTTAGAATCTGGGGCTGTGGCACTGGTCCTTTAAGTTATAACTAGGCTGACTCACTTTAGAATCTGGGGCTGTGGCACTGGTCCCGGCGGCTGCTTCAACACCGAAGAGGGATCCTTTATCTTCATCATGGTCACCCTCGTCTTCAAACAGAAGAGCCACTCTCTGAGGCTTCTTCTGACTGTATCAGCAAGAAATACACACACACACAAAAGAAAATCCATCACTGTGTTCATGACCTCATGGCCGAGGCTGCACCTTCAAGTTCAAGTTTCAAATTTGTTTATTATTTGTCACAGTAAAATACAGAATACTTTACGATGAAATGCTCGTTTCTGTATGAGCCCCTGAGAGTGTGCTTCATACAGTATTAAAAAAGTAAGTAATTAAGAAGTAGGTAAAAAGTAAGTAAAGGAATGTTCAATATACATATAGTTATATACAATATACAATACAGATTAAAATGGGTAACAGTGAGGTACAATGCAGAAATGAGGTACAAAACTTAAGGTAAGGTGCAAATGAGGTATGAATGTAGTGCAAATCTCTTTAATAATAGATACATATAATTGTGTGTTAAAGTGCCTAAAGCAGGGGTCTCAAACTCGCGGCCCGCGGGCCAATTGCGGCCCGCTGGATGATATTTTGCGGCCCCCTACTTGACATAAAAAATAAAAAATAAATTACATTTTTTATTTACATTATTATAATTTTTTTCAATGTTGTGGGACCTGTACAGCACTTTGTTCAACTTTGTCAGTGCTGTAAAGTTTAAACCTTTTAAAATCTTAGACAAACAAAACACTTTGCTTTCATGAAATATTGTAAGCCGTCATTTGAGGCTTTATAAAATCAGCACAATGAACACAAATCTGTCAGTGCCGAGTCCGACCTCATCTTAAATAACAAACAGCATTGCTTGTTGTGATTTGATTTGATTTGATTTGATATTTTTTATTTTCGTGTCTTACATACAGATGTATGCCCAGCCCATATGGGCTTACAAGACACATAACAATAAGTATATAATAATATACTTTACCAATTACTTAACAAATGACATATAGACCAAGATGGCCATAAGAAAATACAAGAAAATACAATAAAACGTAATATAACACAAGCTGTACTCAATGTAAATAAACAGAAAAACAAGATGAATTCAAATACAATTATATAGGATACAATGTGTTTTGTCTCAAGTGCCATGCCTTCTCCAAAAATCCTGTTGTAGTTAACAAAGAGAGGCAGAGTTGATTTTACAAAAATAAATTAAAAAAATCATATATATATATAATATTTGATGCGGCCCAGCCTCACCCAGACTCTACCTCCAGCGGCCCCCAGGTAAATTGAGTTTGAGACCCCTGGTCTAAAGTGAGTAAAGTGGGTGTTAAGGTGAGTGTTTGTTTAAAGTGAGTGTGTACATGTGGATGTGTGTGCCGTGAGTGTAGATGATGGGTTGTTACATAGAGTCATATTGTCATTGAGCATCCTGATGGCCAGGGGATAGAAGCTCCTTCTGAGTCTCTCTGTACCGGCCATAAGACTCCGGTAGCGCTTGCCTGACCGCAGCAGTTCAAAGAGGCAGTTGTTTGGGTGACTATAGTCCTTGGTTATTCTCTTAGCCTTGGCCCTGCAACGCTCGTTATAAATATCCTGGAGAGTGGGAAGCCCACGTCCAATTGTGCGTTCGGCTGAACGGGCCACTCTCTGTAGTCTGCTGCGGTCTTGTGCGGTGCTATTCCCAAACCAGGAGGTGATGTTACCAGTCAGGATGCTCTCTATTGTGCACGAGTAGAAGTTCTTAAGGATCTTCTGACTCACTTTGAACTTCCTTAGACACCTAAGGAAGGTGTGCCTTCTTCACTACACTGTCAATGTGTGTGGTCCATGTCAAGTCCTCGGATATGTGGACTCCGAGGTACTTAAAACTGCTCACTCTCTCAACCGGTGCCCCGTCGATGCTGAGGGGGCTGTAGTCCCTGGCCTCCGACCTCCTAAAGTCCACAATAATTTATTTTGTTTTGCTGACGTCAGCAAATTTGATCATTTTGTTGCTGTTTTCCGCTGTGCCACACAGTCATGTGTGTACAGCGAGTAGAGGAGGGGGGTCAGAACACAGCCCTGGGGGGCCACTGTGTTGAGAGTGATGGATGAGGAGGTGCAGTTGCCTGCTCTCACTACCTGGGGTCTTCCTGTCAGAGGTCATAGTTCAAGCCCAGGTCCCTGAGCTTGGCTATGAGTTTGGAGGGGACTATGGTATTGAATGCTGAGCTGTAGTCAATAAAGAGCATTCTCACATAGTTCCCCTGCCTTTTGTCGAGGTGTGATGCTGCTGTGTGCAGCACATGGGCTATGGCGTCCTCCGTGGACCTGTTGGGGCGGTATGCAAATTGCAGGGGGTCCAGGTTGATGGGGAGGGAGGAACAGATGTAGCCCTTCACTAGCTTCTCAAAGTACTTCATGGCTATGGAGGTGAGAGCTACAGGGCGGTAGTCGTTGAGGCAAGCAGGCGTGGATTTTTTGGGTACAGGGATAATGGTGGACTTTTTCAGACACCTGGTTGTATTTATGTTCCCGAGTGACTGAAAACCAGGGTCTATGAGGTGCTTTGCATCTAAAAAAAAAAAAAATATATATATATATGTACATTTGAAAATGTAAAAACAAAGAAAATCTGAAATTACAATCGTTTAAATTCAGAGTTCAGAGTTTTTATTTGCCACATGGAATCATACAATCAGAGTTTCTTCATTACACAATCATAAATATCATTCCATGGACAAAAGGAGCAGGAAGAAGAATAAATCTTATAGGTAGTTACCTGCCCCTTATTCCTAAACTTTACAAGATTTACATTTTAAATTTTTTTATAGTGATCAATAGTACCTTGACTCCTTTGTTGCAGCAAACAGGTCATCGTTGTTGTCAAAAAGGCCGTCTTTCTGGGGCGCCTTGGCACTGCGCAGGCCGGAGGGGGCGCTCGCACTGGGCTTCATCGCCCCCGCGCTGGGCTCAGAGCTCAGCCACTGGTCCTGACGGTCAGAGACGGGACACGGGGCGTTAGGTGGACGTAACGGTGACTTTTGTGCCTTATAGTACCATGATTGCATGCATTTTTTTTTATGGATCAAACCCCTAATTGGGACAGTGTTAATGCCCCACTCTGCCCGTTGAGAAGAAGACCGTAGTCTCACACTACCCTCCCAATGTTATGGTATCATACCATAGTCTACCCATATAACTCTGTATGATAGTATGTACAATAATGCTGTATATACCGTGTATATATATATACATATTTATTTCTACCGTATATCTATCCACATCTGTCTGCACATACCTGCGTGTAATCCTTTTTACATATCTGTAGATATCTTTTGTTTTTGTTTTTTTTATCCACTTTTTCTCCCATTTTTCTATATTTTCTCCCATCCCAATTTCGTATCATCCAATTCAACCCTCACCTGTCACGAACGCTGTTTCTTGCCTCCCACAAGCCGGCTGCAATGTGGACTAAGTCATACATAGCACAAGTCCCCTCCGGTACTTGAGGTAACAGCAGTCGCATCTTTTCACCTGCGCAGCTCGATCTCTCAGTGGCGAGGAGTAACGCGTGGGAGGCTCACGCTGCCCCCGACACTTCCTGATTCTACTGCGCAGGCGCACCAACCGACCTGTGGGAGTCGCTGTCCACAACGCCCGATCCCCACCCATCAGTTTCCCACCCCCTAATACGGCCAATGTGTATTAGTATGAACAACCAGCTAAACTGAAAGCAATGTGGAGCGCTGGGCTCGAACAGGCGAGCCCAGCGTCTCCACATTCGTGGCGAGCGCCTTGCCCACTACGCCACGTAGCCGCCCCACATATCTGTAGATATCTATATCTGTACATATCGCTTACAGACTCTTACTAGTTACACTGCTGGCCAGTATGACTTACTTACTACCATAGTGTCTTTATACCTGTATCACTGTACATATTAATACTACAACTCTGTACATGCATCTGATTAGCCCTATTACTCAGTAGTACTCATTTATATATTTAATACCCAGTTTAATCACCTGTACATTGTATATCACTATTGCACTTTACTGTTACATTTGCACTCTGGTTGAATGCCAAACTTCTTCTTCTCGTTATACTGTTCTTGTGCTGTATGATGACAATATATTTTAATCTAATTAAATCTAATCTAATCCATTTTGAAAACGTGGTAATGGGTCTGTGGAGAGTACTTCTAACTTGCTTTCACAAACCGGCTACAATGACTCCCTCCAGTAAGATCATCGACTACACGAGGAGCACGTGACTGAGCATTTTTCTCTTGCCCCTTAACTAACTCCATGTGACGTGTGTCATGTGCGTTAGCCACGGTTTGAGCCTCTTGAGTTCCAATACTCTTACCTCGTCATCGCTGAAGAGCGAGCTGGTCACGGTCTTCTTGGGCTGCGGTGTGGTGGCTTTCGCCTGGGTCGGTTTTGGCTTGGATTTAGCCACAGATGCGAACAGATCCTGCAAGGTGACAAGACAGGGTTACATACCGTATATCACACTGTCTGTCGACTTTTCTTTTTTCTCTTAAAGAAAAAGAAAAAAAAGGATATCTTGCAGCATATTTTTTATTTGTCTTTCTTATATTAAAGTATATTTAGTTTTTAAGAATTGTAAAGGATAGGCAAAAATAAGCATGTGCTTCAGCCTATTCCTTTTTTCGGTCATTGAGTTTGGATTTTGTGTGTGAGCTTACTTTGAGTATGTACATTTGTGATTTATTCTTTTTTTCTTTTCCTTTTGAAAGTCCACACGTGTGTTTTTGATTTATCTGTAAACAAAGACCGAAAATAAAACTATTCATCATCATCACTTGTAACTGTCTTAGCCGATTATTTTTATTGTTTATTCTTATTTATTGTGCCTATATGTATGAAATTGCTGATAAACTGAGTCTTGTTTTGTAAGCTCGTCGGCTCTGTAAATGAGGGTAACCTCAAGTGTCTTACGAGTTGAAATAAAGGTTTGAAATGAAATGAAAACTAAAGTGTCCATACACGTACTATGAAAATATGTTGAATATCTAGTTCATTAAGTTGTCAGATATGCAAGAGAATATACTGTAGCGTATTGTAGGGCTGCCGGATATGGACAAAATATCATTATGACTGGTATGACACTATTTGAAATAGGACCTGCAATAGTTTTATTTTGAAGTCTAGTTTTTATTCTATATCACAGTACCTTCCAACAGTGTTTGAAGCACACTCCTTAGCTGTACAATACTGCCATGCAGAAGCTAACCGCAGTAACTACATTCTTTACAAACATTTTGTTATAAGTGAAATTGAACTTCTCAATATCCATTTTATCTTGTGACAAAGTTTCAGAGTTCAATCTTACTCTGTTTTAGAGAAAAAGGGTATAAAGTACAAAATCACTGGATAGTCAAATAACTTAAATGGCATTTTTCTCAGTTTCACTGTTTGCGTAGTTGGCTTCTGCAGGGCATATATATATATATATAATTTATTATATATATTTTTAAATGCCTATTGCAGCCTTTTGCAAAATAGACATGCATGTTGCAATTATTAAATTGTTATTTCTCTTGTTACAATGAGTAAGCAGCTAGAATGTGAAACTAGGGCAAGTTTAGATTTGGCATACTACTAACTAACTGAGCTTAAAAATGGTGACATAGATTCTCTATGACAAAACGGGGATTGAAGGTATTGTTGACATTAATTTAATTAATTGAATTGACATGAATTCCTCAGTCTGGAGTCGACCTTGCCTAGTGACAGGCCTTATAATGATCCATTGTTTAAAGCGCCTCTCCGAGTGAATCTCATTCTCACCCAGTAAAGATTGAATGAAGAACACGCTATCTTATCCATTATGGGAGTACAGTCTTAAAGCAGTTTTGGATGAATCTCACTCATTGGAAGTCTGCTGAGAACACCTTATCTGTGATTATTCTAGCTGGGAGTGCAGAACATCTGCACTCCCATCACAAATAGCTGATATCCGTATAGTGCACCATTGTTCATCAAGGCATGAGAACATTCTTAAATGTATCTTATAATACCAGAACAGGACTCTGTACTCAAATGCTACTGTAACGGCAATTTTTCCTTTCCAATGTCCTGCTTTCTCTTGCCCGTTACGTCACAGGTATGATAGGGAGTGATCTTACGCAGTAGACACAGCAATGATGGATGTCCAGTCGCGATTCCAGGTTTAGGGGTGTTTATTGCTGAAGTTGCAGTTGTACATTCAATTTATTGCCAGTGTGGGTTCTGTAGGAATTATATGGTATTCTATATTTATTTGGTATTTCTTTCTGCTTCTGGCTGCTGAGCTGCTGAGCTTCTGGTAAGAACGGTGTGCTCCTCACTACCTGTGTCCTAGTTGATTACTGTGACCCTCTAAATACCTAACCAGTGCTGTCAAATCTAAAACCCGCCACCAGGTGTCCAATAATAATATTACAAATAATAAATAATGGGAGGGCGGCTACGTGGCATAGTGGGCAAGGCGCTCGCCACGAATGACGGAGACGCTGGGCTTGCCTGTTCGAGCCCAGCGCTCCACATTGCTTTCAGTTTAGCTGGTCGTTCATACTAATACACATTGGCCGTATTAGGGGGTGGGAAACTGATGGGTGGGGATCGGGCGTTGTGGACAGCGACTCCTACAGGTCGGTTGGTGCGCCTGCGCAGTAGAATCAGGAAGTGTCGGGGGCAGCGTGAGCCTCCCACGCGTTACTCCTCGCCACTGAGAGATCGAGCTGCGCAGGTGAAAAGATGCGACTGCTGTTACCTCAAGTACCGGAGGGGACTTGTGCTATGTATGACTTAGTCCACATTGCAGCCGGCTTGTGGGAGGCAAGAAACAGCGTTCGTGACAGGGGAGGGTTGAATTGGATGATACGAAATTGGGATGGGAGAAAATATAGAAAATGGGAGAAAAAGTGGATAAAAAAAAAAAAAAAATAATAATAATATGCCACCATCATAATTGCTCCTACAGCTACAGTGACCGCCTTTTTGGGCATGAACCACCATTACCTCACCATTATATTAATCAATCAGTGGTCAGTACATATCAAAAGTGAAACTACTTTAGGGCAGGAGTTTACAGGGATATAACCTGCCGTTTGTGTTCCATTTGCATTCCATCTGCAGACGTGCTGCGTGAGACCACTTGTGGTGGAATCCTTTACTTGTGTGACCAGAATAAATCATCCTTTGTTATATTCTGAAATCTGACTTTGTCTCGATCTTATAACAACCATCCGTCTGTGTCCAACCTTTGTTCACCTTTACAGCAATCAACGAACACGTTCTTTCACAATATATACATATACATTGATGTTATTGTTTAGCGCTAGTTTACAGGTTTTAAGATCCCCCCGTTAGCCAACATAGTAGCGACAGCTGGTCTTCATCGGGATCCAAAACTACAACGGTGTAAAAACCTAAATACATTCACAGGAACAGATGATGTGCTATTTTCCTCACCTCTTCCTCCTCGTCATCAAATATAGACAGAGGAGTCTTGCCAGCTTTGCCCTGAGTCGTGGGTTCAGGCTGGGACTGACTCCTGGGGATGGTTTGGAATATCTGCAGCAGAGACAGAGCACACAGAGGCACTACTTAAACATGTTGTCACTGTTATAGAAGATATACGTGTTATATAAGAGATAATAGTTGATAGGCTATAGGCTATATAGAATATAGGCAATAAAATAAAATATGAATATAAAAATATGAATATAAAAATGAGAAAAACTAAACAATCTAAACGATATAATTAACTCTGGATATAAAAATATGAGAAATCCATGGGGGGGTCCAGGGCGGGGGGTGCGAGCAGGAGCATATGTGTGTAGGGGAGATAGCAGGTATTAGGGGTATATCTTGTATAAGACATTTATCCAAACGATGAGTTAACTGATGTACACTGTTTTACAATGCTTGTATATCTAATCGTGTGTTGTCATGTTTGTTTATGTGTTTGTTTAAAAAATAATAAAAAAATAAATACAAAAGAATATAAAAATGTGAATATAAAAATGAGAAAAACGAAACAATCTAAATGATATAATTAACTCTGGATATAAAAATATGAGAAAAACGGTATACACAGCAGGTATACAACTGGCAGGATATACATCATTATGTTAGTATTGTAGGATTTGGGTAGCGTTTTCTTAGATAAAACCATTAAGACAATTATATACGTCACCCCCATACCTCAAATGGATCCGAACGGAATACATTATTCATGTGCAAACGGAATATGACTGATATTTTGAGCTCCGAGCCTTGACATAGCCATTATCCTATTTTCATACTAGTGCTAGTTTCTATGCCTTTTCTTTTGTTGTTCTCTATTCTATTTCAATCTTTCAAAAAATTTCTTATGTACCCCAGTTGTAATTGCATGTACATGTTTGTGTTTTATTTAGAGGTGGGCATAGATTAATTTTTTTAATCTAGATTAATCCATCTGCAATCCTGGATTTAATCTAGATTAATCTAGATTAAAATGGCTAAAAAAAAGAAAAAAAAATGCAGAAGGCATTCAAAATATGTGTGTTCTACCCAAATAATGACCAGAAGTAAGTCCTTACTTTTTCTTTCCTCCTTATGTTTCTCAGGCCAGGTGGCCCATTACACCATGAGCCCATCTCCCGTTTCCAAAATGCATTACAGACTGTTTGAAAAAGCTGTTTTGCTATGATAATTGGTAATGAAATATCAAAATAATGTTCAATAAGATGTACTTGTGTAAGTTGTTTTATTCAGAAGTTAACACAAATAAATAATATTACCAGTACAGTATAGTATCTAGCACACTCTCAGGAGCAAAACAGAAAGAAGCATTTCAAACTTGAACTATGTGACATGGCTTGAATCAACTGCTCCAGTGGAGTTGCTCAGTGGCCAATGGTGTCAACTGTGGTTGAACTGGGCAGCTCCCAGGTGTGAATGGAACTGTGTGAATGTGAAGCAGGGCATTCCTGAAAAAGAGCATCTGTGCTCAGCGAACCTACCCTGGGTAAATAAATGTTAAAAAGAAAAAAGAAAAATTATTTTAATTTCTTTTAGATGAACACTTTGATCGCCAGGCTTAAATTCATAATTTACCATCATTCGCCAGCCCTATTTAATATGGAGAAGTTCCCCTTCTTTGCAGGGCTATAACTTTTTAAATTGTATTGCTAAATTGACATTACTATGGCCCATTCAACGTCCTATATCTATTGTTCAGGGTGTAGCAACGTTATACTTTTTCATTCACATATTCATACTAAAATACGGTCTAAAGTATAAGTATGTTTTTATCGTTTTCTGCAGCTTTCTCCAGAACGTGATTTATAGCCCCAAATGCATTATATTGATGATGAAATACAGTTTGATAGGAATCTGCGCGAGATAAAAAATTTCAAATGGACGTGCTTCTAGAAGTTACTACTGATCATTTGATGTTGACCGGATGGGGGGGGGGGGGGGGGTTGTGGTTTATAATTCCGTGGCCAACGTTATATGATTAATCTAGTGTGGGTGATATGATCATTAGAGCAGTTAGTATCGAACACGGTAAAAAATAACGTTGAATCTTACCGTAGCTTCCTCATAGCGTTGGGCGATGAGCGTGGAACAGACATTTTCCTATTATGGGATGTAGAAATATGCGATCCATTTCCAGGTTGTATAATAGTATATACGTCCAAATCATGTTGTTTATCGAGTTATTTGCAACCGATCGATGTCCAGTGTATCAAGATGGAGTCCCGCTAACGATAGCGAGTGCCCGGACGAAATATGGGAGAGCACCACTTCCGGCGCATCACTTCCTGTTTGGGCGATCCGCCGATCGGCCACCAGATGGCGCTCTTGAACCGTTGGAGAGTTGAGAGGGGATCAACAGTATATCTCAAGTGTCCGGGGGAGAAATATGATTTCGATCACAGATTTTTGAAATATTGATATCAAAGACGTGGTCCAGCGTCTTTGGCAGAATAAGCATGGCGGGGAAAGACATGTACCAGCGTTTTTGGCGATTAAAGTGTTAATGCGTTAATTATATTATCGCGCGATACTAGTATCACGTTAACGCAGCACGTTAACGCCGTTAACGGCCCAGCTCTAGTTTTATTACATGTATATGTACATACATACCAACTGTTTCGCCTGTTTTATTCTCCACCCATTGATCATCCATACAGTAGCAACACTACTATCACCGACATCTAAGAAGGGAGATCCCTCCTTGAACAGGCTTTTTTTATTATTATTATAATTTTTTAGCATTTTTACAGCTTTATTGGTCACGCAGGACCGACAGAGGAGAGGGCGAACGGGAGGAGAGGTGGAGAGGACATGCGACAAATAACGACGGGAGCTGGGATCGAACCCGGGTCGGCCGCGTAGGTGCGCGAGGCACTATGGTATGCGCCACGAGGGCGCCCCTGAACAGGCTTTCTAAGGTTTCTCCCCTCCACATTGCCTGTGGTGCTTTTTTCCTATTGCTAGGTTTTTAGTGAGTTTTTCCTTACCTTCGCTGGGGTATGTCTGGGAGTGTTGCATTTATTTATTTTACATTTTATTTTTGGATTTCATGGTGTTTTTTGTTTTGTTCTTGATTTATTGTGATGTTTCTTCTTGACTTGTTTAAAGAAGACGTGAAAAAAAATTATTGATTTATAGGTCTAAGTTCACTTGGACCTTAAGCCGAGACAGTGTTTATATGAAAAGAACAGTCTATTCTTACTTCTATATTACATCAAGTGTCAACATTTTAGTTAGCTAGACTACATATGTAGGTATCCAGATGCAGTCTCTCGCAGGGGGAACGAATCTAGGAAGACAGAGGTTGTGTTGAACTGTAAGGTGCCAGAAAGGTTGTAAATAATAAGTAAGGAGCAGGTGATGACAAATAGTGATATTACGCCAGGGAGAGAGAGAATCTTGGGTTGTTTCTCTAGAATTTCAGCTTGGAGGAGAGAGGGCTTTTACAGTCTCCTTCAGTATTCAGCTCACCAGAGAGAACCTGAGAGCAACCTTATTTGTAACCATTTATAAACGTTATAAACGGAATACCGGGAGGCTGTGCGTCGTATATTATTCTCTCAAGGGGAGATTTTATTCGAGTGACTTTACTTCAACATCCAACAGGATGTTGGCCAGGTCTACCGGAGTCTCATGGCAAGCACAGAAAGACTCAGAAAAAGCTTCTATCCCCAGGCCATCAGGTTGCTCAACGAACAATAACACTATGCAACAACCATCAAATGCACTCACAACACACACATCCACACGCACACACTCACTTTAAACAAACACACTGCAGCACCCACTCTCCACACTTTAGAACACCTAAACACACTTTATATTTATTGGTAAATGATTTGCACTACAACCCATACCTCAGTACACCTTACTGTAAATTGTACCTAAATTGTACCTCATCCCATTTCTGCTTTGCACTATATAGTATAATTGTATATTAGTATATTGCATAGTATATTGTATATTGTATGGTAACTCAGTTACTTCTATTCTGCATTGAACATATGTATATACTGAACACTGTGTCTACGTACGTGACTTCTATTTTTTACTTCTATATTTACATGCTATACAATTTTATTTCAAAATTATCTTTTGTCTAGCACAGCCTCTGGAGCGTAACAGAAAGAAGCATTTTGTATAAAAGTATTCTGTACTTCTGTATGACAACTATTAAAGAAACTTGAGAAACTTGAACTTGAGGTCCACGGACGACAGTTACGGTCTGGACAGCTCTCAGTTTATGAACCTAGAAAGGGTTCCTATTCACAGAATGGCTTTCTGTCTACAGCCTGCCGGCTGTGGAACTCTCTGCCCAGGGCCATCCAAAACTCCCCCACTATTGCTGTCTTCAAGAGGGGTGTGAAGCGACATCTGCAACAATAGGTTACAGTGGGTGCTTGGCCACCACTCTTGAAGAAGACTTGTTGTATCTATCTTATCTTCTTAACTCTTTCTTTGTGATTTATTGTATTCTTCTTGGGACCATGTTGGAAACAAGTCGACAGACTTTCACATGTTATCCTTGTACCCCTTGTTTTTATACTTTTGTATAAATTGTATGTACTAAATAAAAATCAAATCAACAACACGCAGAGTCCATCCTGAGGGAAGACAGGATAAGTAACATTAGTGGTCAGCCATTCCTAATAGTTCTCGAGTTCTGGCTTAAGACCCATACCTGTGAGTCTCCTTTTCATCAAAACCTTAAAATGCTTTTTATTTAGGTGCATACCAACAAGCATCTCTGGTACGTTGAAACGGACAGCTTCAAGTGAGCCAAAGCTGTTCTCAAATATCCCTGTTTCAATGCCACCTGGATGCTGGTATTTTCATTCTTTAGAGTACCTTTGTTGTACTTTCAACACAATTCTGAGTTTGGCAGCCCTCCAGAGAGCACCCTCCATTCACCGTCTGACTCCTTTACCACTCCTTTAGAGTCTCCTCTGTACCTGTGGTGTGCCCTCGTCATCGGAGAAGAGTCCTCTGGTATGGGGTTTCCCGGTCAGCTTGGCAGGGGCTTTCGCAGTCTCTGGAAGCGCATTCTGAAACACACAACATCCATAATATTATGGGGGTACCTTGTGTATACCGTTTACTTTTAATCTTACTATATATTCAGATTCAAATTCTTTATTGACTATTTATTGTAACATAATATAACAAAATATTTCTATATTCAGATCTGACTTTGTATTCATGCCTTTCTTCTATTACCCTGTCCATACCTGTACCTCCGCTCCCCCCTCCCTCCCCAAAGGTGACGCTATGACGCCACAAATTTACCCCAAGGGGATCAATAAAGGAATATCTTATCTTAAATTTCATAATTACCAGGGAAGTGCTTATTGTTTTTCAGGGAATAACAGGATGGGAAAAGAAATGCTTGTTCGACTAAGACCACACCAACAGATTAAGAGGTTAAGTGACTATGAGAAGGCTGGGCGTACAGAAAACTGTCCTGAATGTGAATATCTTATCCTATCTCAACCCTTCTTGAATGACAGGAAAAGGAAAAGGGGTGGAGCTATAGCTACTGTATAAATGGCTGCATTTAAATAGCGCTTTAATAATAATAATAATAGAATGCTGGAGACTAGGCTCGAACAGGATGCCTCCTGTTCGAGCCCCGCTCTCCACATTGCTTTCAGTTTAGCTGGTCGTCCACAGTAATACACATTGGCCGGGGGCGGGGCCCCTCCAAAGCCCAGACCCCCGACGCTGAAAGATCGAGCCGCGCAGGTGAAAAGATGCGACGGCTGTTACCTCGAGTATCGGAGGGGACTCGTGCTATGTATGACTTAAGTCCACATTGCAGCCGGCTTGTGGGAGGCAAGAAACAACGTTCGAAGACAGGGGAGGGTTGAATTGGACGATATGAAAATTGGGATGGGAGAAAAATAGAAAAATGGGAGAAAAAGTGGATAAAAAAAAAATAATAATAATAATAGATTGGATTTGTAAGGCACTTTTTGTTCGCTGGGATCCCAAAGTGCTACACTACAGGGTTAAAACATAGTTAAAAAAAAAAATAGAAATAAAATAGTTATTAGTCAAACAAATAAAATTAAATACAGAATAAAAGTAAGATAAAAATAGAACAGTTAATTAAAAACATAGTATAAACAGACAATTTAAAAACAACAGCGTAATTAAATTAAAATAAAAAGCTAACAGTCAAAGGCCTTTTTGAATAGGTAGGTTTTCAGGCCTGTTTTTAAAAGAGTCCAGAGACCATTTGTTCCTCACATTTTTACCCATTCACTCACACACCGACGGCAGAGGGGCGACGGAAGGTGCCAACCTGCTCATCAGGAGCAATTAGGGGTTAAGTGTCTTGCTCAAGGACACTTCCGACACGCTGCCCGGGAGGAGCGGACTGCTCTACCTCCCGAGCCACTGTCACCCCCCGTATAATCAGTATAATCGGGTCAAGTAGAGAGAAGACTGATCCACTCGTACCTCCTCCGGTGTCTCAGCCTCCTCGCTGGCGGACGGCTGCCGTCTGTTCAGGCCCTCGCTCAGCAGGCTCTTGGTGCCGGGGCCAAACATGGAGACGGCCCCTGCCGGCACCTACACACACACACACACCACAGAAGAGAACACTGTGAAACAACAAAGGGGTGGGCGATATGACGATATTATATAAATATCAGGTACAGTTCATTAACTATACCGTTTTTAAACGTATCGTGAACATCGTGATGTTTCTCACAATCCCTCATGTCAGTCAGTGGCTGAGATGAGACTTACTTTGGCGCAGCGCTTTACTCTCTCGTCTCTCCCTCACAAAAAAAATGCAGCTCAAACTACGTGTTGGAATAAATTATGTTTAACTTGTCCCTGTGTGTGTCCAGTCATTTCGACTAGCAAACGTTGTATTTAACGTTACCTCAGGATACCACTGTCTATTGTATTTAGTTGGTTAGCTATTTAGCTAATGTGGATAGCATTTTGAATAGCATCAATGCTAGCTGGCTGGCTACAGCTTTATTTACTAAATTATAGAGGCTTTTAATCGTCAAGGTAAGAGAGGATTTGTCATGATCAACTGAAGGCGTATGCTATGGAACAATATGTGCTTGGGTTTTCAGAAAAAGGCCAGCTATGTGATGCTAATTATTTAGCTAATATTGATAGCATACCGTAATTCCTCTAATAGTGACCGGTATTCAATTACAAACCGGGTCTCTATTAATGGCCGGGTGCGCTCTTGAGCTAAGCAATTATAAGCCGACCTCCTAATACAAGCCGGGTTACTAATATACTGAGCTGCATACTGAGCTGCTAAGGTAAAGTTACTTGATTTCACTTTGAAAACGTTGAAATGACCAGTGACCACCTGTAATTGCACTGTTTACTATTTCATACAGTACTTGGTTTCAATAAATGAACCCAGTACATTTTACTGGGTTCAAACTGACACAAAATGTTGATTTATTCATTATGATCTGTTTGAAAATTAGAAATATAGGTCTCTCTCTTATACATGCCTCCTCCTAAAAGCCTGGTACCCGCTACAGTTTAAGCAAATACAAGCCTGGGTCACTATTAGAGGAATTACGGTAGGTTGCTGGCTACAGCTCAACACCATGCCATGGGGATACTATTTACTAAATTATGGAGGCTTTTTAATCGTCAAGGTAAGAGAGGATTTGTCATGATCAACTGAAGGGGTATGCTATGGAACAGTATGCTTGGCTACTACTTGGGTTTTCAGAAAAAGTACGATCAAGCTCTGTAACACTGTTAACACTTTGAGTGCCAACGACGCTATATGTCGTTAGTTCATGCCGACCGTTGAGTGCCAGCGACGACAAATAGCGTTTTTTGGTCGTTTTTTTTTTTATTAGCAATTTTAATTCATATTTCATCAATCTAGTCTCACGTTAGTGCTGCAAACTCTCTCTGAGCTCCATTGGGAAAATACCGTCCCCTATCGTCTCTCCCTGTTGTACTGCACCCCATTGGATTAGACTGAATGAAACACATGGGGGGGGGGGGCAAGCCATCCGAGAGGATCCAAGTCATTGCCGAGCCGCAAAACAGCGTGGAATACATATTTCCAGTACCCAGCGCTGAATCAATAAACGCGATCGATATTTGGAATGGTGATCAGGAATTGGAATAATCTTTTTGGAGAACATCTGATCTGAGGTAAGGAATCTATTTTACCAGTCTTAGGATAATCAGACCTTTTTTCACAGAGATATCAGCGTGTGCCATATGTGTGTGTGTGTGTGTGTGTGTGTGTGTGTGTGTGTGTGTGTGTGTGTGTGCTGATCAGGAAATGAGATAATCGATTTTTCAGCCCGCTTCTCTAGCGTGCATAAGTATATACTATCGATAATCTAGCGTTTATTTGAAAACGATTCATAAATAGGCCGAAAAATGACAACATTTTTTGTGTATTCCAGAATATTCCAGTAAAGGGCGTTTATCACAGAATCTTTATATTTTCCTGAAACTTTCAAGAAAACGAGGGTTTTTCAAAATGGTATAAAACGGAAATGAACCGATTAAAAAACAATCCGTTTGGACAATGTTGACTGCAAACAAGTCATTGATAAGCGACGGCCAGATTAGACACATAGCCATAATTTAAGACATAGTTTATGCGTTCACAAATATGAGAGCGCTATCATTGAAGTGGGTGGTGGCATTCAAGGGGGGTAAGGCGCACCGCATGGCTGGTGGTAATCAAAGTGTTAAGGGAGATGTCAATCTGTTGTCGACGGTGGTTGGCGATGTTTGGCTGAGTTTGCACATGCGGGTAAGGGAGAGGTGGGCTATGCGGCATCGGTTCAGGAGAAGACTCGTATCGCTTGTAAAGATGGTGACGCAGTGGGGGGCGTCTTCAGGCGTCTTCAGAATTGCGCACTCTGGGAGCTGGTATCAGACAGTACCGTCTTCAGGCTGCCAGAACGCAGTTCCGTGTGGCAGAACGATGCAAACGATCAAATACTTTGCCTAAAACGACCAAAATCGTTTTAGTCTGGACATGGCCTTAGGCACACACTCACACACAAACCACAGGAGACAACACTGTGAAACAACAAACCCTCCAAGAGGTTTAGGTGAACGTGTTAAGTGTCGTGTGTTGTGTTATTGATCGGTAGCAGCAACGCTGCATATTTCAGGTCGAGGCGATATGGATATCAGGATTCACTGTGTCAAAGTGATCCCAGGGGAGAATGTGTGTGTGTGTGCGTGTGCGTGTGCGTGTGTGTGAGGGAGGGAGGGAGAGAGAATCTCTCTGTGTGTGCAACCTCACATTAGTGTACTGTAGTTTGTGTCTAGGGTATTTTGCCCTCCATCTGGCATCAGAAATTAATCACTTGTTTACTTGTCTTTTAGACCGACAGGGTGTGTGTGTGTGTGTGTGTGTGTTGTATATTATCACATTGTATTTTGTGCTTGGAAGGGTCTGACATTGGCATTTGACATCACACTGTTACCTTGTGTTACAGAGTGCCAAGCCAGCAGCACCCACTCTGTTCTGTGTGTGTGTGTGTGTGTGTGTGTGTGTGTGTGTGTGTGTGTGTGTGTGTGTGTGTGTGTGCGTGCGTGCGTGCGTGCGTGCGTGCGTGCGTGCGTGCGTGTGTAACTGTGCAGGGAGAGGGCCATCCCCCAGCTCATTAGTATCCAAACCACTTCACCACAGTCGGCAGTTGTTTTTAATAATTTTGAATGTTTAATTGATTGACTTTCTGTTTCTATGTTTTTGTTTTTTTGTATTTATTACGTTTTGCATTTCTCAACGTCATTGTGAATGAGAGCTTGCTCTTAAATGATCCTTCCAGATTAAATAAAGTTCGAATGAATTAACCGTTTTTGGTTTAAGTGCCTTTGATGACATCTTTTTGACACAGAGAATCATGCATTCCAGACGTCAGGGACCAGAAATATCCGCGCTGCGTATAATATTTTAAAACATTATTATTATTATTATTATTATTATTATTATTATTATTATTATTATTATTATTATTATTATTATTATTATTATTATTATTATTATTATTATTATTTTTTTTTTATTCCATTTGGGCTGTGGGGGTGCTTAATGTCTGAAGGAGTCGACTGAAGGCGTCTTGTCCTCTGCAAAAGCGTGCAATTGGTCCACTGATGGATACATCTTGATAGTTGTCTAGTCTAGTGTGTTCATTAGATGGGTGAAATCCTCTTTCAGTGCCTCTGTGCCTGTTTTCGTAGGCAGTTAGCCTCTGGTATGCGTGCCATTAGCGTTAGCCACGCTTCTAGGCCTCTTTTCTTTTGGAAAAAATGACAAAAATAAATAAATAAAAAATATTAATATATATATATACGGTATATATATATTTTTTTATATTCGACTAAGAGGTTGGCCAGTCGACTACGGCTCCTTTCGACCGATTAGTCGACTAATCGATTAATAGGGGTCAGCCCTAGTAGCTGCTACCTACTTGTCGGCCTCAGCCTCGACTAAATGAGATGTGTAGCTGCTGCCTACATGTCGGCCTCAGCCTCGACTAAATGAGATGTGTAGCTGCTGCCTACATGTCGGCCTCAGCCTCGACTAAATGAGATGTGTAGCTGCTGCCTACATGTCGGCCTCAGCCTCGACTAAATGAGATGTGTAGCTGCTGCCTACATGTCGGCCTCAGCCTCGACTAAATGAGATGTGTAGCTGCTGCCTACATGTCGGCCTCAGCCTCGACTAAATGAGATGCGTGTCGCTTTGTGGTGCTGCTTTTCTTTCACTGCAGGCGATGACGGAGTACAACTGCCAGCAAACTAGAGCTGAATGTGACTAAAAGGAACTCTCAGTCCGATTCACACTTATGGTCACTTTACAAAAGGAAAGGTCACTTTAAGAATAGTATAGTATAACTTGAGATTGTATAATATAGCATTGTATAGCAGTGTACATAAAGACCCAGTGCCTCATCCGTAGCTAACAGTGTATTGCACTACCACAGGACCTAGCATGTCCTACCATGCTCTGTAAATAACTCATGTACATATACCGATATGCCCTACTTTGTTTACTTGTTTTATTGCACAATGTCGTTGTATTGGATTCTTATTATATATTACTATTGTATTATGCACAATCGTTGCGGGCAAGACCCCCCGCATTTCATTGTATACTTGTATGTCGTGACAAATAAAACTCTTGACTTGACTTGACTTAATAGTCAAGGACGTTGTCGACTAATCGATTATTTGATTGAAATGACAAATCTGTAAGATTTGAGTTTCCCACATGCAATAACGCAAAAGCACAGTTTTTTCTCATGTTTTTATATTCAGATCCAATTTTATTGCCTGTATTTATGTATTTCTACCATTAACCTGCCCATACCTGTACCTCCCCTCCCCATGCTACTATGATGCAAAAATTTCCCCCAAGGGGATCAATAAAGGAATATCTTATCTTACATTTCTTAAAATAGCTTTTTCAGGAAATAACAAAAAGAAAATGCTTGCTCGACTAAGACCACACCAACCGATTAACCGATCAATGGACTATGAGGGGGCTGTTCTACAGCAAACCGTCCTGAAAGTGAATCCAAATGTTTTCCCTTCAATTGTGGAAACCACAATATCAGACACGCCCACCACAAATAGAGGTTCCAAAATGACACAATATCATATCAACGCTGCTCTTACTCTGGAGCCCTTTGTTTATCCCTGCTGGCCTCCACCACAAATACCTCAAGTACCTGAGTGAGACCCTAGAGTTACACGACACCACATCCAGTGATGATCCAATAGATATGAGAACATCATGTTCTTGGCACGGTGGTGTAGTGGATAACACTGTCGCCTCACAGCAAGAAGGTCCTGGGTTCGATTCCCGCTTGGGGACCAGGTTGCCAGGTACCCAGGTGGCCTGATTACTTTTACCAACAGATTTCCAGTTCCGCGTTCGCGTTCTGCGCTCTGATTGGCCACTGACGTTTCTGGTCGCGCCAATCGTGTGACGCCTGTTTCTTTCACTGGTTAAGCTTAGGCACTCTTTCGAAGTTGGTTAAGGTTAGAGTTTGTCTTAGAGCAGGGCGATAGAACACCAGCCCTGATTCCATACTCTAACCTTAACCAACTTCGAAAGAGTCGCCTAAGCTTAACCAGTGATAAACTAGGCGTTAGGTAGTTTGCTGCTGTTCGAGGTGGAAATGGGCACGTCACGCGATTGGGCGCACATGTCACATGACCAGAAACGTCAGTGGCCAATCAGATCGCACCAGAAACGTCAGTGGCCAATCAGATCGCAGAACTGGAAATCCGTTGGTACAAAACTAGACGCACCCAGGTGGGTTATCTCACAGGCCTTTCTGTGTGGAGTTTGCATGTTCTCCCCCTCTGTGCTCGCAAGGGTTTCACCCCCAGAGAAAGAGATAAACCCAATGGAAAAACATGCAGAACAGATCACAGATTCACCCTTGGGGGGGAAGGACGATGGGATGGGTCAAGCTCAGAAAGGATTTTTTTTTTATGCATGTGTGTGTTTCCTATGCGTGTCGTTGCATGACTACATATAGCAATGTGTGCAATGAATAAAGACTTCTCTTTCAAAGTCCAGTTTCATTGAACCATCTTTACCTTCTTCTCGGGGGGTCTAGCCTGCTCCTCCACCGCCTCCCTCCTGCTCTGAGCTGGGGGGACGGCGCTGGAGCTCTCGCTGAATATGTCACCGTCTTCGTCCTCGTCTTCATCGTCGTCTCTGCCGAAGAGATCGACGGCCTTCTTCTGCTTGGGTCTGTCCTGTCCGGCTGAGCGGAGAGAGAGCGGTTTTCAAGTCAGGATCTTTTAAAACAGTGGACCTGGACCCAAATACTGACGAGGACAAGTAGAAAACCTTTACCCGAGCTGGACTTTTTCAGGCTCTTTCCACTGAAGAAGTCGTCTTCCTCATCTTCCTCATCAAACAGCCCTCCTCCTCCTCCTCCTCCTCCTCCTCCTCCTCCTCCTCCTCCTCCTCCTCCTCCTCCTCCTCCTCCTACGGGGGCCTGTCTGGGGGCGGCCTGGGTCTTGGGTTTGACTGGACTCCCGTTCTCCCTGCTCTCCACTGAATCGGACCCTGAGCCAAACAGACTGTTGTCTACGGGGGGAACATTGGTTTTGCTGTAAGTCACTGAACTAAAAGGACACTCATATTATAACTAATACACCTGCAAACAAACTGCTCCACAGAAACAACAAATACAGAAAATACAGCAGTGCAATCCAAAGATGGGGTAGTAACGCAATAACAATAAAAAGCAGGCAAAACTCAGCAGGAAAAGAACAGGCTTGGGTTCAACAAAAATATAATCATAATTAAAAGCCAGGGGGGGGGGGTAAAAACCTAAATTTAGAAAACACTTCACATAAAAGTCTGTCTTTAGGTTGTGATCTGATCACTGTCTGTCTTTAGGAATTGGCGCTTTTTCGGGCGCTCTCAGTTGAAAACGTTTTTAGCCACGGAGCGCAACGACGCCAACGTCGCCTTCTTGTCGACGGACGGACCAAATCGACTGAGGGGAGGAATTACAAATCTGAGGCATCTGAAGAGAAATTGTCAGTGAAACAAAACCAATCGATAATGGAGGAGAAGCTAATTTTGGTGGTTTCTGACAAACCTTGTTTGTACGACCAGGTCTTACCACGAGCGAGATATGAACAGCAACGCCTGGAGGACTGTGAGCAGTAATGTGTGTAACGTTAGCTGAGGTAGCAACAGTAATCAGTGGTATCGCTCGTTGCGCTTTCCATTCTCTAGGTGCACCACCGCGCCTCGCGTTTGAGCACAATGTGATCGCAGCCTCGAGGGCCGTTCCGACAGCCTTCAGCCAAGTCTAGCAGCGAGGCTGCATTCAATTAATTTCCAATTTAGAGGAGCACATGCAGTACCTGGCATTGTACCTCATGGCTGCAGACGCTCCTCTACATCGGGAATGAACTGAAAGCAGTCGCGCTGCTAGACATTTGGGTTAGAACGAACCATTAGGGTTGATTTCAAAGATGACACTGGATTGGTTGGCCTGAGTTCCTCAGGCAGGGCCGTTCCGGAGCCTGGGGGCCCGATGGAAAGTCAGAAGGGCCCTGGACAGAGGACCTCCAGTCAGAAGGGCCCTGGACAGAGGACCTCCAGTGAGAAGGGCCCTGAACGTGTGAATACTTTCGGCAGCCAACATGCCCTTCCGCGTTGCTCTGATTGGCCAGCGTTGGCCAGCGATCTACGCTCGTTTACCGCCTACGCCGCGCATGCGCATGAGGCTCCCCCAGGTTAATAATAATGCGAGACGTGACGCGATAATCCCCCTGGTTAATAATAATAAATGGGTATCGCAGAACACGCCATATTAGCAACGCTGGTTAATAATAATAAGCGGGTATCGCAGAACATACATGATAATACAGCTGTCAGAAACTGTACATTGTAACGTTATATAACATAACGTTATATAATGTTATTTCGCGTTTTATTCATAACGTTATTTCGCGTGACAACACAGCCCAGCTGTCAGAAACTGTACATTGAGGGGGTTTGAATCAAAGCCCTATCGAAAGTACTCAAGCTCTGCTGTCTTGAACTAGTATAAAGCATCAATGTGCAGAAACTGTACATTGAGGGGGTTTGAATCACTGTACATTGAGGGGGTTTGAATCACTGTTTACACTCCCCACTTACTGTACCATGTTCTACATATAGAACCTCATCTCATGCACATTGATTATTTATTTTATTTTATCCCCCATCCCCTTTCCCCTAGGGGGCTTTTTACCCCCAAATAGGCCGTTATTGAAAATAAGAACTTGTTCTTAATTAACCTGCCTATTCAAAAAAGGTTTGATGATGATGATGATGATGATTGATTGTTCAAGAGTGGATATATGTTGCAGAACATGCCTGTTAATTACCTTTTAAATATCTGTTATGTGGTTAGGGTATGTATGTTTTTTAAATAAATGCCCAGTCTTGTGCTTTGTCACCACCTGTCAATCTGTTCTGTTATTGGTCCATGATGGCAATAAGTTGATGATTTTTACAGCCTGGTGGGCGAGATTATGCATGACCAGCCTGTGATCTAAATATTACCTATGTGTTGATGGAATCACGTCAATATAGAGAGTAGTGACGAATGCATAATTTACACTTGTGCCAATTGCGTGCGTTTGTCTAAGTATTATTATTCTAAGTATTATTATTATTATTATCTACCGCCGCGGCGGCAAAACCTATTAATATTACCTATGTGTTGATGGAATCACGTCAATATAGAGAGTAGTGACAAATGCATAATGCCGCGGCGGCAAAACCTATTAATATTACCTGTTGTGAAGGGCCAGATTAAACCGAATATATATATTTATTTATATATATATATTTAATTGTATTTGTATATTCTCTAATATTCCCTGATATCCCTTGTATATTCCTTGTACAATATGCATTGAATATCCATTCTAGCCTACTGAACATCCCATAATAGTCTCCATTCTACTATTGGTCGAGACCTTGGTGCCAGGCTGCCATACCCCTCAGACCCAGTTCAAACGTACCGCTCGACATGTACGAACAAGTCCTAGTTCCGCGTAGGAATTTGGCTACCGCACCACTAATGGGACTATTTGTTCATAGTGCGTATATATACTGCGCTACTAAAGTAGGACTTTCTTTTCAGTCCAGTTTCTTACCCTCCAATAGAGTCACAGACGTAAAGCCTCCCCGCGACGCCACGTGTGGGAGTAAGGCCAAGTTCGCCTACCATCGGTATTGAGACATCGTGTATATTAATATTTGAATAGTCATATTTGGCACTATATCGTCGTGTTGGACGTAGTCTATTAAGCTAATAATAGTCTGTTAATATATAGTGCTTCGTGCGGTGAGAATACTACCGTAGTCAGTACCCCATCGTTTCGGGCAGAGAACTGGCTGCTTACCCAGGGTGGTTGACCCTATGTGAAGCTGCACCCGAGGAGCCCCAGAGCCGACGAGCGAGTGGACCTGTATACCGGATTATTCTACCGACGACAGCCCGCCTTCCCAGGCACGGATTATGCTTTGGATACTTTGATTATTCCATGGATAAAGACCCCCGACACTGCCGTGTGTTGGAACCCCCCCCCCTGGAGAGGACGCAAGGTGAGGAGACGCTCTGCAAGACGAGGTCTCTTCACGTCTCTCCCCCGTGGACCGGAGAGAGCCGGCCCACAAAGAGTCCACCTGCTTTCATCTGTGGTCCAAGGATCGCCAGCGCATTGAACGGCACTACAGTGGGTTCACCTGGGATACCCTTGGCCGGACGAGGCAGCTGGATTCTACCCCCCCCCCCCTCCTACTCCTGTCGGCTTACAAGCGACCGGATTAACCCCCTCTAGTGTATCCAGCCTATAATCATTAAAGTATCATTGCTGTTATTCCTTAACTATTCCAGGTCGTATATTTACCACCTGCGCCTTCAGAGATTGGACATTCTCTATTGATATACCGACGAATACTCCTTGCCATAAAAGTGCATACTATTTCAATTCATAAATGTAATTAAGTGATTAAGTGCTTATTCTACACACCATCGCTGTGTAGGAAATAAAGACCTGTTTCTAATTCGTACATTTGTGTTGGATCCGTTTCATCTACGTGAGAGTGTTCATGATAATATATTTATGCCGTGTACTGGGTGGCCGAATATTAAGTACAAAGGTAGTGGTAGTAAGTATCATATCTAGTAATACAGTCAGGGAATTGTACCCCTCAGTTAGAATTGGTCCTTCGAGCCGGATGGTAATTAGTGTAATATTAATATAGTGTTATTAATATTGAAATGGCCTATGATGAACACTCCACGAAACGATCCTCCTAACCAACGCCCGCAGCGCGAACGACGGCTCCCTCAGTACTTAGAGGCTTACGCTGTCAGTCAACAACCTAGTCTTCTACTAACAGTAAACGCGGTAAAACTAGAAAGTAAAAGTATGTCTAACCCCAACGCCCAGACTACCCCGACCATAGAGGCCCCTACGGGCTCTAATGTAACTGACCAAGTTCACGGTGGGGACCAGTGGGAACCAGACATGACTTCACACCCCGCCAGTACTGAAGAAGTAGTCCCCGATGAGTCCCGGGAGGAATACAACGCTACCGAGAGAGAACTCGGCACGGAAGAAGACGGGAAGAGCACCGTGGAGATAGAGCTCCAAGGCTCCGCAAGGAGTACCCCGAGGGAAGGCTCCCCTATACAACCGCCTTCTCCCAGCGAGGCAGAGAGGACCCTACAGCAGGCATTCCTCGTCAGCCTGAAAGCCTCTACTGAACGCGATAGACTCCAGGGTGAACGCGATCGATTGCAGATACAGCAACGGAGCAAAGAAGAGCACATACGCCTGGAAATAAGACGCATTCAGATGGAAGAGAATGTGGCCCGAGACCGAGCAGACAGCCAGCGAGCAGCTGCTGGTGCTCTACGGGACGCAGAGCGCGACAGACAGCAAGCGCAACTAATAGAACAGCTGATCAGACGGACAACACCCTCTCCCTCCGCCAGAGGCTCCAGGAACTCGTCTAGACACACCTCCAGGGCGGCATCCCCTAGCCGAGTAAACAACCCTGAACTTGACCAACAGACGAGGTCTATACCCCCCACAGACCACCTCCCCCCACCGGTCCAAGCGAGACCTAGCAACCGGGAAGGAGCAGCATATCCTGTGGAGAGGCTAAACCAGAGACTACAAGCACTGGATGACCTAACTGAAGACGAAGAGGAAGAGGAGGAGAACCACGCCCGAAGACAGCACAGTACTCTACCGGACCAGGAGGTCCGGTACAGCCCAGGCTATACTCCCGCGGAGCTGCGCTACAGACCCCCGACTCTATACACGGGTGAGCACGACGCACGACCCGCACCGAGGAACAGCACCTGGACAAGCGGGCCATGGTACACTGCCGGTACCAGCCCATACCAAGGAGCGGGAGGAGACTCGCCTAGGAGGCCTCTCCCCCAACGCTCGCCGATGTATCCACAGTCAGCGTCATACATTGGCACGCCTATGGTACCCGACTTCACCCAAGAGAACCGGGCCCAGTATACAGAACTCCGCATGTGTCTGGAGACCATGTTGGTGGATGTATTGGATGAACGCCACAAATACGCCATCCTACTGCAGCACTTAAAGGTACCCCGCGCACATAATATAGCGCTCGCCTACGCGACTTCCACCACCCCATACACAGCAGCGCTGGTAGCATTGGACCAGAGGTATGGGCGCATATGGGATTACGTGATCCAGGAGATCCGACACATCGACCGCTTACCCCCAGCAATAGACAATCGAGCACTGGACGACCTGTCCATCAGAGTGCAGTCCCTGGTAGGGATGTTGGGAGCGCAAAGAGAGAAGGGGAAGTATGAACTTTACGCCAACTCAAATGTGGAAAGGATTCTGGAGAAGCTGCCGCCCGCTCGTCAGGAGCGCTTTAGGCGGCAGAGGGACCACAGAGACCCGAATGGCCCCGAACCGAACCTCCTCGATCTAGCAGACTTCCTGGCGAGAGAAGTCAGCAGCCTACGGCTAGATACATTCGGACGGAGCACCCCTGGCTCCAGAGAAGGAACCAAACGACTAAATGATGGAAGAAGATCGGTGACTGTGATGCACCAATCGGAGTCAGTACCGAGCAGCAGGAGCCACAGTACCCCCTCCAGAACGGAGAAGTGGAAGATAGTGTGCCCCTACTGTGAGAAAGAACACTGGCTAGCGCAATGTGACTCCTTCCCCAAGCTGAACACGGAGGAAGCAGGTCAATGGATAAAGTCCAACAAGCGCTGTTTTCGCTGTGCGCGCTCACACATGGCAGCCGAATGCCGCTTAAAGAAAAGGTGCACCAAGTGCGATGGAGCCCATCTGGACATACTTCACGACAGTAACAGACGGCGCCCTTCACCTGCACCATCCAGCCGCAAAGCGAGCGTCATGTACATCGATCCCGCCAGCAGCAGTGGAGCCCGAGTACTCCTAAAAGTAGTGCGTGTGACACTAAGCTACCAGAATAAAGTCCTGGACACTTACGCCGTCCTCGATGACGGGTCAGAGAAGACCCTGCTGCTCGCCTCCGCTGCGGCCCAGCTAGGGCTGCGGGGAAGCGAAACCCAAATGACAATTCGGACAATAAGACGAGATTTGAAGACGATAAAGGGCGAGAATGTCTCATTCTCTATCGCAGCAAGCGGCCAGCCTGAGCGACGGTACCAGATTGCAGACGCTTTCACCAGCCAAGAAATAGGACTGTCGCGGTACACATACCCCGTCGCCAAGCTGATGGAGAAATATGCACATCTGCGCAAGTTACCGATCCCGCTCATAGACAATGCTATGCCGACCCTGTTGATAGGCTCCGACCATGCAGACCTCATTGTCCCGATAGACCGGGTTCATACCGGACCCCGAGGCTGTCCTGCAGCAGTCGAGACCCGTTTGGGATGGACTCTCCAAGGCCCGCTCGCCAAATCTCTCAACCGAAGTACAGCCACTAGATGTCTCCACTCCCGAGTCACAGAGGGAGAAACCGCACTCCTGCAACACGTAGAGCGGCTATGGACCCTGGAACAAATACCCTTTAAGAACGGAAAGAAAGACATTCGCTCTAAAGATGACATTTACGCCATTCACCTCCTCGAGACAGGGACCAAGAGAGTCCCGGTCAACGGCGTGTTGAGATACGCCACGCCACTCCTGCGGCGAGAAGGAATGCCTACTTTCCACGCCAAGACAGACGCCACAGAACGGTACCTGCTGAACACGGAGCGGCGCTTAGCCAAGAACCCCGCCCAAGAGAGTGTATACCGCGCTGAGATTGAGAAGCTCATCACAGCGGGACACGTCACAAAGATGGACATTAAAGAGGCTGACCAGACCACTGAATCGTGGTACGTGCCCCACCACAAGGTCCATCACAACGGTAAAGACCGCATAGTATTTAACTGCAGCTACCAGATCGGATCCCAAAATCTGAATAAAGAGTTACTGCCCGGTCCCACACTCGGCCCCTCCCTACTCGGCGTTCTACTCCGCTTCCGCCAGGAAAAGGTGGCCATCAGCGGGGACATTAAAGGAATGTTCCTGCAGGTGAGATTAGTAGAGGCGGACAAGCCCCTGTTACGGTTCCTATGGAGAGAGAAGCCAGGAGATGAGCACCCAGCCATCTACCAATGGGAAGTCCTCCCCTTCGGAACGACGTGCAGCCCCTGCTGTGCGACATTTGCACTACAGAAACATGTAGCAGAGGACCCAGCAGCGGACGAAGAGGTCCGACACAGCGTAAAGAACAGCTTCTACGTAGACAACTGTCTACAAAGCCTTTCAACCCAGGAAGAAGCCGAGGCTCTCCTGATTAAACTCCGCGCCTCATTGATCAAAGGCGGCTTTGATCTCAGGCAGTGGGCCAGCAGCGATCCGCAAGTACTGCGCAGCCTCTCCTCCGAGGACAAGGCAGCCAGCAGCGAGACCTGGATGGCTACAATCCCGGGAGAAGCCCAGGAGATGACCCTGGGATTGGTGTGGCGATTCAAAACAGATTCGCTTCACTACAGACACAAGCCCCTGACTACGGAGCAGGGAAGGCCGGCGGCGGCGCCGACCACCAGACGGAGTGTGTACACAACACTCGCCCGACAATATGACCCGCTAGGATGTATTCTACCGTACACCACCAGGGCAAAAATGATTGTACGAGCATTGTGGGACAAGGACCAGGGCTGGGACGACCCCATTCCCGCACACCTTGCATCCACCTGGAGAGAGTGGGAGATGGAGCTCCACTCACTCCCAGGCGTTAATATGCGCCGAAGCTACTTCCCACCCACGGTGAGGCCAGAGACATGTAAAATGGACTTACACGTCTTCAGTGACGCCTCAGAGGTCGCATACGGATCAGTAGCCTACTTGCGGGCCCAAGACCAGGGGGGAGAGATCTACACAGCATTTGTCCTCGCCCGCTCGAGAATAGCCCCACGCAAGCAACAATCTATCCCACGTCTAGAGCTCTGCGCAGCCCTAGCCGGAGCGCACCTAGCCACGCTCATCCAACGTGAGCTCACCATACCGGTGTCTAGAACAATCCTGTGGTCAGATTCCACGACGGTACTCGCCTGGATCAAATCGGACTCATGCAAGTACAAAGTCTTCGTGGGAGTCAGAGTCACCGAGATTCAAGACTTAACCGAAGAGTTAACCGGAGAAACAGAGTGGCGCTACGTTGATACAAAACAGAACCCAGCTGACGTCATCACCCGGGGGATGCCCCTGGATGACCTCACCCGTCGCAATGTCTACAGTGACGGCCCCGCATTCCTAAGACTCCCGGAAGGACAGTGGCCCATGCCTATCCCGAGGGAAGCAAGTCCAGAGGAGGTGGAAATTAAGAAGTCTGTGTTCTGTGGATTGAGCACCGTAGCCTCCACCGACCCTAACATAAACGATTGCACGTCCATAGAGAGTGCACAACAAAGAACATTCCTGCGGTACCACCCGGAGTGCAAGTCCCCCGCTGATATGTCAGCAGCTAACTACGAGGAAGCAGAATTGCTTCTACTGCAGCGAGCCCAGAGAGACTCGTTCCCCGATGAATTGGCCTGTCTACAGGGAGGAAAGCCCGTCCCATCCGACAGCAGATTAATTCACCTGGCCCCCGAGAGCGACGCTCATACCCTCATCAGAGTGGGTGGTCGCCTACGCAGAGCCCCCAATCTACCGGATGACATTAAATACCCGATCGTATTGAACAGCCGACACAAGGTCACAGAGCTGATTATAAAGAAATACGATGAGGATGTACATCACGCAGGAGCAGAAAGAGTCTTCGCGGAAATCAGACGTCGTTACTGGATCCTACAAGGAAGAGAGGCGGTACGACGCTTCCAACGAACATGTCTAGACTGCCGCAAGTGGCGCGCGCAGCCCAGCATACCAAGGATGGCTGACCTTCCTCCATGTCGCCTCCGAATCGGTGACAAGCCATTCCACTCAACGGGTATGGACTGCTTTGGCCCGCTGCACATAAAGAAAGGAAGAGGAACCGAGAAGCGGTGGGGTATTGTATTCAAATGCATGACCACCAGAGCGATACACATCGAGCTTCTCCCGACCATGAGCACAGACTCATTCCTTATGGCCTTCCGTAGATTCACATCACGGAAGGGAAGACCGTCTACCCTATTGTCCGATCATGGGACAAACTTCAAAGGCGGCGAAAGAGAGCTGAGAGAGAGCTTCCAAGCTATGGGCCCAGAACTTAAGACCCACCTCGCTCCAGCACAGGTTGATTTCCAATTCAACCCCCCAAACGCACCCCACTTCGGTGGCACTTGGGAACGAGAAGTGCGCTCCATAAAGACAGCCCTGTACGCAGTACTTGGGGCCCAGACTGTGGCGGAAGAAGTCCTAATGACAGTCCTCACGGAGATTGAGGGAGTACTTAACTCGAAGCCCCTCGGATATGTCTCCAGTGATGTGGCGGATATCGACCCAGTTACCCCCAACACACTCCTGATGGGGCGGCTAGATCCTGCATTACCACAGACAATGTACCGGCCTGAAGAAGCGAACGGCCGACGAATGTGGAGGTACAGCCAAGTATTAGCCGACAAGTTTTGGAACAGTTTCCTACTGCACTACCTACCGTCTCTACAGACCCGCCAGAAGTGGGTAAAGGAGAGAGACAATTTGACAGAAGGAACAGTCGTCATGATTATTATCAATCACTGCCCAGAGCTATGTGGCCGGCCGGCCGCGTAAGCAAAGTGATCACCGGTGCCGACGGCAAGGTCCGAGCAGCTGAAGTGCTCGTCCAGGGTCGCACTTACACCCGTCCCGTGGCGAGGCTCATAGAACTGCCTCGACTCCCAGATACAATCGATGATGACCATGACCCTACAACCCTATGACTTTGTGAAGTTGACTGACCCCTACAGCAAACCCTTATGTGTAAATAGACAACGCGATTAATCTGTCTCTGTTTAACTGATTAGGTCCGGGACCTATTCAGGGGGTGGCTGTTGTGAAGGGCCAGATTAAACCGAATATATATATTTATTTATATATATATATTTAATTGTATTTGTATATTCTCTAATATTCCCTGATATCCCTTGTATATTCCTTGTACAATATGCATTGAATATCCATTCTAGCCTACTGAACATCCCATAATAGTCTCCATTCTACTATTGGTCGAGACCTTGGTGCCAGGCTGCCATACCCCTCAGACCCAGTTCAAACGTACCGCTCGACATGTACGAACAAGTCCTAGTTCCGCGTAGGAATTTGGCTACCGCACCACTAATGGGACTATTTGTTCATAGTGCGTATATATACTGCGCTACTAAAGTAGGACTTTCTTTTCAGTCCAGTTTCTTACCCTCCAATAGAGTCACAGACGTAAAGCCTCCCCGCGACGCCACGTGTGGGAGTAAGGCCAAGTTCGCCTACCATCGGTATTGAGACATCGTGTATATTAATATTTGAATAGTCATATTTGGCACTATATCGTCGTGTTGGACGTAGTCTATTAAGCTAATAATAGTCTGTTAATATATAGTGCTTCGTGCGGTGAGAATACTACCGTAGTCAGTACCCCATCGTTTCGGGCAGAGAACTGGCTGCTTACCCAGGGTGGTTGACCCTATGTGAAGCTGCACCCGAGGAGCCCCAGAGCCGACGAGCGAGTGGACCTGTATACCGGATTATTCTACCGACGACAGCCCGCCTTCCCAGGCACGGATTATGCTTTGGATACTTTGATTATTCCATGGATAAAGACCCCCGACACTGCCGTGTGTTGGAACCCCCCCCCCTGGAGAGGACGCAAGGTGAGGAGACGCTCTGCAAGACGAGGTCTCTTCACGTCTCTCCCCCGTGGACCGGAGAGAGCCGGCCCACAAAGAGTCCACCTGCTTTCATCTGTGGTCCAAGGATCGCCAGCGCATTGAACGGCACTACAGTGGGTTCACCTGGGATACCCTTGGCCGGACGAGGCAGCTGGATTCTACCCCCCCCCCCCTCCTACTCCTGTCGGCTTACAAGCGACCGGATTAACCCCCTCTAGTGTATCCAGCCTATAATCATTAAAGTATCATTGCTGTTATTCCTTAACTATTCCAGGTCGTATATTTACCACCTGCGCCTTCAGAGATTGGACATTCTCTATTGATATACCGACGAATACTCCTTGCCATAAAAGTGCATACTATTTCAATTCATAAATGTAATTAAGTGATTAAGTGCTTATTCTACACACCATCGCTGTGTAGGAAATAAAGACCTGTTTCTAATTCGTACATTTGTGTTGGATCCGTTTCATCTACGTGAGAGTGTTCATGATAATATATTTATGCCGTGTACTGGGTGGCCGAATATTAAGTACAAAGGTAGTGGTAGTAAGTATCATATCTAGTAATACAGTCAGGGAATTGTACCCCTCAGTTACATTACCTATGTGTTGATGGAATCACGTCAATATAGAGAGTAGTGATGAATGCATAATTTACACTTGTGCCAATTGCGTGCGTTTGTCTAAGTATTATTATTCTAAGTATTGCTATTATTATTATCTACCGAATACCTGCTTGTGTGTGAGCTTATGGCTGTGTGGCGTCTACCGCCGCTGCGGCAAAACCTATTAAAACCTGCTTGTGTCGGGCCGCCCTCGTGGCGCATACCATTTGTCGCATGTCCTCCCCACCTCTCCTCCCGTTCGCCCTCTCCTCTGTCGGTCCTGCGTGGCCAATAAAGCTGTAAAAATGCTAAAAAATTATAAAAAAAAAAAAAAACTGCTTGTGTGTGATGCGCGCGTTACCGGCATAGGGGGGAAACGAGCGTAGAAGATCGCTGGCCAATCAGAGCAACGCGGAAGGGCATGTTGGCTGCCGAAAGTATTCACACGCCCTGGACAGAGGACCTCAGGCTGCCCTCGGGTCAGAAGGGCCCTGGACAGGCGGCTGATGGCGCAGTGGGCAAGGCGCTCACCTCTAACGCAGGAGACGCTGGGTTCGAGCCCAGCTCTCGGCGTTGCTACCGGCTTGGCCGGTCGTTCATACTAACACAATTGGCAAGTGTTAAGAGGGTGGGAAAACCGGTGGGTGGGGATTTGACGTTGTGGACAGCGACTCCTACAGGTCGGTTTGGTGACGCCGGTGCGACGGAAGCAGGAAGTGACGGGGGCAGCGTGAGCCTCCCATGCGTTACTCCTCGCCACTGAGAGTTCGAGCCGATGCGGCGATAAAGATGCGACAGGCTGCCTCCTCGTGTACCGGAGGGGACACGTGATGCAAGGCTTCCGTCCTCACTACAACCGACCTGTGGGAGGCATAGTCTAGCAACGTTCGAGACAGGGGAGGGAAGAATTGGATACACGAAATTGGGATGGGAGAAAAATAGAAAAAAATGGGGAGAAATGTAATAGTATAGTAATCCTACTATAAAACCAACCGCCCGTCCACATCAATTTTTCTCCTCAACGGGTCTGAAATTGCACACAGGCATTGAGCGTTGGCACAGGCAGGGACTGACTGAAGCGGATTGTTCCATTTTCCCAAAATGTAAGCCGTTTATTATGAGCATTTCGGAGCAAGTCAGCATGGAATCCTCGAACGTCTGCGCGTAGTTGCGGTGTTTGCATCCCCCGGTCAATTTATAAACAAAAGGTTGTTTTGCGGCAGTTGGACAAGAAGAGGGGAATACGAGGCTGCAAGCCGGCGTTCGCAGCAAATCATTACCAGGAGGGATCCTTGCTAACAACAAGCGAGCAGCGCACCGATAACCTCCATTACCTCAGGGTATCTGGTTTCAACTATTTAAGACTTTTTAAGACCTTTTTAATACCACTTAGAGCAAGATTTAATACCAATTTCACAACCATACTAGCAAAGAAAACAACACATAGCGACACTGAACTGGCGGATGCACTTGCGCACCAATTTAAATAATTGCGTGTTCCATACAAGCTCTCGCCAGATGCACCAAGCTCCCGGTAGCCCCACAAAAAACAATGACTTGAATATGAAAACATTTCATATATTTGACTTTTTTTCTATATCCACTTTTTCTCCTTATTTTCAATTTTTCTCCCATCCCAATTTCGCCTCGCCAATTCTCCCTTCAATTCTCCCCTCCCCTGTCTCGAACGTTGCTAGACTATGCCTCCCACTGGTCGGCTGCAGTGAGGACCAAGCCTTGCATCACGTGTCCCCTCCGGTACACGAGGAGGCAGCTGTTGCATCTTTTCACCTGAACAGCGCGATCTCTCAGTGGCGAGGAGTAACGCGTGGGAGGCTCACGCTGCCCCTGCTACTTCCTGATTCTGCTGTACAGGCGCACCAACCGACCTGTAGGAGTCGCTGTCCACAACATCCAATCCCCACCCACCGGCTTTCCCGCCCTCCAACACTGCCAATTGTGTTAGTATGACGACCGGCCAAGCCGGTAGCAACGCCGAGAGCTGGGCTCGAACCCAGCATATCCTGCGTTAGTGGCGAGCGCCTTGCCCACTGCGCCACTCAGCCGCCTATTTTACATTATTTCATCTCCCAACAGCCCCCCCCCCCCCAACATGGAATACCTGTGAAAATTGGACAAGAGGGAAATACGAGGCTGCAAGGTTCGCAGCAAATCATTACCAGGGATTCTTGCGAACAACAAGTGAGAAGCGCACAGATAACCTCAACAAGAGTGTGACGTCATCAAGCTAACAGTAGCTACCAGAGCCGTTACATATGACTATGAGGCGTGACAGCATTCCTTCATAAACCTTCAGGAATGCAGTAGCCTCACGCAAGCTGGAGTCACGCAGGCTGGGGGAGAGGAGTGGCTGTGGAGCTCATACCCTGGAATTAACTAGTAGTTACCTGGGAACATTGGACCACCGCCCGATGGACTCTTCTTCTTGGCAGGCTTGGCGGGCTCTGAGAGCAGAGAGAAAACAAACGATTGACGTAAAACACGTAGGTTAGGGTCAGGGATCAGTGTTTCCCATGTAGAGATATATGTGTAGTAGCCCACTACAAAATAAATAACACTGCTTCTTGTGTTGCATGTTCAGACACAGTCATGGAACATGAAGCAGGTACAAATAACCCCCCACACTCCTGATTGATGGGGGGGGAATATATATTGATTGATTATTTTATTTTCATATCATGCACACAAAGTGCCCTCATGGGTTTATAAGACAGCAGAAATACTGTTGCAGTGTTCCGTTATTACTAGGGATGCTCGATATTGGCTTTTTTACCGATACCGATATACCGATATTGTCCAACTCTTAATTTCCGATACCGATATATGCAGGGTTCCCCTATTAAAAAAAATGTAAAACCGATACAGATATTTTCCGATATCACATTTTAATGCCGATATCGGCCGATAATATCGGACATCCCTAGTTATTACATTACATTATCTGAATACGGATTACATTATACAGATTACAGCTCGGTCTTAAACATAGTACCGTTATTGCGCCTTCTCTAAAATCTGCTTACAAAAAAGGTTCCCTTCCTGAAGCACAACTCAAGTTGTTCATATTCATCCGGCTCAAGACAATCTACATAAACGGCGGACATATTTTACTATAAAGTACATCCTTGTGAACTCAATTTCACCTCTAACTCACACACCAAACGAAGTCCGTCCTCTGGGGTGGCATTAACTCTGCCGGTCTCCAGGGCTAGTCGTCCTTAAATACATGTTCTTTAAGTTCCAGGATGGTCAGAAAGGTGCAGGGTGCTCATGTGCCGCACTGGTTCAAGGTCACCCAGACAGTCATCCTCACTGTACGATTCTATCCCTCATTATCCTTCTTACCTTGTCATTGCCAATAACATCCATTTTCAAGTTGGTCATGAGCAATAAAACTCCTTGTACATAATCAGATTGTTTTTAGTAATACTGTGCACGAGCATTACACTAGAGGTTCCAGTAGTGGGCAGCTTGAATTGCCAGGTCCTATAACCAACGCTTTAAGGAGATCTTTTATTTTTAGAGCATTAACTCTTTGGAATAACCTGCCTCAAAACCTCTGCTGCATTTACAGTAGATTCACTTTTTAAAATAATCTTAAATTGTTTTTAAATTGTTTTTAACACTGTAAAGTAATTTTTTGTTTTTGTTTTACACTAATGTAATTTTAGCTATCTTAATTGTTACAGTAGTTTCATTATGCATTGTGTGTACTGACTTTTAATAATTTAGTTTTTGCAATAATAATTGTTTTTGTATGTTTTTTTGTGTGTGGACCCCAGGAAGACTAGCTGGTTGCTATGGCACCAGCTAATGGGGATCCCTAATAAAAATCAAATCAAATCCTCAAAGGACTTATGGAGAACATCGTAGTTAGTTTTACTTAAGTCTGCATATATCTAAAACCATGTACCTCTAGGGTGGCAGTGTCTCGGGGGGATATAAATAACAAATTGCAATAGTTCCATTCCATGGAATATATATAGTATATATGGCTTTGCATATTGTTAAAATCAGGCTTACCTGAGGTGGTAGTAATGGGTTTTGTATTTTCTTCAACCACAGGAGATTTCGGTGCATCGGAGAAGAGATCGCCCTTGATGGCAAACATAAAATATTATTTTGACATTGATCAATAAGATGCTTGTAGCACACTGTAGCACATCTGTATATTACTGATTCATTGACCTATCTCAAACCTGCCCTCTTTTCTTGATCCTCCAATCACAACTGTCGCTTCCCTTTGAAACAAACGTAGTGACAACAGTTGTGATTGGAGCATCAATAAAAGAGGGCGGGGTTTGAGACAGGTCAGTTGGCTTTAAAAGGTCAACCTACCTCATCCTCATCATCAAACAGGCCCCTACCGCCGCTGAAGAGGCCCCCCCTCCCTCCGAACGGAGAGAAGTCCTCATCCTCCATCTTGGGGGGTTTGAAGAGGTCATCGCTGTCATCTTCCACTGCTGTCGCAAATTAAAACAACAGTCGTATAGTTGAACAGTGTAAACATCATGAGTGCTCTGGAAACGTCAGCTGGGTCACCTCTGATCTTCTTTTATATTGTAGGGCCAGGCTGGACCAAATTATTTATAATACCAATAGTATTCATAGTTTTACTACACTATGATTACTATTCATAGTGTACCCCATAATACAATATATATTATTTTCTCCTCATAGATTTGAATTAAATCGATTACAAATTTTCCGGCGAGGTTTTAATATAAATTCTCTGCTCATTTTATGCCTGTCTATAATTATGCCACTATTTTGCTCATTTTATGTCTATATCACTGCTGCTGTGAAGCACTTTGGGCTGCAATTATTGTATGAAAGCTGCTATACAAATAAAGTTTATTATTATCATACTTTTTTTTCTCCACTATACAAAGTCCTGTCTTTTCCATGACTAGAATGGATCAATTTCAATGACAGCATTTTAGCAGTGCTTTCTGACAGCAGCCTGATATCATGTAAAATATATGAATAAAGTACTAATCCACCACAGGAAAAAAGGTGCGTTATGTACAATGTATGATGTGTAATAAGTAGATACATTACATATTTAAAAAAAAAAAACGTTTTACGTCATCAGAAAACCTTTGAGTTGCCCTGCTAGTGAGCGACCCCGGGGAGCACACACGAGAGGTGCCTTTATCTCAAGGCTATCGAGACTTTTCTGATAGCCTCACCCAAACCCTAACCTTAACCACACCGCTACCTTAAACTAACTATAACCATCAAAACCCTAACTTCATATCTTAACCATAACTGTTAAGTGAACATTAAAATGAACTTTAACTGTAACCATAATCATAGTATTGCTGTATATGTTCACTATTAGTCTAGTGGTGAGAGCACTCGCCCGTGACCACATTGTTGGTTCGACTTCTGGTCAAATCAGTATCGGACTTTTGCCAATACGAAATGTAAATATATTACTTATGGATATGACATAAGGTACATTATGAACCTTCTTTCCTGTGGTAGATTAGTACTTTATTAGCATTTTCTGGAAAACCTCAAACACACATTCTGACAGAATAGTTCATTTGCCGTAAAATGATCCATTTGGGGGGGTCCATGATATTCAATGACTTAACCAGAGAACTCATCAAATTCCCCCTTCACTTTCCCTGTCTGGAAACTTGAGAACTTTCAAAAATGCCATGATTCCACAACTAGAATTCTGATACTGTATAAGTAGACATCATATACAATGTGATGTATGGATGGGTGTAGGGAGGTCCAACATTTTTCTGCCATCACCAAAAAATATATATATATATTTATTTATTTTTATTTGGCAAAATAAAGAAATAATAATTGTGTTACCGTAACTTCCTGTAATCACTTGACCGGCTATGATCCATTATAATCAATCATGGCAAATGGCCTTTTGAGCCTCAGAGAGGAGTGAATAGCAGCGAACGCCGGCGGCCAAGTCCTAATAGGAGACGGTGCATCTATCGCCTTTTAGCTAAAAACTCAAAGGTCCCAAACGGGGAGAAAAATCCTATTTCACACGGTTGTAGTCGAGACTTGGGGCAACATTTGGATGCAAAAACCTTGTTGTCGGCTCCTATTTAAGGGGAGTAGCCATTTGAATGAAATACACAGATGCCATTTTGACAGACATTTCTCCCAACAAATCATCAACCGACAAACGCCATTTTGTGCACACAATCGGCTACAATTTGAGTGGTTGTTTGTTCTACCAATTGAAAGTATCGTCTGGGACTTTGTCTTTTTGTGAGGGAAGTTCCCCCCGAAAACGTAAGGAGCCGAAATAGCATCTATTTCATCACTCAAATCCAAGCTTAAATATACATTGTTAAATGAATAGCTTCAATCTCATAAAACCATTAATGTCACTTTGTTTTACAGTTTCATGTTAATTTGTTTAGACTAATTATTAATGTTGTTGTTTTTGTTATTATTATTACTTTGATTATTATTGTTATTATTATTATTATTATCTTAATATTATCAAAATTTTATTATGAACTTATTTCACTTTACTTTTGTTTTTGTGTTTTTTTTTATCCAATGATTTAATGAGTTGAGGCCCCGTATAGGCCCATCTGGGTCTCTTGCCTCTACTCAGCACCTTTATACACTTTCTGGCATGGTCAATGTTTTTTACTGTTTTGCTGAAATGGTGGGAAATAAAAATAAATAAAATAAATTGTGGGCCTCCGCTACCATTTGACGACTTCACGGCAGAACGTTTGACCTCCCTAATGTGTGTGAACTGAGGGGAGGAGTCGTGTCTTACCAGGTGGCTTTGCGGGCTTCGGCTCTTTCTTGCCTTTACTCTTCTTCTTAGATGACAAGGCTTCAGAGCGCGTGACATGGTGGGGGGGAAGGGGGGGGGGGGTGGCAGGGGAGAAATCATGATCATGCACATGCATAGATGGAACTTCATCATGGCATCTTAGTTCACACTGCAAGGCTCAAAGTGGCTCAAATCTCTGACTCAGATCTGATCTTTCCACCAACAGTGTGAACGGCACAAATCACATGGAGTCTGATCTTCTCAATTCTGATTTGGGACACTTTCATAAGTGGCTAGTCGGTAGATAATATGAGTGATGAGAGGTCATAAGAGGTCTTACATGCTCGATCTCCTTCCGGTTTGCTGGCTGGTTCACCTTTAATTCGAGCCGCGAGCTCGTCGGCGAAGGATGAGGGGCCTGTGTTCTGAACGTGACACAAAGACTTGGGTATAAAGAGAAGATCCCATATAAATATTCCCTCTGGCCACAAAGGGACTTCAATTCAATTTGTTTATTTACCCAGGCTAGATTTGCTGGCATGCGTGGTCCTTTTCAGCAATGCTCTGCCTCATTCTCACACAGTTACACACACACACATCCACACCTGGGAGCCACACCTGGGAGCCACACCTGGGAGCCGCCCCGGGCTTCCACTGTTGGCTACTGAGCTACTCCTCTGGAGCGGCTAGGGATTACGTGCCTTGCTCAATGATTATAACAGCATCATACCATTCTGTCATCATCATCATCATCATCCTCCTCCTCCTCCTTGTCCGACTCTCCAAATATGTCAGATTCTTCATCCTCCTCTTCGTCGTCCTCATAACTCAACATAGATGACTTCTGGTGGGTGATGGAGGGGGGAGGGGGAAGAGAGAGAGAGAGAGAGAGAGAGAGAGAGAGAGAGAGAGAGAGAGAGAGAGAGAGAGAGAGAGAGAGAGAGAGAGAGAGAGAGAGAGAGAGAGAGAGAGAGAGAGAGAGAGAGAGAGAGAGAGAGAGAGAGAGAGAGACAGACAGATGAAGAGAGAGAAGACAGAAAAAGGGAAGGAGAGGAGAGAGACAGATGGAAATAGAGAAGACGGAAAGAGAGAGAAAGAAAGAGAAGGGAGAGAGATGGAAAGAGAGAGAATGAGAGAAGATAGACAAAACCATCAGACTCAGATTCAACTTTCATTGCAATATGACCTTTGATAATAGGTTTGACACAGTGG